>NC_092341.1:82310000-82645000 GCF_046630445.1 Rutidosis leptorrhynchoides | reverse complement strand
TATTACAAAAGAGTGAAAAGTTTCGTCTTAACTTTTGACGTAGTCATGGTAGATTTTCGGAATTCATGGAATTTCAAGAAATCTTCTAATCAGAAAGAAAATGTAATCGCACGATCTATTAGCAGATTGTCAGAGTTACGGAAGAACATAAATATCAAAGGAAATATTTCCTTGATATGCTTAGAGCTTAAGTAGAATGAAAGAGTCGTGTAACATGACACATGATGAGGGCAAGGTCTGTGAACCATCATCACATTCCATTAGAAACTCAGCATGACTTACTGTAATATAATCACGTTGGCCAAGTGTCATTATATTATACTAACTCATGCTTCAATTCCCTACACTTCTCCATAATTCATTCATAATTTATACTTGGATTTTACAGAAGTTTCCAATATAATGGAATATAGAAAACACGAAGAGGTAGATAATTTCGGACAAGAGTATTTATGAAAATATCCTCAGAAATATCAAAGATATTTATGATGATATTTTGGAATTTCTAAGTTTGAAGGTTGATGAAGGAAAAATAAAAATAAAAATTTCCGCAAGATTTTAACATGACTTCGGGGCAAGATAATTGATGAAGATTTCATTGGATCCAGAATTACCTGGATTCTATGAACATAGGGTTTGGTCCTTGTATTTGTTCTTTGTTTCCTTCATGGTGTGCTCAATCTGATTTTCAGTACTAAATTTTCTATCGAGCATTCCAAACACTTCCTTCTTTATCATCAACTTTTGGCCATTAAGACCATCTACAACATGCTGCTTCGTCAGCATTTTCAAAGTTAATGGATCTGGATCATCGGTTATCAAACCGAAGTGGTTTCAGGAGAATTGTGTTTTTAGATGATTAAACGCTGATGGTAATATGGTGGAATATAAAAGGTTTTCCGGTAACGAAGGCGAAAAGACTATGTATATATCACAGTTATAATAAGGTTAGTCCGACTGAAAAGTCGAAGTTGACTTGCTAGAGCTGTGACAAAAATTGCTACCTTGAAAAGGGATTGCAAACAATTTTGGGTAATAATAACACTAAAGGAATTAGCACAGCTACGTATTAAACGTTTACCCAGTTTCCGAGGGTTTTTCAGGTGCATAACTATATGCATCAATCTTTTCTTCTGTAAATGAAGTGCGGCTGGTTCATCCTCTCGATCGAGGTGTTTTCAAGAATTTCGAAAGGTTTGAACGCAGATTGTAATCGTCAAGATACAAACGAGGTTTAAGATGAAATCAAGTGGCAAACTTGAAGAATTGTTTAGTTTCATATGTTATAATCGATATTTTAATTCATTTTAATTGTCCAAAGTTAGTAGTCCAATAGTTCATATATAGTTTAATATAACATTCGAATTAATTAATACGTATCGTGACCCATGTACCGATCTCAGTATTGATCACAACTCAAACTATATATATATTTTGGAATCAACCTCAACCCTGTATAGCTAACTCCGTCATTTGCATATAGAGTGTCTATGGTTGTTCCAAGATAGATATATAGATGGGTCAATATGATATGTCGAAACCTTGTATACGTGTCCCGTTATTTAAAGTGCGTAAAAGTAAATAACAGAAATTAAATGACGATAAATAAAATTGCGATAATTAAATTGTGATAAATAAAATGTAATCAGTTAGCTAGGAACAGTTAGCTGGAACAGTTAGCGTGGATTCTTAACAAAATTTCAATTAGTTAATTCGTTTGTTTCTAACAAATTTTATTTTATCCAATGTTTTCTTCATTATGCCACTTGCTAGATTTTGATAAGTCAAAATCCAGTTATGAAATTGAATGAAAAGGGTTATTCTACGGTGAACGGATACGTATATTGGTGGATGTAAGTAGGATAGTAAATGACTGTTGAATCAGATTCGAAGAATGTACAGTGTAACTTATTAATGTAAAATCTAAATATTCCTCGGGTATTACCTACCCGTTAAAATATTTTCACCATTAACAGTTTATACAAAAGAATTTTTAATTACAATCTTTATGAAAATATACTTGCATATATATTTTCTGCAGATGTAATCATGGATTTAATGAGTCAATAAGATATTAAACTCATTTGATTTATCGTTAGTACTAGATTACATAATCTCTAAAACTTTAGAAATTACATAATCGCCATGTCGAGCGAAGATAATCAATGTAGAACAATATGTAGAACGAAGATAAAGTAGATAGAACGATACATAGAATGATGATTATGCTAGAGGTACAGAATGAGATGTTGAGGCATGGATTGTTGATGGTACTGGTGTTGTTACTGATGGTACTGTTGGTGCCAGTGATGTTGTTGAAGCTGGTAAATTTTGCACCATATTCTCCCAATTGGTTACTCGAGCGCGAAATTCGTTGACTTCTTCTATTATTCCGGGATGATTGTCGGTTGAAACGAGCGGATGAATAAGGTTCAGAATTGTGGATAGAATATAATCGTGGTGAGATATTCGGAAAATGAGTGAAAAAAATAATATCTCGAACAGGTTCGCCGGTAAGTGCTTCAGGTTCACCGCCAAGAGGTGAATTTGGTTGATGGAAAGGATCACTTTTTTTTTTGTCTCCAATGATTAAGTAGGCTACGAACCCATCAGATGAATTGAAGATGACTAGTTGATTGATCCATTTCGTTTACACTGCTTTCGGAGCTTAGGTGAATATCCATGTCGGAATAGTTGTCGGAATAACTATCGGAATAGCTATCGGAATCTGAGGGACTCGAACTAGTTGAGGGATTCACCTCGTATGATCAGATTAAGGATTTTCGATAAGAAATATATTATAGGATGTAGATTAGTACCCTGCAATACATAATTTACATATGCATATATAATACTAAAATCCCATAAGTTACGGAGGAATCTACGAAAGCTGTCAGGCAAAGGTAACAATAACAGATACGCTAAGATATGAATTTTTGTCTATACACTATTCATGCAATCAATGCAGTAAGATGTGTCTAGACTAAGAGTGATAAGCAAGTGATTCCCTAAGAATGATAAACAGGTAATTTTCGACATAAAATGATAAACAAAACTTTTGACGTACAGACACGGTCGAAGTCCGGACTCACTAATGCATCTAAACAACTATCAGTTAGACACACTAATGCAAGACCTGATTCGTTAAGACCACCGCTCTGATACCAAAGGTAATAACCCGTCCTTATCCACCTGGACGAAGTCTTCAACATATGGTCCCATTGCGAGGTACTGAACTCTACATGCCATGAATGACTCCATGTAGTATCTTTAAAATGAGCAAATGCACAGCGGAAGACTTAATTCATACCTGAGAATAAACATGCTTTAAAGTGTCAACCAAAAAGTTGGTGAGTTCATAGGTTTATCGTAACAATCTTTTTAATATATTAATAGACCACAAGATTTCATAATCATAAACATAATACACTCGCAAGTGTATGAAAAGCATTCTAAGTGTTGAGCACTTGTTAACCATACTTAACATTTAATCGTGTCGCATATTCCCTTTATTATGAAATCTCACTACACCGTACCAAGTGTAGTCATCGAAACGAAGTACTGTGCAACCGATGAATACTGGTCGTCCAGTCCGGTTGGGGTTGTCAGGCCCGATAGATCTATCAACAGGATTCGCGTTTACAATACCCATGTAAATAGTAGTTACCAAGCTACAGGGAAATATGCCAGTGGTACAACTCAACGTAGAATATATTTTTAAGTACTTGTGTCTATTTTGTAAACATTTATAAAAGCAGCGCATGTATTCTCAGCCCAAAAATATATATTGCAAAAACAATTAAAAAGGGAGCAAATGAAACTCACCATACTGTATTTTGTATTAAAAATACATATGACGCCATTGAATAAGTATAGGGTTGGTCTCGGATCCAAGATCCTATATCATTTATATATATATATATATATATATATATATATCAATACATATACTTGTAATCAAACAATTATATATATTATTAGTGATTTAATTGTTATTTTAATTAGGTGTTTTATTAATAACCTAAATTAGTTATTTTCATTATTATTTATTATAAAAGTATTAATAAAATTATGTTATATGTAGTAAATATGGTTTTATATACCTAATAGTTATTTGATAAATTAATATTGATACTAGTATTAATAATAATAATAATAATAATATTAATTATTATAATATAAAATTTATAATATTAATGTCAGAATAATAATAATAATATTGATAATGATATTAATAATAATTTTGATAAAAATGAAAATTTTCTAATAATGATAATAAAAATGATACTTTTAATACAATTGATAGTTTTTAATAAAAATGATACTAATAATAATATTAATGATATTATTAATAATAATTTTAATAATACTAATAATAGTGATAATAAGAATAAATAAATAAATAACTACCTCAAGGAAGTTGTCCTAAAAATAATGCCCAAGTTCGGGTTTGAACCAGCGACGTCCCACTAACCCGATAATAATCCTAAATTCTATATAACCCGTATATTTCTGCTTTCATCTTTATATCACAAAACCCAAATATATCTTCATCATCAATCTTTTTATCATTATATCACCATCATCATAACAACATCATTAATTTATCATCATTCAGTCATTAACATCACCATCATGATTATCATAATCCATGATCATAATTATAATCATATCGTCCTAACATCTACCTTCATCATTTTTACTTCATAACCCGTTATCCATATGCATTTAATTCAGCCCAACAACATAAGAAAACCCGGCCCAAAATTTCAAGTAGTCCTAAAAAAAAACTAAATGGCCCATCAACAATCACGGCACAACTTGCAAATTCCAATTATATAGTTCCAATAAAAATTTCGGCTGTTTGTGTTTGTTAGCTCAACCGAAAACAAATGCCAGCTAAATATCGGGACCCGTTTAACAGCTCAAATAAACTAGGGAATTGTATATCGATTTCTTTGTCTTTAATGATCAACAAGTGGGGTGTTTAGTGGGGGTGGTCGGCCACCAATACAAAGAGGAACATGCTAGTAGTTTAAATTAATATCATCATCATCCTCTTGTTACACTGTACGCCTCATTATCCACATATCACTCTTGCTTGACATTATAATCACTAAACACAATTCATCTTCATCTAAGTGGTTTTCGGTTGTAGGTTATTTTGATTGATAAAAATAGCGAAAAGAAACAGAAACCTTCACAGCAGTAGATGCTGTATTCGACCAGGAAAGAAAAAAATAAAGCGGGTTGCAGGTGGATTTTGTTTTTGAAATGGCGATTGGTGGTTGCACTTTAACAGGAACAGTGATAAGGTTAAAGCACCCATCAATAATATGGTGGTTTGTGATGACGATTGTGAATTGGGTTTTGTGTACATATTGCTATATGCATATGTATCGTATATATATATATAATCTTTGGAGAGATATCGAAAGGAGAGAGGTATGACGAGAGAGAGATGATGAATTATGAAGATGGTGAAGGAGAAGGGTTGTTTCTGAACAGAAAACTCGACTGTAGCAGCTGAAATTATTCAAGGTTGGTGTTGTTTGATGAACTTTGTTGTGAGTGGCTCGAGAGTGCAAAAGTGGTGATCAAAGGGGTGAAGGAAAAGTGTGTGTGTGTGTGATTGTAACTCGACAAACAGAAGAAGAAGTAAGGTGGTATTGGTGGCTAGGTGATCAACGAGAATGAGAGTAGTGATTAAAAGGTGACGGGTGTTCGATGGAGGAAAGTGATAACGGGTGGTGATGGGTTTCACCGAGAAGAAAAACAAGAAGGAAGAAAGAGAGAGAGATAGCAAGAGTGGTGTGTGGAGATTCAAGGGGATGAGGTGGTGATTTAAATGACCTTTGAGGGAAACAACGACCGAAACAAAAAGGTTTAGTAATAGCAACTTCAGTAATGGTGGTGTTGTTAGGAAGTCGCTGTGGTGGTGAAGAAGAAAATGAATGATATGTTGATCTTAATTGAAGAAGCAAGGTTATATATAATTGATTGATTTGTTGTTTAGCTGCGAAGAATTTGTCAAACCAAGTTCACGAGAGTAACAGAAAGACAGAAAAAGATAAATATCAGAATCTATTATTATTGCATATATATATATATCTGTATTATATAACTGAATTTTTTTATATCTCTGTAGATATATATATATATATATATATATATATATATATATATATATATATATATATATATATATATACATATATATATACATATATATATATATATATATATATATATATATATATATATATATATATATATATATATATATATATCTATTTATTTATTTATATATATATATAACTGGGTTTTTATATCTGTATATATATTTATCCATTTAGTTGTATTTATATGATTGTATTCATATATATATATATATATATATATATATATATATATATATATATATTATTATTTACAATAAATAAAAGCTTATTAATAATAATATTGTTGTTACTAATTATAATAATAATAACTAATAATAATAATAGTATTTATGACAATGATAGTAATATGGAAATATTAATTCGTATTATGATGATAACTATAATCAAACTAACAACTTTTAGTACTAATACTTTTAAAAATAAAAATGATATTAATAATTATAATAATTATAATTTTTTTTTTAAGATTCAACATAACAGACTTTGCTTATCGTGTAGAAAATATGAAATCGTATCGAGAGTTTGGTTTTAAATTAGTCGAAATTTTCCGGGTCGTGACAGTAAGCTACTGGTCCGACACATTCAATAATCTTAAATGGTTCAATATACCTTGGATTTAGTTTCCCTCATTTACCAAATCGAACAACGCCTTTCCAAGGTGCAACCTTAAGCATGACCATCTCTCCAATTTCAAATTCTATATCTTTTCTTTTAATGTTGGCGTAGCTCTTTTGTCGATTTTGGGCGGTTTTCAACCGTTGTTGAATTTGGATGATCTTCTCGGTAGTTTCTTGTATTATCTCTGGACCCGTAATCTGTCTATCCCCCACTTCACTCCAACAAATCGGAGACCTGCACTTTCTACCATAAAGTGCTTCAAATGGCACCATCTCAATGCTTGAATGGTAGCTGTTGTTGTAGGAAAATTCTGCTAACGGTAGATGTCGATCCCAACTGTTTCCGAAATCAATAACACATGCTCGTAGCATGTCTTCAAGCTTTTGTATCGTCCTTTCGCTCTGTCCATCAGTTTGTGGATGATAAGCAGTACTCATTTCTAGACGAGTTCCTAATGCTTGCTGTAATGTCTTCCAGAATCTTGAAATAAATCTGCCATCCCTATCAGAGATAATAGAGATTGGTATTCCATGTCTGGAGACGACTTCCTTCAAATAGAGTCGTGCTAACTTCTCCATCTTGTCATCTTCTCTTATTGGCAGGAAGTGTGCTGATTTGGTGAGACGATCAACTATTACCCAAATAGTATCAAAACCACTTGCAGTCCTTGGCAATTTAGTGATGAAATTCATGGTAATGTTTTCCCATTTCCATTTCGGGATTTCGGGTTGTTGAAGTAGACCTGATGGTTTCTGATGCTCCGCTTTGACCTTAGAACACGTCAAACATTCCCCTACGTATTTAGTAACATCGGCTTTCATACCTGGCCACCAAAAATGTTTCTTGAGATCCTTGTACATCTTCCCCGTTCCAGGATGTATTGAGTATCTGGTTTTATGAGCTTCTCTAAGTACCATTTCTCTCAAATCTCCAAATTTTGGTACCCAAATTCTTTCTGCCCTATACCGGGTTCCATCTTTCCAAATATTAAGATGCTTCTCCGATCCTTTGGGTATTTCATCCTTTAAATTTCCCTCTTTTAAAACTCCTTGTTGCGCCTCCTTTATTTGAGTAGTAAGGTTAGTGTGAATCATTATATTCATAGCTTTTACTCGAATGGGTTCTTTGTCCTTTCTGTTCAAGGCATCGGCTACCACATTTGCCTTCCCCGGGTGGTAACGAATCTCAAAGTCGTAATCATTCAACAATTTAATCCACCTACGCTGCCTCATATTCAGTTGTTTCGGATTAAATATGTGTTGGATGTAGTGACCCGAACTTTTCCATGTTTATATATATTAATTGAGATTGATATTTACATGATTAAATGTTTTCAACATGTTAAGCAATCAAACTTTTTAAGACTTGATTAATTGAAATATGTTTCATATAGACAATTGACCACCCAAGTTGATCGGTGATTCACGAACGTTAAAACTTGTAAAAACTATATGATGACATATATATGGATATATATATATATAGTTAACATGATACTATGATAAGAAAACATATCATAAAGTATATTAACAATGAACTACATATGTAAAAACAAGACTACTAACTTAATGATTTTTAAACGAGACATATATGTAACGATTATCGTTGTAAAGACATTTAATGTATATATATCATATTAAGAGATATTCATACATGATAATATAATAATTTAAAATCTCATTTGATATTATAAACATTGGGTTAACAACATTTAACAAGATCGTTAACCTAAAGGTTTCAAAACAACACTTACATGTAACGACTAACGATGACTTAACGACTCAGTTAAAATGTATATACATGTAGTGTTTTAATATGTATTTATACACTTTTGAAAGACTTCAATACACTTATCAAAATACTTCTACTTAACAAAAATGCTTACAATTACATCCTCGTTCAGTTTCATCAACAATTCTACTCGTATGCACCCGTATTCGTACTCGTACAATACACAGCTTTTAGATGTATGTACTATTGGTATATACACTCCAATGATCAGCTCTTAGCAGCCCATGTGAGTCACCTAACACATGTGATAACCATCATTTGGCAACTAGCATGAAATATCTCATAAAATTACAAAAATATGAGTAATCATTCATGACTTATTTACATGAAAACAAAATTACATATCCTTTATATCTAATCCATACACCAACGACCAAAAACACCTACAAAAACTTTCATTCTTCAATTTTCTTCATCTAATTGATCTCTCTCAAGTTCTATCTTCAAGTTCTAAGTGTTCTTCATAAATTCCAAAAGTTCTAGTTTCATAAAATCAAGAATACTTTCAAGTTTGCTAGCTCACTTCCAATCTTGTAAGGTGATCATCCAACCTCAAGAAATCTTTGTTTCTTACAGTAGGTTATCATTCTAATACAAGGTAATAATCATATTCAAACTTTGGTTCAATTTCTATAACTATAACAATCTTATTTCAAGTGATGATCTTACTTGAACTTGTTTTCGTGTCATGATTCTGCTTCAAGAACTTCGAGCCATCCAAGGATCCATTGAAGCTAGATCCATTTTTCTCTTTTCCAGTAGGTTTATCCAAGGAAATTAAGGTAGTAATGATGTTCATAACATCATTCGATTCATACATATAAAGCTATCTTATTCGAAGGTTTAAACTTGTAATCACTAGAACATAGTTTAGTTAATTCTAAACTTGTTCGCAAACAAAAGTTAATCCTTCTAACTTGACTTTTAAAATCAACTAAAAACATGTTCTATATCTATATGATATGCTAACTTAATGATTTAAAACCTGGAAACACGAAAAACACCGTAAAACCGGATTTACGCCGTCGTAGTAACACCGCGGGCTGTTTTGGGTTAGTTAATTAAAAACTATGATAAACTTTGATTTAAAAGTTGTTATTCTGAGAAAATGATTTTTATTATGAACATGAAACTATATCCAAAAATTATGGTTAAACTCAAAGTGGAAGTATGTTTTCTAAAATGGTCATCTAGACGTCGTTCTTTCGACTGAAATAACTACCTTTACAAAAACGACTTGTAACTTATTTTTCCGACTATAAACCTATACTTTTTCTATTTAGATTCATAAAATAGAGTTCAATATGAAACCATAGCAATTTGATTCACTCAAAACGGATTTAAAATGAAGAAGTTATGGGTAAAACAAGATTGGATAATTTTTCTCATTTTAGCTACGTGAAAATTGGTAACAAATCTATTCCAACCATAACTTAATCAACTTGTATTGTATATTATGTAATCTTGAGATACCATAGACACGTATACAATGTTTCGACCTATCATGTCGACACATCTATATATATTTCGGAACAACCATAGACACTTTATATGTGAATGTTGGAGTTAGCTATACAGGGTTGAGGTTGATTCCAAAATATATATAGTTTGAGTTGTGATCAATACTGAGATACGTATACACTGGGTCTTGGATTGATTCAAGATAATATTTATCGATTTATTTCTGTACATCTAACTGTGGACAACTAGTTATAGGTTACTAACGAGGACAGCTGACTTAATAAACTTAAAACATCAAAATATATTAAAAGTGTTGTAAATATATTTTGAACATACTTTAATATATATGTATATATTGTTATAGGTTCGTGAATCAACAGTGGCCAAGTCTTACTTCCCGACGAAGTAAAAATCTGTGAAAGTGAGTTATAGTCCCACTTTTAAAATCTAATATTTTTGGGATGAGAATACATGCAGGTTTTATAAATGATTTACAAAATAGACACAAGTACGTGAAACTACATTCTATGGTTGAATTATCGAAATCGAATATGCCCCTTTTTATTAAGTCTGGTAATCTAAGAATTAGGGAACAGACACCCTAATTGACGCGAATCCTAAAGATAGATCTATTGGGCCTAACAAACCCCATCCAAAGTACCGGATGCTTTAGTACTTCGAAATTTATATCATATCCGAAGGGTGTCCCGGAATGATGTGGATATTCTTATATATGCATCTTGTTATTGTCGGTTACCAGGTGTTCACCATATGAATGATTTTTATCTCCATGTATGGGATGTGTATTGAAATATGAAATCTTGTGGTCTATTGTTACGATTTGATATATATAGGTTAAACCTATAACTCACCAACATTTTTGTTGACGTTTAAAGCATGTTTATTCTCAGGTGAATATTAAGAGCTTCCGCTGTTGCATACTAAAATAAGGACAAGATTTGGAGTCCATGTTTGTATGATATTGTGTAAAAACTGCATTCAAAAAACTGATTTCGATGTAACATATTTGTATTGTAAACCATTATGTAATGGTCGTGTGTAAACAGGATATTTTAGATTATCATTATTTGATAATCTACATAAAGCTTTTTAAACCTTTATTTATGAAATAAAGGTTATGGTTTGTTTTAAAAATGAATGCAGTCTTTGAAAAATGTCTCATATAGAGGTCAAAACCTCGCAACGAAATCAATTAATATGGAACGTTTTTAATCAATAAGAACGGGACATTTCAGTTGGTATCAGAGCGTTGGTCTTAGAGAACCAGAATATTTGCATTAGTGTGTCTTATCGAGTTTGTTAGGATGCATTAGTGAGTCTGGACTTCGACCGTGTTTTCTTTAAAAATGATTGCTTAACATTTTTGTTGGAAACTATATATTTTTAACATATGAATATTATGTGATATATTAATCTCTTAACTTGTTTGATATTATGTGATAGATGTCTACCTCTAGAACAAGTCCCATTGACTCACCTAATAATAATGAAGAGTCAAATGTAAATTGGAATGATTTGTGGACTGATTCACAAGTTCCCGAAGAGGAACCGGAAGAAGAGTCGGAACCGGAAGAAGAATCGGAACCGGAAGAAGAATCGGAACCGGATGAAGAAATAGAACCGGTGGGGGAAATAATAAAACGGTTAAGTAAAAGAAAATCCTCAACCAACCGACCAAAGTTAATTATGGTCAATGGTGTTTCCGCCAAGGAAGCAAAATATTGGGAGGATTACCAATTCTCCGATGAATCGGATTCCGACGAGAATTCCGATGATGTTATAGAAATTACCCCAACTGAATTTAAAAAGGCAAAAGAAAATAATAAGGGAAAGGGCATAAAAATAGAGAAATCTAATTCCAACCCCGATGAACTTTATATGTATCGTCAACCCCCGAAGTCCTTAAGTTGTAACAATGACCCGGGAACCTCTAAACCACCAGGTTTTTCTAAACCAATGTGGACAACGACGGCTCGTATTAGGGGAACATCATATATCCCTAGAAACTTGGCAAAACGAACCAAAATCGAAGAAGAAGAAACGAGCGAGTCGGAATAAGATAGTTGTATTCGTGTGGTGTAATATATGTAATATAGTGTTCTTATGCTTTATGATATATGTAAAAATTGCTTGTATTAATAAGTATTTTTTTATGAATCTAACTCTTGTCTATTTTACAGTTTAAAAACACAAAATGGATAGACAACCCAATATTTTAAGAGACCTACCCGGAGACATGATTGATGAAATCTTGTCTAGAGTCTGCCAGAATTCTTCGGCACAACTATTTAAGGCGAGATCAGTTTGTAAGACATTCGAAGAACGTTCCAAGAATGTCTTGGTTTATAAGAGACTTTCGTTTGAAAGATGGGGGATATCACATTGGGAAACCCATAAGTTACGATGTGTTTACTTTGACGCATATATTGCGGGGAACCCAAATGCTATTTTACGCAACGGGTTAAGAAATTATTTTGACTCAATATATCCGAATATTGGACTTCGTGATTTAGAAAAAGCGGCTAACATGCAACATAAAGAAGCATGTTATGCTTACGGATTAGTAATGTTCGCTTCTCACCAAAGTGAGAACAAGAACATCGGGCTACAACTATTAAACAAAACGTTTCCACAAGTGACGGAGTCGGTAATTGGGGTAAGAAATGAGGTTTTTAGATTATTACGGGACTGTTGGACATTACGTAACCCTCGTCCCTTTGATGACGTTACAACACGCTGTCTTATCAACGGCCATAACGGTTATGTTGCACAAGACCAAGGATGGGAAGTAGTCCTAGTAAAACCAGAATGCATGACTTGTTTCTGGACGTATGAATTACGTGTCTTTATTGCCTTTGCTGAACGACTTGTGTACTAGCTAGAATTGTCTTCACAACTATCTTGTATCAAAGTTATTGTGTGCTATATTTCATGCTTTATGTAAAATAAGCGGTATTGTAAGTTTGTAAAATATTGTATAAAAGTTTGAACGCGAAATATTATTATAATCAGTTTTTCATATAGAATTGTAGTAGTTGAATTGTATATTAGCTACTAAGTATGAACTTAACGGGTAGGTACTACCCGAATTTAAACTTATAAAACGCTAATATGAAGAAAAAGATTTTATAAATGAGTTCATATTATGCTACAAAATACTATTAACTACTCTTAATATTCTGTATGATTAACTTGTTCCATTTAACTATTTTGAAGGAAATGGCACCGACTACTCGACACACCGTGAATATGAATGAAGAGGAATTCCGTACTTTTCTAGCTTCAAACATAGCCGCAGTACAGGCTGCGCTACATACCAACAATAACCTTAGATCTAGCAGTACAGGAAATCGTGTAGGATGCACCTACAAAGAATTCACTGCCTGCAAACCTTTGGAATTTGATGGAACCGAAGGACCGATCGGATTGAAACGGTGAACCGAGAAGGTTGAATCGGTGTTTGCCATAAGTAAGTGTACTGAAGAGGACAAAGTGAAGTACGCTACGCATACCTTCACAGGTTCTGCGTTAACATGGTGGAATACCTATCTAGAGCAAGTGGGACAAGATGATGCGTACGCACTACCGTGGTCAGCATTCAAGCACTTGATGAACGAGAAGTACCGTCCCAGAACCGAGGTCAATAAGCTCAAGACAGAACTTAGAGGGTTACGAACCCAAGGATTTGATATTACCACGTACGAAAGACGATTCACAGAATTGTGCCTATTGTGTCCGGGAGCATTCGAAGATGAGGAAGAGAAGATCGACGCGTTTGTGAAAGGATTACCGGAAAGAATCCAAGAAGATATAAGTTCACACGAGCCCGCCTCCATACAACAGGCATGTAGAATGGCTCACAAACTAGTGAACCAGATTGAAGAAAGAATTAAAGAACAGACTGCTGAAGAGGCCAATGTGAAGCAAGTCAAAAGAAAGTGGGAGGAAAACGGTGATAAGAATCACCAATACAACAACAACAGCAATTACAACAATAATCGCAACAATTATCCCAACAATCGCAACATCAATCGCAACTACAACAAACGGCCCAACAACAACAACAACAACAACAACAACAACAGCAACTACAACAATCATCCCAACAACAATAATAACCGCAACAACAACAACAATCAGAAGCAGCTATGCCAAAGGTGTGAAAAGAATCACTCGGGGTTCTGCACCAAATTTTGCAACAAGTGTAAAAGAAATGGTCATAGCGCGGCAAAGTGTGAGGTCTACGGACCAGGGGTTAATAGAACGAAAGGAACAAATGGTGTCGGAACGAGTAATGGCGGAGCAAGTAGTGTCGGAGCAAGTTATGCCAATGTAGTTTGTTATAAATGTGGAAAACCAGGCCACATTATTAGAAATTGCCCGAACCAGGAGAACACGAATGGACAAGGCCGTGGAAGAGTTTTCAATATTAATGCGGTAGAGGCACAGGAAGACCCGGAGCTTGTTACGGGTACGTTTCTTATTGACAATAAATCTGCTTACGTTTTATTTGATTCGGGTGTGGATAGAAGCTATATGAGTAGAGATTTTTGTGCTAAATTAAGTTGTCCATTGACGCCTTTGGATAGTAAATTTTTACTCGAATTAGCAAATGGTAAATTAATTTCGGCAGATAATATATGTCGGAATCGAGAAATTAAACTGGTTAGCGAAACATTTAAGATTGATTTGATACCAGTAGAGTTAGGGAGTTTTGATGTGATAATCGGTATGGACTGGTTGAAAGAAGTGAAAGAGAAGATCGTTTGTTACAAAAATGCAATTCGCATTATACGAGAAAAAGGAAAACCCTTAATGGTGTACGGAGAAAAGGGCAACACGAAGCTACATCTTATTAGTAATTTGAAGGCACAAAAACTAATAAGAAAAGGTTGCTATGCTGTTCTAGCACACGTCGAGAAAGTACAAACTGAAGAAAAGAGCATCAATGATGTTCCCATTGCAAAAGAATTTCCCGATGTATTTCCGAAAGAATTACCGGGATTACCCCCACATCGATCCGTTGAATTTCAAATAGATCTTGTACCAGGAGCTGCACCAATAGCTCGTGCTCCTTACAGACTCGCACCCAGCGAGATGAAAGAACTGCAGAGCCAATTACAAGAACTTTTAGAGCGTGGTTTCATTCGACCAAGCACATCACCGTGGGGAGCTCCTGTTTTGTTTGTCAAGAAGAAAGATGGTACATTCAGGTTGTGTATCGACTACCGAGAGTTGAACAAACTTACCATCAAGAACCGCTACCCACTACCGAGAATCGACGACTTATTTGATCAACTACAAGGCTCGTCTGTTTATTCAAAGATTGACTTACGTTCCGGGTATCATCAAATGCGGGTAAAAGAAGATGATATTCCAAAGACTGCTTTCAGAACACGTTACGGTCATTACGAGTTTATGGTCATGCCGTTTGGTTTAACTAATGCACCAGCTGTGTTCATGGACCTTATGAACCGAGTGTGTGGACCATACCTTGACAAGTTTGTCATTGTTTTCATTGATGACATACTTATTTACTCAAAGAATGACCAAGAACACGGTGAACATTTGAGAAAGGTGTTAGAAGTATTGAGGAAGGAAGAATTGTACGCTAAGTTTTCAAAGTGTGCATTTTGGTTGGAAGAAGTTCAATTCCTAGGTCACATAGTAAACAAAGAAGGTATTAAGGTGGATCCGGCAAAGATAGAAACTGTTGAAAAGTGGGAAACCCCGAAAACTCCGAAACACATACGCCAGTTTTTAGGACTAGCTGGTTACTACAGAAGGTTCATCCAAGACTTTTCCAGAATAGCAAAACCCTTGACTGCATTAACGCATAAAGGGAAGAAATTTGAATGGAATGATGAACAAGAGAAAGCGTTTCAGTTATTGAAGAAAAAGCTAACTACGGCACCTATATTGTCATTGCCTGAAGGGAATGATGATTTTGTGATTTATTGTGATGCATCAAAGCAAGGTCTCGGTTGTGTATTAATGCAACGAACGAAGGTGATTGCTTATGCGTCTAGACAATTGAAGATTCACGAACAAAATTATACGACGCATGATTTGGAATTAGGCGCTGTTGTTTTTGCATTAAAGACTTGGAGGCACTACTTATATGGGGTCAAAAGTATTATATATACCGACCACAAAAGTCTTCAACACATATTTAATCAGAAACAACTGAATATGAGGCAGCGTAGGTGGATTGAATTATTGAATGATTACGACTTTGAGATTCGTTACCACCCGGGGAAGGCAAATGTGGTAGCCGATGCCTTGAGCAGGAAGGACAGAGAACCCATTCGAGTAAAATCTATGAATATAATGATTCATAATAACATTACTACTCAAATAAAGGAGGCGCAACAAGGAGTTTTAAAAGAGGGAAATTTAAAGGATGAAATACCCAAAGGATCGGAGAAGCATCTTAATATTCAGGAAGACGGAACCCGGTATAGGGCTGAAAGGATTTGGGTACCAAAATTTGGAGATATGAGAGAAATGGTACTTAGAGAAGCTCATAAAACTAGATACTCAATACATCCTGGAACGGGGAAGATGTACAAGGATCTCAAGAAACATTTTTGGTGGCCGGGTATGAAAGCCGATGTTGCTAAATACGTAGGAGAATGTTTGACGTGTTCTAAGGTCAAAGCTGAGCATCAGAAACCATCAGGTCTACTTCAACAACCCGAAATCCCGGAATGGAAATGGGAAAACATTACCATGGATTTCATCACTAAATTGCCAAGGACTGCAAGTGGTTTTGATACTATTTGGGTAATAGTTGATCGTCTCACCAAATCAGCACACTTCCTACCAATAAGAGAAGATGACAAGATGGAGAAGTTAGCACGACTGTATTTGAAGGAAGTCGTCTCCAGACATGGAATACCAATCTCTATTATCTCTGATAGGGATGGCAGATTTATTTCAAGATTCTGGCAGACATTACAGCAAGCATTAGGAACTCGTCTAGACATGAGTACTGCCTATCATCCACAAACTGATGGGCAGAGCGAAAGGACGATACAAACGCTTGAAGACATGCTACGAGCATGTGTTATTGATTTCGGAAACAGTTGGGATCGACATCTACCGTTAGCAGAATTTTCTTACAACAACAGCTACCATTCAAGCATTGAGATGGCACCGTTTGAAGCACTTTATGGTAGAAAGTGCAGGTCTCCGATTTGTTGGAGTGAAGTGGGGGATAGACAGATTACGGGTCCGGAGATTATACAAGAAACTACCGAGAAGATCATCCAAATTCAACAACGGTTGAAAACCGCCCAAAGTCGACAAAAGAGCTACGCTGACATTAAAAGAAAAGATATAGAATTTGAAATTGGAGAGATGGTCATGCTTAAAGTTGCACCTTGGAAAGGCGTTGTTCGATTTGGTAAACGAGGGAAATTAAATCCAAGGTATATTGGACCATTCAAGATTATTGATCGTGTCGGACCAGTAGCTTACCGACTAGAGTTACCTCAACAACTCGCGGCTGTACATAACACTTTCCACGTCTCGAATTTAAAGAAATGTTTTGCTAAAGAAGATCTCACTATTCCGTTAGATGAAATCCAAATCAACGAAAAACTTCAATTCATCGAAGAACCCGTCGAAATAATGGATCGTGAGGTTAAAAGACTTAAGCAAAACAAGATACCAATTGTTAAGGTTCGATGGAATGCTCGTAGAGGACCCGAGTTCACCTGGGAGCGTGAAGATCAGATGAAGAAGAAATACCCGCATCTATTTCCAGAAGATTCGTCAACACCTTCAACAGCTTAAAATTTCGGGACGAAATTTATTTAACGGGTAGGTACTGTAGTGACCCGAACTTTTCCATGTTTATATATATTAATTGAGATTGATATTTACATGATTAAATGTTTCCAACATGTTAAGCAATCAAACTTTTTAAGACTTGATTAATTGAAATATGTTTCATATAGACAATTGACCACCCAAGTTGATCGGTGATTCACGAACGTTAAAACTTGTAAAAACTATATGATGACATATATATGGATATATATATATATAGTTAACATGATACTATGATAAGAAAACATATCATAAAGTATATTAACAATGAACTACATATGTAAAAACAAGACTACTAACTTAATGATTTTTAAACGAGACATATATGTAACGATTATCGTTGTAAAGACATTTAATGTATATATATCATATTAAGAGATATTCATACATGATAATATCATGATAATATAATAATTTAAAATCTCATTTGATATTATAAACATTGGGTTAACAACATTTAACAAGATCGTTAACCTAAAGGTTTCAAAACAACACTTACATGTAACGACTAACGATGACTTAACGACTCAGTTAAAATGTATATACATGTAGTGTTTTAATATGTATTTATACACTTTTGAAAGACTTCAATACACTTATCAAAATACTTCTACTTAACAAAAATGCTTACAATTACATCCTCGTTCAGTTTCATCAACAATTCTACTCGTATGCACCCGTATTCGTACTCGTACAATACACAGCTTTTAGATGTATGTACTATTGGTATATACACTCCAATGATCAGCTCTTAGCAGCCCATGTGAGTCACCTAACACATGTGGGAACCATCATTTGGCAACTAGCATGAAATATCTCATAAAATTACAAAAATATGAGTAATCATTCATGACTTATTTACATGAAAACAAAATTACATATCCTTTATATCTAATCCATACACCAACGACCAAAAACACCTACAAACACTTTCATTCTTCAATTTTCTTCATCTAATTGATCTCTCTCAAGTTCTATCTTCAAGTTCTAAGTGTTCTTCATAAATTCCAAAAGTTCTAGTTTCATAAAATCAAGAATACTTTCAAGTTTGCTAGCTCACTTCCAATCTTGTAAGGTGATCATCCAACCTCAAGAAATCTTTGTTTCTTACAGTAGGTTATCATTCTAATACAAGGTAATAATCATATTCAAACTTTGGTTCAATTTCTATAACTATAACAATCTTATTTCAAGTGATGATCTTACTTGAACTTGTTTTCGTGTCATGATTCTGCTTCAAGAACTTCGAGCCATCCAAGGATCCATTGAAGCTGGATCCATTTTTCTCTTTTCCAGTAGGTTTATCCAAGGAAATTAAGGTAGTAATGATGTTCATAACATCATTCGATTCATACATATAAAGCTATCTTATTCGAAGGTTTAAACTTGTAATCACTAGAACATAGTTTAGTTAATTCTAAACTTGTTCGCAAACAAAAGTTAATCCTTCTAACTTGACTTTTAAAATCAACTAAACACATGTTCTATATCTATATGATATGCTAACTTAATGATTTAAAACCTGGAAACACGAAAAACACCGTAAAACCGGATTTACGCCGTCGTAGTAACACCGCGGGCTGTTTTGGGTTAGTTAATTAAAAACTATGATAAACTTTGATTTAAAAGTTGTTATTCTGAGAAAATGATTTTTATTATGAACATGAAACTATATCCAAAAATTATGGTTAAACTCAAAGTGGAAGTATGTTTTCTAAAATGGTCATCTAGACGTCGTTCTTTCGACTGAAATAACTACCTTTACAAAAACGACTTGTAACTTATTTTTCCGACTATAAACCTATACTTTTTCTGTTTAGATTCATAAAATAGAGTTCAATATGAAACCATAGCAATTTGATTCACTCAAAACGGATTTAAAATGAAGAAGTTATGGGTAAAACAAGATTGGATAATTTTTCTCATTTTAGCTACGTGAAAATTGGTAACAAATCTATTCCAACCATAACTTAATCAACTTGTATTGTATATTATGTAATCTTGAGATACCATAGACACGTATACAATGTTTCGACCTATCATGTCGACACATCTATATATATTTCGGAACAACCATAGACACTCTATATGTGAATGTTGGAGTTAGCTATACAGGGTTGAGGTTGATTCCAAAATATATATAGTTTGAGTTGTGATCAATACTGAGATACGTATACACTGGGTCGTGGATTGATTCAAGATAATATTTATCGATTTATTTCTGTACATCTAACTGTGGACAACTAGTTATAGGTTACTAACGAGGACAGCTGACTTAATAAACTTAAAACATCAAAATATATTAAAAGTGTTGTAAATATATTTTGAACATACTTTAATATATATGTATATATTGTTATAGGTTCGTGAATCAACAGTGGCCAAGTCTTACTTCCCGACGAAGTAAAAATCTGTGAAAGTGAGTTATAGTCCCACTTTTAAAATCTAATATTTTTGGGATGAGAATACATGCAGGTTTTATAAATGATTTACAAAATAGACACAAGTACGTGAAACTACATTCTATGGTTGAATTATCGAAATCGAATATGCCCCTTTTTATTAAGTCTGGTAATCTAAGAATTAGGGAACAGACACCCTAATTGACGCGAATCCTAAAGATAGATCTATTGGGCCTAACAAACCCCATCCAAAGTACCGGATGCTTTAGTACTTCGAAATTTATATCATATCCGAAGGGTGTCCCGGAATGATGGGGATATTCTTATATATGCATCTTGTTATTGTCGGTTACCAGGTGTTCACCATATGAATGATTTTTATCTCTATGTATGGGATGTGTATTGAAATATAAAATCTTGTGGTCTATTGTTACGATTTGATATATATAGGTTAAACCTATAACTCACCAACATTTTTGTTGACGTTTAAAGCATGTTTATTCTCAGGTGAATATTAAGAGCTTCCGCTGTTGCATACTAAAATAAGGACAAGATTTGGAGTCCATGTTTGTATGATATTGTGTAAAAACTGCATTCAAGAAACTGATTTCGATGTAACATATTTGTATTGTAAACCATTATGTAATGGTCGTGTGTAAACAGGATATTTTAGATTATCATTATTTGATAATCTACGTAAAGCTTTTTAAACCTTTATTTATGAAATAAAGGTTATGGTTTGTTTTAAAAATGAATGCAGTCTTTGAAAAACGTCTCATATAGAGGTCAAAACCTCGCAACGAAATCAATTAATATGGAACGTTTTTAATCAATAAGAACGGGACATTTCAGTTGGTATCAGAGCGTTGGTCTTAGAGAACCAGAAAATTTGCATTAGTGTGTCTTATCGAGTTTGTTAGGATGCATTAGTGAGTCTGGACTTCGACCGTGTTTTCTTTAAAAATGATTGCTTAACATTTTTGTTGAAAACTATATATTTTTAACATATGAATGATTGCTTAGTATTGATGTGTTGGTGTTTGATTTTGGGAAAATAATGGACAGAAGAAAGGCACTTAAGCGTGATAAGAGAAAACCCTAAGGAAAATATTATTTTCTTTTTGATTTTTTTAATTATAGGATCCGCAACTGTTCCGGTTTCAGCCCGATTAATCCGAAAACTAAAATAAAAATTGAAGAAAAAAAAATTAAATCAAATCTGGTTTTTGATTCAGCCCGTTTTAGTTTTATTGTAATGACCCGTGAAATTACGGGTTTGTTTTAAAAAAGAAATAATTTAATAATATGTTTTAAATATTAAGTGAATGTAAATGCTGAAGTCATTTATTTTAATGACCCGTTTGAATAAGAAACTTGTCTTTGTTTTTACAAATATATAGAGGCATGTATTTTCGCATACATATATAACGTAATTAATTTCGTAAAAAGAATCTATATTTAAATAAATGATTTAATAATTATAATTATTATATTAAAGGTAAATAATAATAATAAAGTTCGCTCAAAGTTGAGTATTTATATTTTTAATAATAATAATAATAATAATAATAATAATAATAATAATAATAATAATAATAATAATAATTAGTAATAATAAATGTTTTTTAAATTTTTTTAGAAAATTAAAATTACAATTTATGAGAGATTAGTATATTCCTTTTATAAAAAATTTCCTATTTTTTAATTAAATTAATATATAATTATCACATCATCATTATGAAAATTAAGGGTTATTAGCTTAATGATAACATCATCATTTTAGAGTTTTATATGACTATATAGATTTAAATCTAATTTTTGATTTTCTATTTCAGGGAAAATCGAATTCAAAATCGAACTCAACTATATTTAACATTTAAGTAATACGTAACATTTAAACCATGAACACTTGTTTTATGTAGTTCTCATTATTTTCAACAACAAAAAAAGGAACACTTGTTTTACTAAATGATATTTGAAATACGTTTAAGCTCCGTATCGAATCGTTTAGACTCGGTTAGAATCAAGCTCTTAACGAGTTGTGTTTGAGAAAGTAACAAATAGCTCGGCTCATTTATACCCTTTAATTATGCTTAAGTAGTTATAGACTTGGGATACATCATTTGTACTTTTGTAAATCTTTTAAAAATCAAACTTTTCAGTCCGATGTGGCCCAATAATGAACATAGTATCAACTATTAAGCTGATCATGTAATGCGATGCTACCTTATACGTAAGAGACCATATTAGTTTAGATTTTAGAGAGCTTACTAATATAAAGCTTGTTTTACATTTACGTTGTAAATACATATCTATTATAGATTTCATTAGTTGATTTTTTTATTTTATATATATATATATATATATATATATATATATATATATATATATATATATATATATATATATATATATATATATATATATATATATATATATATATATATATATATATATATATATATATTTTGTATGTACTTTGTGTTGTATGTATTTTGTTCGGTTTTCTTTCTTTTGATGAGGTAACCTCTTAATAGTAATCGTTTTTTAGCCAAAATATGGTCTCCAGGCAAGATGTAAAATCTATGAAAATTTAATTCTACCATTTTCATGGCGTCTCCGTTTATTTTATTTTTTTTATTTTTTTATTTATTATTACTATATATATATATATATATATATATATATATATATATATATATATATATATATATATATATATATATATATAGTTTCATTCTTTATGGCCGAAGGTCCCCTTGAAAGCAATCTCTTTACCCATCGAATAGTGAGAGGGAGGATTTTCTCCGCTCTTGTGAGTGTTTAACTCGGGGTGGAGAAATGATTTCTCTTTATTCTAGGATAGAGGAAGGATTGTCTACATCTCACCTCCCCATACCCCACTCTAATGGGATTGGGTATTGTTGTTGTTGTGTTGTTTTTCTCTAATGGGATTGGGTATTGTTGTTGTTGTGTTGTTTTTAGCCAAAATAATTAGTTGATTTTTATTATAACTACGAAATTATTCTTATATTTGGGATTGTAATAAAGCTTGTTTGGCTCAACCGCAAACACCATTCAACAAAGTAGGACCATGGACAGAAACCTTCTAGGCTTTTAAGTTCCCAGACCCTCCATTCCATTTCCAGTAACTCGACGAGTGTTCCTGTCTATTCTAATTCCGATTCATGGTCGATTTTTGGTGCCATTTGTGAGAATGTTCAACGGAATGCCAACAGGAATTTGACACCGTCATCTCAATGGTAGTGGCTGAAACTGTATAAACTCACCGTAAATTGCTGGCTATAGACAATAGCATGGTTATAAATAATAATAATGTGAAGGCTACTTCTGTGTTTGTTTCCTTTGTTTTTCTTTTCAAAGGCATAGGGCAACAAGTAAAAGGACTAGAGCTTGTAACATAAAAGATTTAATGTCGTCTGAAAAAAGAAACAAATACCTTGGAACAAAAATATAAAGAAGAACAGACAAATGTATATGGTTGAGGTTTTGTTAAGGAAGTAATTAAGAATGGAGAAACAGAAACATAGTGCGGCAGCTTTTTTTATGAGTAAAAGCAATAATACAATTAGTTTGTAGAAAGTGGCGTTTGAATATTTGGTGAGAAAGACGAAGGCTCGAGTCAGCCACAGACATACCTTTTATACGGCCATAGTTACTTCTTTAAATACCAACTGTAACCCTTCCATAACGATTAAAAACAAAAAGTGCTATGAGGATCATCCTGCCTCAATCATCTTTTCAACGAAAACCCCTAAGTGGGGCTGCCATTAACAAGAACACACATGCTGATTCATGAAACACTTTAATCCACTAAAGCCATTTATAACCAAACCTAAGTTTAGCCATCACAAAGTCAAAGAACCTCCAACTTACGGAGTCGTATGCTTTCTCGAAGTCAATCTTAAAAACTATTAGGGGCTAGTTCTTTTTCTTTGCACAACATAAAAAACAAAGCACTGTACAATAAAACACACAAAACAACACAATAGCATTCAATAAAGTAAAAATGAAGCCAAACGACAAATGAAACAGTAAAATAAACATACTACCCAACTTATACAACAAATTAACGCAGCTCTGATTAACAACTGCATTTATAGTCGTAATAAGCAGCTTAATTATAAACGCGTACCTTCTAGATTAACAGGGTAGAGGACTCATGTAACGACCAACGACCCTCATCTATGCTGGAAGCCGAATCCACACCCATGTAGCCATGTCAGCAAATGTTGCCCAAAAGTAAAGTTAGAAAATAATAAAAAATAATAATAATACGTAGTAATAAAACACACTAAACCATAAAGTAAAGACCATTAACAAACCGCCAATGAGTAACAACATAATAGAAAACTTAACAACAAAGCTTCAAACAAGGTGAGGAAAAAACCTGAAACGATTAATTTGAATCAAAGTAAAAAAATATTGCCACGTAGAGAAGGTAATACTTAAAATTAAAGGAACATGTGTCATGATCGAACCATGATCCACCGTATGATAGGTAGGGTACTGAGCTCCAAAAATTTTGAGAAATAAGTAGAAAACTATAGAACATATGTCGAATGAAAAAGTAAAGGACCCATATGCCCTCTAATGAAGAAGGATATGTAAGTTCAAATAACATGATAACCACCCCCACACTTAGATTGCCCCGAATGCACAAAATGATGTATGCAAAGTTAACAATTATGTGAAAGAAAAAGGGAACACGTACCTCCCGAGAATATTGAAAGAATCGATGGAACACCTATTCAAGATCGTGTTAATCCATAAATCCTTAGACGTATCAAAGCAACCAACACAACAGTAATAATAACAATAATCACTAATATGGGAGTATCATCGTACAATAAGTTCGATAAGGTGTCACTCTAATATATAAAGTTAAAAAAATAAAAAAAAAATAAACTAATTTACCAAATGAAACACACGAACAAATAAAAAAAATGTCCAGCAAAAATAAAAGAATGCTAAGGGAGACGGGAATGCAGGACCGCATAAAATGCTATGGGTTTTTCTATCAGATCAGAGGGGTGATGCTCCTGGCGTATGCTCTCTAACTCAGCCAACACAACATCTCGATCATACCTAGGCAGTAGGTGTTACTTGGAATCCCTGCTGATGCACATAAAGATGCTCGTTAAGTTAGATCTAATCAGCTCGATATTCCAAAGCCCCTAATTAAAAAAATAAGTTCCTTTTGTATCGCCTGAATACCTATCATAACATTAGATAAAATGGTTGTGGCTACAAAATTGGCATCTTTTGTTTTAGGTTGTTGCACGCGCGCTCTATTTTGCAGCTAGTTACCTTGCCCTGGTTGTGGTGGTCGGCAAGGAGGAATAATCTTACCCGCATCAATGCCAATGTTGCTGTAGTGTCTCAAACTCCCATAGAAAGGGCTTGACCAGCCCGAAACGGAAAATCTTTCAACGTCACATATCCTTGTGACGAGTACTCACCAATGGTTGCAATGTTCGAAAGGGTTAGTTAATTACACCTCATATTACGATCGGTTAACGCCATTTCTAACTAAAAAAGTAGAGCCTCCACGGACAGTTAATTGGTCCTCTTTAGAAATAGTTGAATGAGGCGATGAAGTTCATCAACAGCGATTCAATTACATGGAAATCTTTAATAATAGGGAGTCTTACTTTTTTTAAAATTATATCAGGAATTTCACGCAACTTACGAGCTTGATGAGACAGTCGAAGAAATCTACAAGATATTCTGTATGACATGTCGATTAAGGGATTTAGTTAGAAGGATGTCTTTGTTCCAGCTGACGAAGAACTTGATTATTTACAATGTTAAGGTCCTATGAGCCATGTTTACATGTGGGTATTCAAAGTTGGCCATATAATTTTTATTTTTCAACACGATCTAGATATGGACCCGAGAACTTTGATCCGAAAAACATATCGCATTAAGTAATATCAAATAAGGTTAATCGGGTGATCTAACGGTTACTGGCATATTCAATTGACCATAAGAAAAATAACTCTCGGAACGTTTTCCACAAAATTTTTGGTACTTAGACAATATACGAACGAGATGCACGTGTGAGTATTCTCTGTAGTGTAGCATTTTTTATGTGCAAGTTCACCAAGGATCTCCGAAACACAAGCCCAATATGTATGTGGCTGACACTTTGTTTCTTTGAATGCTAAATTATAATGTGTGTTCAACTAGGCTCCATTTAGTATGTTACATGAGGAAGACAACAAATTTGTCGCGTGCAACTAGCTAAACACAGTAAAATCAAACACTCTTAAAGATTTAGCAATAAAAAACACAGCGACTAACACATATTGTGCTTTTACTTCGGATGCTATTAGCGGAATTACAAAAATAATATGTTACACCGTAGGAAATACTCATACATGTTTGGTTCTGTACATTGTCTAAGTACCAAGAATCTTATCTTTCTGATGGTCAATTGAATATGTCATTAACCGTTGGATCACCATATTAACCTCATTTGACATTACTTTATACAACATATTTTCGACATCATAATTCTGAAGTCCACATCTAGTACATGTTTCATGAAAATCAAAATTATTTGTCCATCTTTGAACATATGGACGAAAATAAGGTTCAAACAATAATCTAGCTTGCCTTCCATTACTATAAATGCCCAAACTCTTCATAAGCGGGAACAAACACATCCTTCCAACCAAACCCCCTAACCGAAATGTCATCGAGGCTCTGTTGCGAATTTTATTCGAATGTCTCATCAAAACTCGTAAGTTGCATATAATTTCTAACATAATTCTCAAAAAAGTGGATCTCGCAGCTCATACAGATTAACCCACTAATTAAATATTTTCAACTAGCCCTCGTAACTAAGTTGTTGTTCAAGAATTTGATGAACGTCATAGGCTAATTCAACTATTTCTAAAGCGGACCAATCAATGACCCATGAATGTTTTACTTTTTATTTAAAAGTGATGTCAACCGATCAAAAGATGAGGCATAACTGACTAACCTTTTCAGGAATTGCAACCATTGATTAATACTCACAGAGATACGTTCACTAAGATATGTGGCGTTGAATGATCTCCCGTTTCATCGGGAGCTTGAGACACCATAGCATCAAAGGTGTTCCTTGAGGTGTTTGCCTTCCTTTTTTTTCTAGGAAACACTACAAACAAGAAAGAGTACAATGTACAATATAATCATATGTTCCCACATAGCATGTAAAAGCAACCATAAAAAAAGAGGTTTTGCCCATGGGCTGATAACATTACTCATAAACATGTATTCCTACTTGAGTTACAACATGTGTATGTAAGCAGCAATCGGCCGCAAGAACCATGCATAAACCGAGTTGGGATTGTCATTTAAATTATTACTAATAAGGACCCTTCAAAACTAGACTAATCAAATAAAAAAACGTAGAATCAGTTACATAAATTTACAAAATTTAATGAATATGAGGCAAAATAAAAAACAATAAGGGTGAAACTTTCGAACGGAGCCGTAAAGCTAACGTGTTTTGATTTGCGATTAATGATCGCGAATAAAAAAATGCAAGAATATTGTATTAATATATATCTAGTAATTATTATATGTTCTATCCGCTTTTAGCGCCAAATTGGTAGTGTATGACTTCTAACTCTTTATTATTAGTATTAAAGACTCATGAGTCATACACTGACAAACTGTCGTTAAAACGGATAAAACGGATACAACATATAATAATTAGGAGATATACATAAATACAAAATTCTTGCAATCTTTCTAATCGTCATCACTAATCTCAAATCAAAACACATTAACTTTACGGCTCTATTTAAAAATTTCACTCTTACTTCTTTTCTGTTTTGATTTATTTTCATCAAAGTTTGTAGCTTTATGTAGCTGATTCAACATTTTTTTAATTAGTATAGTTTTGAAGTAATGGGGACAAATCAACTGTCCATGAATATTTTAGTTTTTACTGAGAAGTGATTTCAACCGATCACAGTATGAGGTATAAATGACTAACTTTTTCGAAAATTGCAACCATTGATGAGTACTTACAGAAATATGTGTCGTTGAAAGATCTTCCGTTTCATCGGGAGCTTGAGACACTATAGCAACAAAGGTGTTCCTTGAGGTGTTTGCTTTCCTTTTTCTCTAGAAAACGCTACAAACAAGAAAGGGTACCATATATAATATAATCATATGTTCCACTCATAAACAGATATTCCTACTTAAGTTAAAACATGTGTATTTAAGCAGAAATCAGCCACCAATTTGTTTTTGTGCAAGTTATATCATGAACACATAATTGGTGAAACCCCACCTCAAAACCATTTCATACAGTGCAATCATGGTACGTATGACAGCTCTTACAATTATAGAAAATACCAAAGCAAACAATTCCACCAAATTCGAAATGAACTTTAGGTTTCTCATATCACCAGTAAACAATCAAGCAAGCACTTGAAGAAATAAAAGTACTAAAATTATAGCAACAAGTGGCAGCAGTATCAAAACTAACAACTAAACAGTTGAGTAATCTACCCAATTAACAATTTTCCTGATTAAATCATTGAAACTATGAGCATATTGTGAGCAACTATTAGTTTTAATTAAGTCACCCACTTGAACATCTACACCTAAAATTCAACAACCCTAATTGCATTATAAATCAAGATTAAACAAAATGTTAAAAACATTGTGCAATTAACAGTACCAACGGATCTTCGGTCCAGCGGTACCGCGGTTACACTTGTGTACTCGCAGGGCTAGAGGTCTCGGGTTCGAACCTCGTCACCCGCTCTAGGAATTGAAATATATTCCTTGAAGGTGGCCCAAAGGGAAGGTTTTACCGACCCGCTCCGGACTAAGGTCCGGCCCGCCTACCCCTCGGGATGGTTTAAGGGTTGGATCCTCAGAGTGTGGTTCGGGTTTCCTGCCCGAAAGCGCGTGTGTGTGCAAATGATGACTAGGCTTCGGTCCGGACCGATGCAAGCTTGCCTTTCAAAAAAAAAAAATTGTGCAATTAACAGTAACGTAATCACAGAAATACATGTATTCATACAATAGAACACAAAACAACACCAAAATTCGATTTTTCAAATTTCACATAACCATCACAAACATATAATTGAGCAGTGTATACAGTAAATATCCATACAAAGATGATCAATGACATGTAATTAGCATGAGAAACGTTCAAATGACAGAATAAAGTAAAAAAGTGATTGATTGGTACCTTAGTCGTGATACAGGAACGAATTTGGGGTTGAATTAAAGTTAACTGGATGAGTATTGATCTGTTTTGGAGTTTAATTTTGGAAAGAAAAAAAAATGGAACAGAAGAGAGGTACTTAAAGGCGTGATAGGAGAAAACCCTAGAAAATTATTATTTTCTTTTTAAATTTTTTTTATTATACGATCTGGTAAAATCTAGGCTGTACGATATCCGTATTGTACCTGCGTTTGACCGCCGGGTTGGCCCGGTTTACATGATAATTGGACAAAGTAAATTCCAACAGCAGTTGAACACATTTTTAACGGTTGGACGGTGGGATTTCCGACACCCAACCGCCATTAAATCGCGGGGCACCAGCGTCAACTAGGCAATGGTATAGAATTGATCCGTTGGTAGAACTGATCCGTTGCCAACGGTCAATTTCTTTTTTTCTTTTTTTTTTATAAATAATTTATTTATCTTCTATATATACACTTCATTTATCCTCATTTTTCTCACACCTCTTTCACTCTCTTTCTCTATATTTTATAGTACAAATTCCCCACTCTATATTCACACAACTCGATGAAGGCTTCTCATTGGTCTAGCCCATTTTTGACAACTGCTCACAAATTGAAATCCAAGTCCACGGTAGCTTGTCTGTTTGGCAGCCCAGATTAATACAGTAGCCTGTAGCAACTGTAGCCATCTTCACAATTCTTCACCATCAGACATCAAGGCATGTGTTGTATGTCCTCTAACTTGCTTCCATCATCTTATCCTCTGTTTTCCCATTTTGTGTAACAAAAACACGCCACACTTTTTTGAAGCCCCATATTTCGGATCTGAATTATGTACTCACTTTTTTGAAGCCCCAACATCCATATGAAGACGATTGCATCAGGTATTTCTTCAGCGCCATTTGTAAGGTTTTCTTCATCCATTCTTGGTTTGCCCTAATTTTGTACTTCACTTTCGTTTTTGTTTAAACCTTCTAAACTATTTCATCACCATTAACAGATGCAGTTCATTAGGGGTTATGGTTTTAGTGGCTAAAAAATATAATTTCTTCTGTTGAAGGTTTCCTTCAAAGAGTATAGAAATAGATTGAAGAACTACAAAGGGGTTATGGTTTTAGTGGCTAATAAAGCATATTTTAATACTGAAGAGAGGTCCCGGTATGTTACGATTTACAATAAATTTAGTAGGATTTCATGTTTAGTTTGCACTTGAAAACTTATAATGAATGTATATTGTGTGTTATGGTAACAAAGATTTGTTTAAAGTGGCACTTTTATATAATCAAATGGTGCTTTGCAATTTGATTATTTGGTTTTTAATGTAATAACAAAAGTTTGTAAGTTGTATACTGTTATTTGTAACCCGTAAAGATACATAGTAGTTGACTTTTTGTTCGAGGTTTATTATGAGTACCACGTGTTTGATGAAATGCTTAAGTAAAGATGATAAAAATCATAGAGTTATTGATGTAAACACACACTTGGAGAACATGTGCTTGATCCTCTCTGTTTTTCTCTATAATTAAGAATCTACAAGATGATTAGATTTTGGTTATTGCAAATCCACTTTGAAATTTTGATCCTCTCTGTTTCTAACAAGTTAAAGTATTAGGTTTCTTCACTTTATATATTTTTAACAAATTGAATGCATACACTAACTTTTTTATGTAATGTGCATATGAAATAGAGTTTCAATTTTTTTACTTTTATTTTCAATTGTCATAGGTATATCATAATGGGTCTGATGCTAATTGCTTCTTTTCAAGTTCTCGATACAAGTAAGATTCTTCAAGGATGAGACCCAATTATATCCAAAAGTATGAGATACTTTTTAAGTTATTTAAATTATCATATGAAATAATTTGTGCATATTCTGCTCATTGTACATATAGCATGGATAATTGCATCAGCTTGAGATGTTGAGACAAAGCATGCATTATTATAAGCTCTCTACACCATCGCCTCTCGATTCTGCAACATCATCATGTAGTTTGAATAGGTATCCCTTCAACTTTTGCTTACTAAACTTTCATAAGTTGAACGTTCTTACTTCTTACTTCTTAGTTTCTGATTTATGTATTCATTCTTTAAAAAAGGTAGGTGTTCAATCTCTTACTGTTGTTGTATTCTTTTTTATTTTATTTTATCGCAGAGTATTGCAATATTGGGTTACTTTAATTAAGAGTGTTTGCTTTTCAAGGTACTTGATCATGAACTTTTTATGTATTCAGGTGTATCTTTTGTTAAGTGTTTTTAGAAAGTTTCTCCTCTAGCCAGGTTTGTAATCGACTAAAAAAGTTGAATCGATGCAAAAGTTCTTTTTTTTCCGCCGTTACTCTTCTTATTTTTTCGACTTCGTAGTTTTGACTTACACTATTGTGTGATGTCTATGTTTTTGAAACCATGAACTCTGTGTGCGTGCAGTTACTCTTCCTCTTTTTACGTATATCGATTTGATTGGGTGTATGCGTGCAGTGCAACTCACAGTAGTTCATATGCAGTTTACTATAGAATTAGATTTAGGTGTCAATGTCATTATGCTTGCTGATTTGTGTTTAGACGGTAATATGAGTTATATTTGCTCTTATAAGTTGCAATTGTTGTTCAAATGCAGTCTACCGGTAAGTTTGTAACCGTATAATAGTCTAGCATGTAAATTATGTGTGTATAGCCAACGACACAATCACAAGCAATTTCAGTAGCGAAGCACGCCCCCTTTCATCTTGTTCATACCATTTAATCAAAAAAAAAAAAAAAAATGTCCAGCAATCAAGGTAATTCCAACTTCCCCAACCAAGGTAATCCGAACTATTCCAACCAAGGCAATCTGAACTGTCCCTCAAACCATCCAAACAATTTACACAATCCCTCAAACCCATACTCGAGTCAATGGAATCCGTTTACCGCATTTGGAAACGTAAAAAACGCGTTTAAAAATTCATACGCTCATCAAACACAAATCCCACAAACTCAAGTCCCACAAACCCCATTGATGAGTCCCGAAGAAATGGAACAATTTTTGGCTTGGAAAGCTAGTCAATAACGTAGCGATTGAACACGCAATCGGTTCAAGACGAAATCCAACACCAAGGTCTCAACGTGTTTATAAGAAGTATAAATGATGAATGAATTCCTTGCCCTTCATTAAACGTGTCCATCAGTATATATACAAAAGAGATATCTTATCTAAAACCCTATGATGTAAATAAGGAAGAGATACATAAAATCTCTACAAACTTTATCTACAAGAAACATATCATCTAGACTCTTCTACAAATATATATACGACATATATACACAATATCTAATATAGCCCCTCAGTCAGAGCGGTAGAAGGACGAACGCTCAGACTGTCTCGAAAAGCGTCAAATAAAACACGCGGTAGCCCCTTAGTAATATGTCCGCAATCAGAAATCGAGTGGACACATGTGATACACGAACCTGACCACGAGCAACCTTTTCCCGCACAAAATGAATATCCATCTCAATATGTTTGGTACGTTGATGTTGTACGGGGTTGCCGGAAAGAAAGATGGCACTAACATTGTCACAAAAGACTAGTGTAGCTTTATTAATCGGGCAATTAAGCTCTAATAACAAATTTCGTAACCAACAGCTTTCGGATACGACATTAGCAACCCCACGATACTCCGCTTCTGCACTAGAACGAGAGACGGTTGGTCGTCGTTTAGAAGACCATGAGATCAAGTTAGCGCCCAAGAAAACACAATAGCCAGAGGTCGATCGTCTCGTGTCGGGGCACCCACCCCAATCTGCGTCGGTATAAGAAACCAGGTCACGTAAGGATGACCGATGTAAATGAAGACCATAATGAGATGTACCTTGTATATAATGAACAATATGCTTGAGAGCGTTCATATGACACTCCTTTGGATCATGTATATGTGTAGACAAATTTGTTGCACGGCGTAGGAAATGTCCGGTCGAGTAAATGTTAAATATTACAAAGCACCCGCTAAACTACGAAATTTCGTTGGATCAGAGTACGGTTTTCCATATGTAGAACTTAATTTCCCATTTGTGTCAACTGGCGTACGAACATATTTGCAATTCACCATACCAGCTCGCTCTATAATATCATTGGCATAACTCGTTTGATTCAAAAACAACCCTGTTGAGGTACGCTGTACCGAGATGCCCAAAAAAGAACTAATCGGACCAAGGTCCTTCATTGCAAATTCTCGAGAAAGAAGAGTCATTAGTTTCTCACGAAGAGAAGTAGAGGATGTGGTGAGAATTATATCATCAACATATAGCAAAATATATGCAATATCCGTACCTTTATGAAAAATAAACAGGGAGTGATCCATTTGACTATGTTTAAACCCAATAGTAGCCACAAAATCCGCAAACCTTTGGTACCACGCCCGCGGAGCTTGCTTCAAACCATACAATGAGCGCTTAAGGAGACATACATGATTCGGTCTTTGTTGATCACGAAAACCGTATGGTTGGTGCATATAAACTGTCTCACTTAACGAGCCATGAAAGAAAGCATTTTTTACATCCACCTGGTGAATATCCCAAGACTTTGACAGTGCAATAGACAAAACCATGCGTATAGTGGCCGGTTTAACTACCGGACTAAACGTCTCATGACAATCAACACCAATAGTTTGGGAGCGACCATCTCCCACGAGTCGAGCTTTGTATCTCTTAAACGAGCCATCCGACCTCATTTTATGGTGGAAAATCCACATACTTCGAATAACCTGCATGTTAGTAGTCCTAGGTACAAGAATCCACGTCTTATTATCCAATAAAGCTTGAAACTCATCGGTCATGGCTTGGTTCAAATTGAGATCAGAAAAGGCCTCGGCTGGGTTAGAAGGGATATGAGATATAGAAGTTGTCGCGGAGAGATTGAAAGGAACCTTGGGCTTGTGAATACCGGCCATGCTACAAGTGACCATTGAACGTGAAGGTGGTGGAGCTGGTGATGGAGAAGTATTGGCAGGTGAAGTAGGAGGGATAGTTGAAGGGAGTGAAGAGGGTGGTGTGGATGAGGAGCTCGACTCAGGAGAGACTAAGTCAGGAGAGGTGGATTGTATTGGAGAGGTAATGGAGGGTGTGGAAGGATGATTCGGATCAGTGGTAGTGGGTCCAGAAGTTGTAAGTGGGATAGATTCGGTGCGTGGGCTGGAGGGTGTATTTGGGCTGGACACATGCGAATGGGTCCCAGAGACAGGAGGAAAATAAATGTATGGATGGACAGGAGTTTGTAAGAAAGTGTATTTTGGAGGTGACGGGTTCGACAGTTTGGCAGACGGAAAAATAGACTCGTCAAAAACGACATGTCGGGAAAGAATGATACGTTTGTTGAAAAGATCAAAACATTTGTAGCCTCGATGTTGTGTTGGATAACCCAGAAAAACACAAGGAGTAGATCGGGGTTGTAATTTGTTGATTGTAGAGGATGGTATTAACGGATAACACAAACAGCCAAAGGTGCGTAAATGATGATAGGAAGGGGTACGGTTGAATAGTAAGTGAGTAGGAGTGTGGTAGTTAAGGAGCTTACTTGGAAGAATGTTGTGAATATAGGTTGCCATTTCAAGTGCATGGTGCCAAAAAGAAGGAGGAATAGAGGCATGAGAAAGTAATGTACGAATAATATTATTGATGGCACGTATTTTGCGTTCAGATTTACCATTTTGAGAAGAAGTGTAGGGGCAGGAAAAACGAAATTGCATACCATTTGTGGCTCAAAAGCGATGAAAACCATTATTGTTATATTCTTTGCCATTATCACATTGGAATGTTTTGATGTCTTTTTCAAATTGAGTTTTAATAAGTTTGCTAAAAGAAGAAAAGATGGAGAAAACATCAGATTTGTTTGCAAGAGGATATGTCCATAAAAAATTAGTGTAGTCATCAAGAAATAAGATGTAGTAGCGGTGTCCTGCGCTACTTAATATATGTGAAGTCCATAGATCGCTATGAATGATGTCAAACGGAAATAAAGTGCAATTCATAGAATCAAAGAAAGGTTGTTTTATTGATTTTCCAAACACACAAGCTTGACAAGTAGACGGTAAAGTAGACGAAGTACAATGAATATAATTTTTATTCTTAAGGGAACTTAAGACATTAGCGCCGGGATGCCCTAATCGTTGATGCCATAAGTCTGAAGTATAGGCAACAAAAGAGAGATGCGAGTGTAGTTGATGTAGAACGGAAGAAGTGAGTGGATAAAGATCGCCGGTGCTGTTACATCTGAGGATTGGTGTTCCCTTCCGGTAGTCCTTCACAGTGAAACCAAAAGGATCAAATTCAAGAGAAAGATTATTGTCAGTAGTAAGACGACGTACAGAAATAAGATTTTTAATAAGTTGGGGTGCATGGAGAATATTACGTAAAAGAATGGGTCTCGATTTGTGATGTATTTTAGAGTGACCAAAACCTTTTATAGGGATACCATGACCATTCCCAACAGTGATGAATTTAGACAAGCTCAAAGGATAATATGATAGGAAAGTACCATGATTATTTTTCATATGAGACGTGGCTCCAGTATCCATATACCATGTATCATCAGGGGGGTTTAATGTCATAGTATGGAGCGCATTTTCAATGTCGGTTGCACAATAAGAACCTGCATCAGACATAGTGTTAGTTTGGGCCTGAGTTGGCCTTGGGCCAAGTATACCTGTCTGTGGTGAAGGAGTCATGGGCCTGGCCCAACCAGTCGTGGGATATGGGCAGGGTGGTATAGCCCAATTTTGCTGATTCCAGTTCCAGGGAGCATAAGTTGACCATGGTGCGATGTTGTTGTTATATCCACGACCACCACGACCTCTATTATTCGAGCCACGACCACGATAATTTCCACGGCCTGAACCACTTCCTCTGTGAGAAAAGTTACGAGCAGAAGGGTTGTCACTTGATGCAACATGTTTCGGCCCACCAGAAGAGGGATTAGTCGACACCACCATAGCAGCCTGTGAAGTCTGATTTTGCTTGTTCTTCTGTGTCTCCTCCAATAACAACATAGACCTTTCTTCATAAAAAGATGGCAGCTTGTTGCGATGAGTGATAATCGATTGAAGAGTAGCATAAGAGTCGTTGAGTCCGGTAACAAGTTGTAGTACAAGGCGGTCATCTTCAACTTTTTGGCCGACATTAGCAAGTTGATCGTTTAACACCTTCAACTCTTGACGGTAATCAGAAGCATTCGAGAAGTTCTCGATGCTGGTATTTGTGAACTGGTGTGTTAGATGAACAGCCCTAGAGTTTTGATTGTCATGAAACATGTTCCGTAGGCATTCCCATGCCTGCTGAGCAGTGGAATCAGGTTTGAATATGGTGCGCAGAAGATCGTGTGAAATAGTCCCGTAGATCCATTGTAAAACAATAGCATCCAATCGATCCCATGAAGCTTTACTTTTATCAGGTGACTTATCGGTTTGATCAGAAGAAGAAGAGACCGTAGATGATGAATCAGTTGATGGAATGATGTGATCCAGAACTTCATAAGCTCGACAATGGATTTGAAAGAGACCGGCCCAGAAAGAGTATTGACTTTTCTCCATCTCGAGAGTGATGGGAATAAAGTTTTTGATGTTGTTGACGGTAATAGCCGGATGAAGTTTAGAATCTGCCATATTGAAGTAGGACAGTAAAGAAAAATTGAGAAGTAGAAGATGAAGAAGGGATCAAAAGAATGAAGATTCCTATGCAACTGATACCATATAAGAAGTATAAATGATGAATGAATTCCTTGCCCTTCATTGAACGTGTCCATCAGTATATATACAAAAGAGATATCTTGTCTAACACCCTATGATGTAAATAAGGAAGAGATACATAAAATCTCTACAAACTTTATCTACAAGAAACATATCATCTAGACTCTTCTACAAATATATATACGACATATATACACAATATCTAATAGTGTTCGAGATAAAGGAAAAGGAAAGTTGGTTGAGGAAGAACCGAGCAAAAAAACGAGGGCAAGACCTAGTGGAGTCGTGATGAACCCGTGGACCGAGCAAGATGAGTTACGTTTGGCGAAGTCTTGAGTTCATACTTTCGAAGATTAATCAAATGCAACGACCAAACCGGTATATATTTATTTAATACGTATACATATACAATATTTATTTTATATTTAATAAATATATATGTTTCTGTTCACAAATATATATATATATATATATATATATATATATATATATATATATATATATATATATATATATATATATATATATATATAATCAATAGGGAAGCACTTTTTTGGGGGAAGTAATTTTTTTCGTTTTTTTAGAAAAAAAAATTTCAAGCATCAAATTTAGGTGAAAATATGAACATTTGAAAAAGACACTTTGTGATGAACGTTATTATTTTAGCGGTAAAACGCTCGAAGAAAAAAATAAAAACATTCAATGCATTGAATGTTTTGATTCTGATTTTTTTTAAGGGGTTAGAAACTAGGGTTTAGAAATTAGGGGGGTTAAAAATTAGGGTTTAGCTATTAGGGTTTAGAAATTAAGGTTTTGGGTTTAGAAATTAGAGTTTATGGTTTATAAATTAGGGTTTAGATTGAATATTTTAACACGAACCCAAAACCCTAAACCCTAAAATCTAAACCGGGCTAAATTTCGAAAAAAACACTTCACACAAGATGAAAACAAAAAGATGCAAATAAACTCAGAATCAAAAGATTCAATGCATTGAATGTTTTCATTTTTTTTCCGAGCGTTTTACCGCCAAAATAATAACATTCATCACAAAATGTCTTTTTTAAATGTTTATATTTTCACCTAAACTTGATGCCTGAAAAAAAATAAAAAAAAAACGAAAAAAATTTACTTCCCCCACTTCCCCCCAAAAAAGTGCTTCCCTCTTGATTATGACCCTATATACATATGCATATTTAATTTAATATTTATATTATATTTATGTTATACATATACATATACGGTTAACATATACATATACAATATATTTATATTATATTTATGTTATACATATACGTATACTGTTATACATTTCGTATAAATATATATATATAAATATATATATATAAATATATATATATATATATATATATATATATATATATATATATATATATATATATATATATATATATATATATATATATATATATATATAATTCGTTTTATAATTTTAGGAGCGTCGTTTTGGTTTTTGGTTATGGATGAGTACAACTCACGAAATCCGCCATGTACTCGATCAAAGGATGCGTTGTCGTCTAAGTGGACGAAAATGAATGGCAAATGCCAAAAGTATAATAGTATTGTTATTCGTTTGAAGAAAGATTAGCGAAGCGGCGATAACGACCTTGATTTTTCGTATGTGGTGTGATCAACAATATATCGACGAGAACAGTGGAAAGAAGTTTTGTACTTATCAATTGTGGAATTTTTTGAAGGACAAGTCAAAGTGGCTAAATCCCGATCCCGTTGTTATCGATACGAGAAACAAATGACGTGAGACCGTAGTTATTGAAGATACTGGTGAGCCAATTAATTTGAAGGAAGATGTTGCAAGTGTTGATGAAAATCCGAATGCGGGAATGTATGGTCCCAAACAATTGAAGAGTCCAAAAGGAAATCCAAGAAAATCAAGGAACAAGTCGTCCGATTCCAACCCTTCATCCCATTCATCTCGTGAGTCTCTATGTGTATCGGTTAAGGAAAACTTTGAACTTACGCCCAACCTTAGAAAGAAGTATTATCAAGATAAGCAACTTGAAATGCGTTTAATGATTTTAAACATAGCTCCCACCGATGCCGACATGGAACTAATTTATGACCTTAAGGAGCAAATTCGACGTGAGACTCGTAGGTATTTACAATCGGGATCGGGTGCGAATGATGACGAAGGCAGCGAATCGGAGTAGACGACGAATAATCAAGTTGTTTGTTTTTTTTTTTTATTTCAATAAGTTCTAATTTATTTTTTATTGTATTGTTTTTAAATTAATGTAATGGACTTTTAGTTTTTATTTATTTATGTTTTTAATGTTTATTATATATTAAATAAAATAAATATTCATTAAGACAAATAATTAAATTTAAAATTTAAAAATAAAATTGAATTTAACACTGAAATTTAACACTGAACGATTTCCTCTGTTTTGGTCTCAGTGTTAAGCTTAACACTAAGATTTAACATTGAGCCCAGTATCACGACTCATAGTGCTCTTACAGTTTTCGGTTTAGATTTGGTTTGTAAAATTAACATTTTGTTTCAAACCGAAAAATTGAATAAATATACTTTTATTTATGGTATATATATTAAATATTTAATTTAATTTATTATAAAATTTTAAGTATGTGATATCTTTTATTTGTTTTTGTTTAAGTTTGATGTTTTTATTGGTTTGATTTCAATTTAACAATTGAATTTGTTTATTAGTTACTTCGTATTATGAAGTTTTATACTTGGAAACTTAGTTGTTGGTGATTTCATTTTTATTTTTTGTGCTACTTCATTAATATAGTTTAGATTGTAAATATTGGTTGTATACTCTTGGGCTAATTCTCATACAGTATGTTCATCTTGAAATATTGTATCAATTGTATACTTTTTTGGGACAATAGTTTGGGATCACCCAAAGGGACTAAACCACTTACGCGTTCATCTCCCGTATCAATTGTATAGTTATTGTTTAACCAATAAAATATGTTTGCTTTTATTAAAAAAATATATGAAAAACTACACACTTTTTATCCAAAAGTTTTAATTTGATTTAACCAAAACCAATCCATGTAAACCGATTTCTTGTTTGGTTGGATTGGTTTAGTTTTGTCAAATTTGGTTTGGTTATTGGTTCTCAAAAATATTCTTGAAAATCGAATAAACCACGTAAACCATAAACTGACCGAACGAGATAGTTTCAAACCTATTAATCCGAAAATCAAAATGAAAATTAAAAAAAAAAAAATTCAAACAAGATTTATATTTGACTTTTAGTTCACCTATTGATATAAACAAACCATACCTTTCATTAATCAGTAACACTTACAATTACATGAATCGAAGTTAATCCATAAACTAAATCTAACTATCCCTATCAATCATATATTCACATCAAATGGATATATAGGAACAAAATCACTCACAATTAATAGCACAAGATGTGTATTAAACCAAAACACTCAAACTAGATTAAATATGGAGAGAAAGAAAGAATCGATCTGATTGAGAAGAAATATATAAACTGAACGAATGAATCTATCCCTAACTAGGAGCAACTCGAAGTTAAGTTTATATACTCCTTGAGTTCACTAACAGGCTCTTGAAATGTGCTAATATCATGGGCCTCTTTAGACTAAGCCCATGAACCAAATAAGAACAAACACTCCAGCCTAGCAAGGCAATTAGATTTGCTTCATATTATAATAAGCATCCTCATACTTTGAACCAGAATAAATAAGAAAAAAGTTTGTTTTTTTTAGCAAAAATATTACTCCGTAATATGTATATATAGTAGACCCGAAGATCCGGTAGTACAACAGTTGGCAGATCGTGACGATCTGTTGTTAAAGTAACTTATCATAAACGATCAAAACACATTGGTCATCGCTCTGTTCGTTCTAAATAATATGAACGACTACAATGAATACATAGTGAACACATTAGAATTACAATTGGGATTACATAAAAATCAAACCACCAAACCTAAGCCTACAAACATATACATAAACTCGACCCCGTTTTCGACCCCACATCATCCCCCGCAGAATCCGCAAATTCAAACTAATCACCGGACAACCCAAGAACACATAACCCAAGGCCTATTCACCGAAGTCGATTAAGTCAACAACGCCGACAACATCAAGCCCACAAAAGATCCAACGATGGAAAAAATAAAATGAATGAATCAAACTCGCGGCAGCCGAACAGCTCCAAATGCATAATCAACCCGTAAAGGAACCAGTCATCTTCACCAATTTTCTAAGGATATTTACAAACCCCAGACTCAAGCAATTCAAAAGCAGCCGCCAGCAACAACCGGCGGCCGCCAGCGACAACCAACCGCAACCAACACCATTTTAAGTTACCAACTACCAAATATAAAACTGCAACATTCAAAATATTCCATGACTGTTACACTTTAAGCTTTAGACATTCAGTATTCCATAACACAACAACTCATAGACCTGCAGATAGTTCTAGAAACACCCGAAGTAAGTGTACATAAATAAAGATATTCAAAATAAGTTTGTTTGAGTATTATTTTGAACAGTTTCAGTTTTATTTCAAATTTTAATATGAAATATGATTTTCAATTTTACTTTTTGTGAATTCTGTTTAACCGAAAATCGAATTCAAAATCGAACCGATTATGTTTACTTAAGTTATATTCAAACCATACATGAACACTTGCTCTACTTTCTTATATTTAAAATATGTTTACTCTCTGGCTTAAATTGTTTAAACTCGGTTATAATCAAGCTCTTCATGAGCCGTGTTTGAGAAACTACCAAGTACTAGGCTCATTTACACCTAAATATGCTTGAGACGAGTACCAACGGGTACGTCTTTTATTCTGTCGTTCTTTTGAAAATAAAGATACTATAGGGAGTGCTTCGCCAATTACGTCGTTAAAAGGCATATTTGGAGTTCGTCTATATCATGAAATTGAAAGACCCAATGGAATGGGAGTATTTGTCATTACTTGCCCATCATCCATTTTATATATTATTTTATCATTACATTTTTATATTTGATAATAGTAAAAATAAATTAAGTGTGTCCAATTTTTTTTTATTATTAAAAAAGACAAAATTGCGCCGTTGGTCCATGATGTTTGCATCAGAAAAGCATGGATAACCTCATCTATTTTTTTGGCGCCGTTAACCTTCAACTTTTGAACTTTGACATGGATGACCTTCAGACTAACTCCCGTTAAATTCAAAGCGTTAAGTTTCCTCACGTGAGGGTAAATTAGTCCGCACAGTATTTCCTTTCATTCATTATACGTAGTAACATATCCCGCTAAAATACATTCAAGCTCGTTCATTTATCCCCAATTCCCAAACCCTAATTTCAAACGAACGGCTCTACTGAATATAATGAAATTGAATATCAAAATGGTTCAATATTGGCGTGGTCGTGATGTTGTGATTACCAATTCGTGATTACTACTTCGTGATGAAAATAGAGGTTTACAATCCATGGCGTATATTTTCATATATTAGAATAGAATATCATAGTGATGAAAAATACGAGTTCAAGGTCTGCTAGACTCAAAAAATCAGAGTGACGCAAAAGCCAAAAGTGCACAAAATCAAGCTACAATGCTGAAGCTTATGCTGTTTTTTAGTTGGTTAGGGTTTGCTATGTATGTTTATGTAACACCGTACATTTTTTTTATCACAGCGGAAAACTTATTTATATAATACAATGCGAATACGTAAAAGACATATGTATTACATGTCACTATATAAAATCTCGGTGTTACGTTAAAACATTAACTTCATGGTTTTTATCTCAAAAGACACGACATCAGAGTTTCCGACTTGTCAAACATATCTTCCAACCGTCCATTCCCATTCTATCAGCAGTACCTAAACCTGCAGGGAAATAGATGTGGGGGATTAACATGAAGCTAAGTGAGTACGACTAACTACAGGCAATAGTATATAGGAACCGTCATACTAATCATGTCACAAAATATCTAACACACAAACATCACCCAAGTGCCGTCTACAGAGACTCTGGCGGCTCGGCCAAACCATTAACCACCAGCTGATCGGACTGGGGCTTACCAGAAGTTCCTCCACCACCGTGTTGTATAGACATAATCCACACGCGATGGACGCGTCATTCACATATATATACACCACGATTGTCTAGGCTACCACAGAGGAACCCAACCCGCAGGTTGATCTCTCCTACCGAGGCTACCACACAATAGGGACGCACTAGGATCCAGCAGACAAGCATCAACTAACATGCAGTCGTCACAACGTACTAACTAACTGTATCAGTAAGTATAGCTAACAAGCATGGCAATCATAATATAACATGCTACTCTATACTATGTTCTCCAGTTAGTCCCACTCACCAAATACCAGCAAACAAGAAGGTATTCAGTTATCTAATCACTGAACCTTCTCTTTCTCCTTTTCTCCTGAGAAAACATATACACAAGTTAGTTTATGTCCGGTAACACCAAATAACACAATATAAAATTTTTTGTATCAAAAAGCGTTTCAAAATTTACATCCTGAACATCAAAATACAAACGGGCAGCATAACGGCTAAAAATCAATACTTAGGTAAAATATTCTGCCCTGGACACTCAGTCGGTCGACTGACTCTTACAGTCGGTCGACTGTCGACACAACCGGTCGACTGACCTTCCCAGTCGGTCGATTCATTTGGTATTACATTAATCGACCGTAGGTAAATCTCAGTCGGTCGGTTCACTCAACAGTCGGTCGGTTGTCTTCGTCAATCGGCCGGTTCAACCCTCAGTCGGTCGACTGTCGACCGACATTCGGCCGACTGTGTTCATCTTCATCAGAAACTGAACAAAGGCTACGGACTTCATGATGAAATCCTCAAATCTCGATCTAGAGCTCGTTTTAAACACCAAAATCGACCACAACTTGTTCACTACTTGTTATAGACTCAAAACCCACAACAATTTGACCATAACAACACTTAAATCACTTGTTTTGACACAAATTCAAGCTTTTTACAAAACTCACACAAAACTATGAATTTAACAACGAATTAAACACAAAAACACATGTTACTTACCTTGATAGACTCAGTAAACGATAACAAACACGATTCTAACACCAATTTGAGCTCAAAATCAATGTTTAAGGATTAGGGTTTGATTGTAGGTGGAAGGGAAGGTACGGTGTGTGTGTGAGATGGTTCTGGAAAAATGCAAGAGAGAGACAGCACTAGTCACTTAATTGGGTTTAATTCCCACACTGTGCGATACACGGGTATTTATCAATTATCTGATATCTTTTGTACAATATTTGGCAACCCAAACGAAGTCCAAATTAAATAAACAAACCTGTTCTGTGACCCTTGTCACAAACTGGTCCTAACCACATCATTAAATAATAACAAATATTAAATAAAAATAAAAGCATATAGTAACACAATACTAACTTAAGGGCAAAATAGTAATCTTACAACTAGGCCCGATTGAGGATGTTACAAATCTACCCCCTTAAGAAGATTCCGTTCTCAGAATCTGGTCAAGGTCAAACAAATGGGGATAGCGCGCCCTCATTAACTCCTCGATTTTCCACGTCAAGTTAGAATCTAAACTGTATCGTCACTCCACTAACACCATTGGAATCTATTTCTTTCTTAACTTGGTGATTTTCTTGTCCACTATTCCAACCGGTTCTTCTACAAATTTCTTAGTCAAATCAACTTTCAAATCTTTCAACGGAAGAATTTGACATTCATCATCTACTTTACACTTTCTCAGATAACACACATTGAATGTGTTGTGAATTCCTGCTAACTCTGATGGAAGATCTAAAATAACAGTTTGATCATTCAGAATTTCTATGATTGGAAATGGCCCAATAAACCTCGGAGCTAGTTTACCACGTTTGCCAAATCTGATCACCCCTTTCCACGGTGATACCTTCAAGTATACATGATCACCTACATTAAAAATTACCGGACGCCTACGCGGATCAGCATACATCTTTTGTCGATCTCTAGCTGCTTTTAACTTCTCACGTACAATTTCAACTTTTTCTGCAGTTAACTGAACAATTTCGGGACCTGCAAATTGTTTCTCACCTGCTTCTAACCAACATGTCGGAGTTCTACACTTACGACCATACAACATTTCATATGGCGGCATTCCAATACTCGAATGATACGAATTGTTGTAAGCAAACTCTATCAGTGGAAGATGCAAATCCCAAGAACCACCATATTCTAAGACACACGCTCTTAACATGTCTTCTAAAGTTTGAATCGTTCGTTCACTCTGACCGTCTGTCTGTGGATGATAAGTCGTACTCAGATTCACACGCGTACCCAGATTCTGTTGTAAAATATTCCAGAAGTTCGATACAAACCTAGTATCTCTGTCGGAAACTATAGACAACGGTATACCATGCCGACTAACGATTTCTTTCAAGTACAACTCTGCCAAATCACTCAACGAGGCTGTTTCACGAGTAGCTAAAAAGTGATCACTCTTTGTTAAACGATCCACAATCATCCAGATCATGTCGTGTCCTTTCTGGGTTCGGGGTAACTTGGTTACAAAATCCATCGTTATATGATCCCATTTCCACTGAGGAATTTCTAACTGTCTTAGATGAAATGTCCCGTTTGTAGTGACCCGAACTTTTCCATGTTTATATATATTAATTGAGATTGATGTTTACATGATTAAATGTTTCCAACATGTTAAGCAATCAAACTTGTTAAGACTTGATTAATTGAAATAGGTTTCATATAGACAATTGACCACCCAAGTTGACCGGTGATTCACGAACGTTAAAACTTGTAAAAAAAACTATATGATGACATATATATGGTTATATATATAGTTAACATGATATTATGATAAGTAAACATATCATTAATTATATTAACAATGAACTACATATGTAAAAACAAGACTACTAACTTAATGATTTTGAAACGAGACATATATGTAACGTTTATCGTTGTAACGACATTTAATGTATATATATCATATTAAGAGATATTCGTACATCATAATATCATGATAATATAATAATTTAAAATCTCTTTTGATATTATAAACATTGGGTTAACAACATTTAACAAGATCGTTAACCTAAAGGTTTCAAAACAACACTTACATGTAACGACTAACGATGACTTAACGACTCAGTTAAAATGTATATACATGTAGTGTTTTAATATGTATTTATACACTTTTGAAAGACTTCAATACACTTATCAAAATACTTCTACTTAACAAAAATGCTTACAATTACATTCTCGTTCAGTTTCATCAACAATTCTACTCGTATGCACCCGTATTCGTACTCGTACAATACACAGCTTTTAGATGTATGTACTATTGGTATATACACTCCAATGATCAGCTCTTAGCAGCCCATGTGAGTCACCTAACACATGTGGGAACCATCATTTGGCAACTAGCATGAAATATCTCATAAGATTACAAAAATATGAGTAATCATTCATGACTTATTTACATGAAAACAAAATTACATATCCTTTATATCTAATCCATACACCAACGACCAAAAACACCTACAAACACTTTCATTCTTCAATTTTCTTCATCTAATTGAACTCTCTCAAGTTCTATCTTCAAGTTCTAAGTGTTCTTCATAAATTCCAAAAGTTCTAGTTTCATAAAATCAAGAATACTTTCAAGTTTGCTAGCTCACTTCCAATCTTGTAAGGTGATCATCCAACCTCAAGAAATCTTTGTTTCTTACAGTAGGTTATCATTCTAATACAAGGTAATAATCATATTCAAACTTTGGTTCAATTTCTATAACTATAACAATCTTATTTCAAGTGATGATCTTACTTGAACTTGTTTTCGTGTCATGATTTTGCTTCAAGAACTTTGAGCCATCCAAGGATCCATTGAAGCTAGATCCATTTTTCTCTTTTCCAGTAGGTTCATCCAAGGAACTTAAGGTAGTAATGATGTTCATAACATCATTCGATTCATACATATAAAGCTATCTTATTCGAAGGTTTAAACTTGTAATCACTAGAACATAGTTTAGTTAATTCTAAACTTGTTCGCAAACAAAAGTTAATCCTTCTAACTTGACTTTTAAAATCAACTAAACACATGTTCTATATCTATATGATATGCTAACTTAATGATTTAAAACCTGGAAACACGAAAAACACCGTAAAACCGGATTTACGCCGTCGTAGTAACACCGCGGGCTGTTTTGGGTTAGTTAATTAAAAACTATGATAAACTTTGATTTAAAAGTTGTTATTCTGAGAAAATGATTTTTATTATGAACATGAAACTATATCCAAAAATTATGGTTAAACTCAAAGTGGAAGTATGTTTTCTAAAATGGTCATCTAGACGTCGTTCTTTCGACTGAAATGACTACCTTTACAAAAACGACTTGTAACTTATTTTTCCGACTAGAAACCTATACTTTTTTTGTTTAGATTCATAAAATAGAGTTCAATATGAAACCATAGCAATTTGATTCACTCAAAACGGATTTAAAATGAAGAAGTTATGGGTAAAACAAGATTGGATAATTTTTCTCATTTTAGCTACGTGAAAATTGGTAACAAATCTATTCCAACCATAACTTAATCAACTTGTATTATATATTATGTAATCTTGAGATACCATAGACACGTATACAATGTTTCGACCTATCATGTCGACACATCTATATATATTTCGGAACAACCATAGACACTCTATATGTGAATGTTGGAGTTAGCTATACAGGGTTGAGGTTGATTCCAAAATATATATAGTTTGAGTTGTGATCAATACTGAGATACGTATACACTGGGTCGTGGATTGATTCAAGATAACATTTATCGATTTATTTCTGTACATCTAACTGTGGACAACTAGTTGTAGGTTACTAACGAGGACAGCTGACTTAATAAACTTAAAACATCAAAATATATTAAAAGTGTTGTAAATATATTTTGAACATACTTTGATATATATGTATATATTGTTATAGGTTCCTGAATCAACCAGTGGCCAAGTCTTACTTCTCGACGAAGTAAAAATCTGTGAAAGTGAGTTATAGTCCCACTTTTAAAATCTAATATTTTTGGGATGAGAATACATGCAGGTTTTATAAATGATTTACAAAATAGACACAAGTACGTGAAACTACATTCTATGGTTGAATTATCGAAATCGAATATGCCCCTTTTTATTAAGTCTGGTAATCTAAGAATTAGGGAACAGACACCCTAATTGACGCGAATCCTAAAGATAGATCTATTGGGCCTAACAAACCCCATCCAAAGTACCGGATGCTTTAGTACTTCGAAATTTATATCATATCCGAAGGGTGTCCCGGAATGATGGGGATATTCTTATATATGCATCTTGTTATTGTCGGTTACCAGGTGTTCACCATATGAATGATTTTTATCTCTATGTATGGGATGTGTATTGAAATATGAAATCTTGTGGTCTATTGTTACGATTTGATATATATAGGTTAAACCTATAACTCACCAACATTTTTGTTGACGTTTTAAGCATGTTTATTCTCAGGTGATTATTAAGAGCTTCCGCTGTCGCATACTTAAATAAGGACAAGATTTGGAGTCCATGCTTGTATGATATTGTGTAAAAACTGCATTCAAGAAACTTATTTTGTTGTAACATATTTGTATTGTAAACCATTATGTAATGGTCGTGTGTAAACAGGATATTTTAGATTATCATTATTTGATAATCTACGTAAAGCTTTTTAAACCTTTATTGATGAAATAAAGGTTATGGTTTGTTTAAAAATGAATGCAGTCTTTGAAAAACGTCTCATATAGAGGTCAAAACCTCGCAACGAAATCAATTAATATGGAACGTTTTTAATCAATAAGAACGGGACATTTCAGTTGGTATCCGAGCGTTGGTCTTAGAGAACCAGAAAATTTGCATTAGTGTGTCTTATCGAGTTTGTTAGGATGCATTAGTGAGTCTGGACTTCGACCGTGTTTTCTTTAAAAATGATTGCTTAACATTTTTGTTGGAAACTATATATTTTTAACATATGAATATTATGTGATATATTAATCTCTTAACGTGTTTGATATTATGTGATAGATGTCTACCTCTAGAACAAGTCCCATTGACTCACCTAATAATAATGAAGAGTCAAATGTAAATTGGAATGATTTGTGGACTGATTCACAAGTTCCCGAAGAGGAACCGGAAGAAGAGTCGGAACCGGAAGAAGAATCGGAACCGGAAGAAGAATCGGAACCGGATGAAGAAATAGAACCGGTGGGGGAAATAATAAAACGGTTAAGTAAAAGAAAATCCTCAACCAACCGACCAAAGTTAATTATGGTCAATGGTGTTTCCGCCAAGGAAGCAAAATATTGGGAGGATTACCAATTCTCCGATGAATCGGATTCCGACGAGAATTCCGATGATGTTATAGAAATTACCCCAACTGAATTTAATAAGGTAAAAGAAAATAATAAGGGAAAGGGCATAAAAATAGAGAAATCTAATTCCAACCCCGATGAACTTTATATGTATCGTCAACCCCCGAAGTCCTTAAGTTGTAACAATGACCCGGGAACCTCTAAACCACCAGGTTTTTCTAAACCAATGTGGACAACGACGGCTCGTATTAGGGGAACATCATATATCCCTAGAAACTTGGCAAAACGAACCAAAACCGAAGAAGAAGAAAAGAGCGAGTCGGAATAAGATAGTTGTATTCGTGTGGTGTAATATATGGAATATAGTGTTCTTATGCTTTATGATATATGTAGAAATTGCTTGTATTAATAAGTATTTTTTTTTATGAATCTAACTCTTGTCTATTTTACAGTTTAAAAACACAAAATGGATAGACAACCCAATATTTTAAGAGACCTACCCGGAGACATGATTGATGAAATCTTGTCTAGAGTAGGCCAGAATTCTTCGGCACAACTATTTAAGGCGAGATCAGTTTGTAAGACATTCGAAGAACGTTCCAAGAATGTCTTGGTTTATAAGAGACTTTCGTTTGAAAGATGGGGGATATCACATTGGGAAACCCATAAGTTACGATGTGTTTACTTTGACGCATATATTGCGGGGAACCCAAATGCTATTTTACGCAACGGGTTAAGAAATTATTTTGACTCAATATATCCGAATATTGGACTTCGTGATTTAGAAAAAGTGGCTAACATGCAACATAAAGAAGCATGTTATGCTTACGGATTAGTAATGTTCGCTTCTCACCAAAGTGAGAACAAGAACATCGGGCTACAACTATTAAACAAAACGTTTCCACAAGTGACGGAGTCGGTAATTGGGGTAAGAAATGAGGTTTTTAGATTATTACGGGACTGTTGGACATTACGTAACCCTCGTCCCTTTGATGACGTTACAACACGCTGTCTTATCAACGGCCATAACGGTTATGTTGCACAAGACCAAGGATGGGAAGTAGTCCTAGTAAAACCAGAATGCATGACTTGTTTCTGGACGTATGAATTACGTGTCTTTATTGCCTTTGCTGAACGACTTGTGTACTAGCTAGAATTGTCTTCACAACTATCTTGTATCAAAGTTATTGTGTGCTATATTTCATGCTTTATGTAAAATAAGCGGTATTGTAAGTTTGTAAAATATTGTATAAAAGTTTGAACGCGAAATATTATTATAATCAGTTTTTCATATAGAATTGTAGTAGTTGAATTGTATATTAGCTACTAAGTATGAACTTAACGGGTAGGTACTACCCGAATTTAAACTTATAAAACGCTAATATGAAGAAAAAGCTTTTATAAATGAGTTCATATTATGCTACGAAATACTATTAACTACTCTTAATATTCTGTATGATTAACTTGTTCCATTTAACTATTTTGAAGGAAATGGCACCGACTACTCGACACACCGTGAATATGAATGAAGAGGAATTCCGTACTTTTCTAGCTTCAAACATAGCCGCAGTACAGGCTGCGCTACATACCAACAATAACCTTGGATCTAGCAGTACAGGAAATCGTGTAGGATGCACCTACAAAGAATTCACTGCCTGCAAACCTTTGGAATTTGATGGAACCGAAGGACCGATCGGATTGAAACGGTGGACCGAGAAGGTTGAATCGGTGTTTGCCATAAGTAAGTGTACTGAAGAGGACAAAGTGAAGTACGCTACGCATACCTTCACAGGTTCTGCGTTAACATGGTGGAATACCTATCTAGAGCAAGTGGGACAAGATGATGCGTACGCACTACCGTGGTCAGCATTCAAGCACTTGATGAACGAGAAGTACCGTCCCAGAACCGAGGTCAATAAGCTCAAGACAGAACTTAGAGGGTTACGAACCCAAGGATTTGATATTACCACGTACGAAAGAAGATTCACAGAATTGTGCCTATTGTGTCCGGGAGCATTCGAAGATGAGGAAGAGAAGATCGACGCGTTTGTGAAAGGATTACCGGAAAGAATCCAAGAAGATATAAGTTCACACGAGCCCGTCTCCATACAACAGGCATGTAGAATGGCTCACAAACTAGTGAACCAGATTGAAGAAAGAATTAAAGAACAGACTGCTGAAGAGGCCAATGTGAAGCAAGTCAAAAGAAAGTGGGAGGAAAACGGTGATAAGAATCACCAATACAACAACAACAGCAATTACAACAATAATCGCAACAATTATCCCAACAATCGCAACATCAATCGCAACTACAACAAACGGCCCAACAACAACAACTACAACAACAACAGCAACTACAACAATCATCCCAACAACAATAATAACCGCAACAACAACAACAATCAGAAGCAACTATGCCAAAGGTGTGAAAAGAATCACTCGGGGTTCTGCACCAAATTTTGCAACAAGTGTAAAAGAAATGGTCATAGCGCAGCAAAGTGTGAGGTCTACGGACCAGGGGTTAATAGAACGAAAGGAACAAATGGTGTCGGAACGAGTAATGGCGGAGCAAGTAGTGTCGGAGCAAGTTATGCCAATGTAGTTTGTTATAAATGTGGAAAACCAGGCCACATTATTAGAAATTGCCCGAACCAGGAGAACACGAATGGACAAGGCCGTGGAAGAGTTTTCAATATTAATGCGGTAGAGGCACAGGAAGACCCGGAGCTTGTTACGGGTACGTTTCTTATTGACAATAAATCTGCTTATGTTTTATTTGATTCGGGTGCGGATAGAAGCTATATGAGTAGAGATTTTTGTGCTAAATTAAGTTGTCCATTGACGCCTTTGGATAGTAAATTTTTACTCGAATTAGCAAACGGTAAATTAATTTCAGCAGATAATATATGTCGGAATCGAGAAATTAAACTGGTTAGCGAAACATTTAAGATTGATTTGATACCAGTAGAGTTAGGGAGTTTTGATGTGATAATCGGTATGGACTGGTTGAAAGAAGTGAAAGCGGAGATCGTTTGTTACAAAAATGCAATTCGCATTATACGAGAAAAAGGAAAACCCTTAATGGTGTACGGAGAAAAGGGCAACACGAAGCTACATCTTATTAGTAATTTGAAGGCACAAAAACTAATAAGAAAAGGTTGCTATGCTGTTCTAGCACACGTCGAGAAAGTACAAACTGAAGAAAAGAGCATCAATGATGTTCCCATTGCAAAAGAATTTCCCGATGTATTTCCGAAAGAATTACCGGGATTACCCCCACATCGATCCGTTGAATTTCAAATAGATCTTGTACCAGGAGCTGCACCAATAGCTCGTGCTCCTTACAGACTCGCACCCAGCGAGATGAAAGAACTACAAAGCCAATTACAAGAACTTTTAGAGCGTGGTTTCATTCGACCAAGCACATCACCGTGGGGAGCTCCTGTTTTGTTTGTCAAGAAGAAAGATGGTACATTCAGGTTGTGTATCGACTACCGAGAGTTGAACAAACTTACCATCAAGAACCGCTACCCACTACCGAGAATCGACGACTTATTTGATCAACTACAAGGCTCGTCTGTTTATTCAAAGATTGACTTACGTTCCGGGTATCATCAAATGCGGGTGAAAGAAGATGATATTCCAAAGACTGCTTTCAGAACACGTTACGGTCATTATGAGTTTATGGTCATGCCGTTTGGTTTAACTAATGCACCAGCTGTGTTCATGGACCTTATGAACCGAGTGTGTGGACCATACCTTGACAAGTTTGTCATTGTTTTCATTGATGACATACTTATTTACTCAAAGAATGACCAAGAACACGGTGAACATTTGAGAAAGGTGTTAGAAGTATTGAGGAAGGAAGAATTGTACGCTAAGTTTTCAAAGTGTGCATTTTGGTTGGAAGAAGTTCAATTCCTCGGTCACATAGTGAACAAAGAAGGTATTAAGGTGGATTCGGCAAAGATAGAAACTGTTGAAAAGTGGGAAACCCCGAAAACTCCGAAACACATACGCCAGTTTTTAGGACTAGCTGGTTACTACAGAAGGTTCATCCAAGACTTTTCCAGAATAGCAAAACCCTTGACTGCATTAACGCATAAAGGGAAGAAATTTGAATGGAATGATGAACAAGAGAAAGCGTTTCAGTTATTGAAGAAAAAGCTAACTACGGCACCTATATTGTCATTGCCTGAAGGGAATGATGATTTTGTGATTTATTGTGACGCATCAAAGCAAGGTCTCGGTTGTGTATTAATGCAACGAACGAAGGTGATTGCTTATGCGTCTAGACAATTGAAGATTCACGAACAAAATTATACGACGCATGATTTGGAATTAGGCGCGGTTGTTTTTGCATTAAAGACTTGGAGGCACTACTTATATGGGGTCAAAAGTATTATATATACCGACCACAAAAGTCTTCAACACATATTTAATCAGAAACAACTGAATATGAGACAGCGTAGGTGGATTGAATTATTGAATGATTACGATTTTGAGATTCGTTACCACCCGGGGAAGGCAAATGTGGTAGCCGATGCCTTGAGCAGGAAGGATAGAGAACCCATTCGAGTAAAATCTATGAATATAATGATTCATAATAACATTACTACTCAAATAAAGGAGGCGCAACAAGGAGTTTTAAAAGAGGGAAATTTAAAGGATGAAATACCCAAAGGATCGGAGAAGCATCTTAATATTCGGGAAGACGGAACCCGGTATAGGGCTGAAAGGATTTGGGTACCAAAATTTGGAGATATGAGAGAAATGGTACTTAGAGAAGCTCATAAAACCAGATACTCAATACATCCTGGAACGGGGAAGATGTACAAGGATCTCAAGAAACATTTTTGGTGGCCGGGTATGAAAGCCGATGTTGCTAAATACGTAGGAGAATGTTTGACGTGTTCTAAGGTCAAAGCTGAGCATCAGAAACCATCAGGTCTACTTCAACAACCCGAAATCCCGGAATGGAAATGGGAAAACATTACCATGGATTTCATCACTAAATTGCCAAGGACTGCAAGTGGTTTTGATACTATTTGGGTAATAGTTGATCGTCTCACCAAATCAGCACACTTCCTACCAATAAGAGAAGATGACAAGATGGAGAAGTTAGCACGACTGTATTTGAAGGAAGTCGTCTCCAGACATGGAATACCAATCTCTATTATCTCTGATAGGGATGGCAGATTTATTTCAAGATTCTGGCAGACATTACAGCAAGCATTAGGAACTCGTCTAGACATGAGTACTGCCTATCATCCACAAACTGATGGGCAGAGCGAAAGGACGATACAAACGCTTGAAGACATGCTACGAGCATGTGTTATTGATTTCGGAAACAGTTGGGATCGACATCTACCGTTAGCAGAATTTTCCTACAACAACAGCTACCATTCAAGCATTGAGATGGCGCCGTTTGAAGCACTTTATGGTAGAAAGTGCAGGTCTCCGATTTGTTGGAGTGAGGTGGGGGATAGACAGATTACGGGTCCGGAGATTATACAAGAAACTACCGAGAAGATCATCCAAATTCAACAACGGTTGAAAACCGCCCAAAGTCGACAAAAGAGCTACGCTGACATTAAAAGAAAAGATATAGAATTTGAAATTGGAGAGATGGTCATGCTTAAAGTTTCACCTTGGAAAGGCGTTGTTCGATTTGGTAAACGAGGGAAATTAAATCCAAGGTATATTGGACCATTCAAGATTATTGATCGTGTCGGACCAGTAGCTTACCGACTTGAGTTACCTCAACAACTCGCGGCTGTACATAACACTTTCCACGTCTCGAATTTGAAGAAATGTTTTGCTAAAGAAGATCTCACTATTCCGTTAGATGAAATCCAAATCAACGAAAAACTCCAATTCATCGAAGAACCCGTCGAAATAATGGATCGTGAGGTTAAAAGACTTAAGCAAAACAAGATACCAATTGTTAAGGTTCGATGGAATGCTCGTAGAGGACCCGAGTTCACCTGGGAGCGTGAAGATCAGATGAAGAAGAAATACCCGCATCTATTTCCAGAAGATTCGTCAACACCTTCAACAGCTTAAAATTTCGGGACGAAATTTATTTAACGGGTAGGTACTGTAGTGACCCGAACTTTTCCATGTTTATATATATTAATTGAGATTGATGTTTACATGATTAAATGTTTCCAACATGTTAAGCAATCAAACTTGTTAAGACTTGATTAATTGAAATAGGTTTCATATAGACAATTGACCACCCAAGTTGACCGGTGATTCACGAACGTTAAAACTTGTAAAAAAAACTATATGATGACATATATATGGTTATATATATAGTTAACATGATATTATGATAAGTAAACATATCATTAATTATATTAACAATGAACTACATATGTAAAAACAAGACTACTAACTTAATGATTTTGAAACGAGACATATATGTAACGTTTATCGTTGTAACGACATTTAATGTATATATATCATATTAAGAGATATTCGTACATCATAATATCATGATAATATAATAATTTAAAATCTCTTTTGATATTATAAACATTGGGTTAACAACATTTAACAAGATCGTTAACCTAAAGGTTTCAAAACAACACTTACATGTAACGACTAACGATGACTTAACGACTCAGTTAAAATGTATATACATGTAGTGTTTTAATATGTATTTATACACTTTTGAAAGACTTCAATACACTTATCAAAATACTTCTACTTAACAAAAATGCTTACAATTACATTCTCGTTCAGTTTCATCAACAATTCTACTCGTATGCACCCGTATTCGTACTCGTACAATACACAGCTTTTAGATGTATGTACTATTGGTATATACACTCCAATGATCAGCTCTTAGCAGCCCATGTGAGTCACCTAACACATGTGGGAACCATCATTTGGCAACTAGCATGAAATATCTCATAAGATTACAAAAATATGAGTAATCATTCATGACTTATTTACATGAAAACAAAATTACATATCCTTTATATCTAATCCATACACCAACGACCAAAAACACCTACAAACACTTTCATTCTTCAATTTTCTTCATCTAATTGAACTCTCTCAAGTTCTATCTTCAAGTTCTAAGTGTTCTTCATAAATTCCAAAAGTTCTAGTTTCATAAAATCAAGAATACTTTCAAGTTTGCTAGCTCACTTCCAATCTTGTAAGGTGATCATCCAACCTCAAGAAATCTTTGTTTCTTACAGTAGGTTATCATTCTAATACAAGGTAATAATCATATTCAAACTTTGGTTCAATTTCTATAACTATAACAATCTTATTTCAAGTGATGATCTTACTTGAACTTGTTTTCGTGTCATGATTTTGCTTCAAGAACTTTGAGCCATCCAAGGATCCATTGAAGCTAGATCCATTTTTCTCTTTTCCAGTAGGTTCATCCAAGGAACTTAAGGTAGTAATGATGTTCATAACATCATTCGATTCATACATATAAAGCTATCTTATTCGAAGGTTTAAACTTGTAATCACTAGAACATAGTTTAGTTAATTCTAAACTTGTTCGCAAACAAAAGTTAATCCTTCTAACTTGACTTTTAAAATCAACTAAACACATGTTCTATATCTATATGATATGCTAACTTAATGATTTAAAACCTGGAAACACGAAAAACACCGTAAAACCGGATTTACGCCGTCGTAGTAACACCGCGGGCTGTTTTGGGTTAGTTAATTAAAAACTATGATAAACTTTGATTTAAAAGTTGTTATTCTGAGAAAATGATTTTTATTATGAACATGAAACTATATCCAAAAATTATGGTTAAACTCAAAGTGGAAGTATGTTTTCTAAAATGGTCATCTAGACGTCGTTCTTTCGACTGAAATGACTACCTTTACAAAAACGACTTGTAACTTATTTTTCCGACTAGAAACCTATACTTTTTTTGTTTAGATTCATAAAATAGAGTTCAATATGAAACCATAGCAATTTGATTCACTCAAAACGGATTTAAAATGAAGAAGTTATGGGTAAAACAAGATTGGATAATTTTTCTCATTTTAGCTACGTGAAAATTGGTAACAAATCTATTCCAACCATAACTTAATCAACTTGTATTATATATTATGTAATCTTGAGATACCATAGACACGTATACAATGTTTCGACCTATCATGTCGACACATCTATATATATTTCGGAACAACCATAGACACTCTATATGTGAATGTTGGAGTTAGCTATACAGGGTTGAGGTTGATTCCAAAATATATATAGTTTGAGTTGTGATCAATACTGAGATACGTATACACTGGGTCGTGGATTGATTCAAGATAACATTTATCGATTTATTTCTGTACATCTAACTGTGGACAACTAGTTGTAGGTTACTAACGAGGACAGCTGACTTAATAAACTTAAAACATCAAAATATATTAAAAGTGTTGTAAATATATTTTGAACATACTTTGATATATATGTATATATTGTTATAGGTTCCTGAATCAACCAGTGGCCAAGTCTTACTTCTCGACGAAGTAAAAATCTGTGAAAGTGAGTTATAGTCCCACTTTTAAAATCTAATATTTTTGGGATGAGAATACATGCAGGTTTTATAAATGATTTACAAAATAGACACAAGTACGTGAAACTACATTCTATGGTTGAATTATCGAAATCGAATATGCCCCTTTTTATTAAGTCTGGTAATCTAAGAATTAGGGAACAGACACCCTAATTGACGCGAATCCTAAAGATAGATCTATTGGGCCTAACAAACCCCATCCAAAGTACCGGATGCTTTAGTACTTCGAAATTTATATCATATCCGAAGGGTGTCCCGGAATGATGGGGATATTCTTATATATGCATCTTGTTATTGTCGGTTACCAGGTGTTCACCATATGAATGATTTTTATCTCTATGTATGGGATGTGTATTGAAATATGAAATCTTGTGGTCTATTGTTACGATTTGATATATATAGGTTAAACCTATAACTCACCAACATTTTTGTTGACGTTTTAAGCATGTTTATTCTCAGGTGATTATTAAGAGCTTCCGCTGTCGCATACTTAAATAAGGACAAGATTTGGAGTCCATGCTTGTATGATATTGTGTAAAAACTGCATTCAAGAAACTTATTTTGTTGTAACATATTTGTATTGTAAACCATTATGTAATGGTCGTGTGTAAACAGGATATTTTAGATTATCATTATTTGATAATCTACGTAAAGCTTTTTAAACCTTTATTGATGAAATAAAGGTTATGGTTTGTTTAAAAATGAATGCAGTCTTTGAAAAACGTCTCATATAGAGGTCAAAACCTCGCAACGAAATCAATTAATATGGAACGTTTTTAATCAATAAGAACGGGACATTTCACCGTTCATATTGATTATAAACATTCCATATTAATTGATTTCGTCGCGAGGTTTAGACCTCTATATGAGACATTTTTCAAAGACTGCATTCATTTTTAAAATAACCATAACCTTTATTTTATCGATAAAGGTTTAAAAAGCATTACGTAGATTATCAAATAATGATAATCTAAAATATACCGTTTACACACGACCATTACATAATGGTTTACAATAAGAATATATTACATCAAAAATAAGTTTCTTGAATGCAGTTTTTACACAATATCATACAAGCATGGACTCCAAATCTTGTCCTTATTTTAGTATGCAACAGCGAAAGCTCTTAATAATCACCTGAGAATAAACATGCTTAAAACGTCAACAAAAATGTTGGTGAGTTATAGGTTCAACCTATATATTATCAAATCATAATAATAGACCACAAGATTTCATATTTCAATATACATCCCATACATAGAGATAAAATTCATTCATATGGTGAACACCTGGCAACCGACATTAACAAGATGCATATAAGAATATCCCCTATCATTCTGGGACATCCATCGGACATGATAAAACAACATCGAAGTACTAAAGCATCCGCTACAACGGATGGGGTTTGTTGGGCCTAATAGATCTATCTTTAGGATTCACGTCAATTAGTAGACTGGTTTACTAATTCTTAGGTTACCAAATAAAAGGGGCATATTCGGCTTCGATTGTTCAACCATAGAAAGTAGTTTCATGTACTTGTGTCTATTTTGTAAAACATATATAAAGCTGCATGTATTCTCATCCCAAAAATATTAGATTTTAAAAGTGGGACTATAACTCACTTTCACAGATTTTTACTTCGTCGAGAAGTAAGACTTGGTCACTGGTCGATTCACGAACCTATAACAAATATGTACATATATATCAAAGTATGTTCAAAATATATTTACAACATATTTTTATTACGTTATAATGATTTTAAGTTTATTAAGTCAGCTGTCCTCGTTAGTAACCTACAACTAGTTGTCCACAGTTAGATGTACAGAAATAAATCGATATATTATCTTGAATCAATCCACAACCCAGTGTATACACGTCTCAGGCTTGATCACAACTCAAAGCATATATATTTTTGGAATCAACCTCAACCCTGTATAGCTAACTCCAACATTACTGCATATAGAGTGTCTATGGTTGTTCCAAATAATATATATACATGGGTCGATATGATATGTCAAAACATTTGCATACGTGTCTATGGTATCCCAAGATTACATAATATATTAGAATACATGTAAAATACAATATAAGTTAGCTAGGATATGATTTGTATAGAATTGTTACAATATTTCCCGTAGCTACAACAATCAAAAAAATATCCAATCTTGTTTTACCCATAACTTCTTCGTTTTAAATCCGTTTTGAGTGAATCAAATTGATGTGATTTCATATTGAACTCTATTTTTTGAATCTAAACAGAAAAAGTATAGGTTTATAGTCAAAAATATAAGTTACAAGTCTTTTTTGTAAGAGGTAGTCATTTCAGTCGAAAGAATGACGTCTTGATGACCATTTTGGAAAACATACTTCCACTTTGAGTTTAACCATGATCTTTGGATATAGTTTCATGTTCATAAGAAAAATCATTTTTCCAGAAGAACAACTTTTAAATCAAAGTTTATCATAGTTTTTAATTATCAAACCCAAAACAGCCCGCGGTGTTACTACGACGGCATATGTCCGGTTTTACGATGTTTTTTGTGTTTCCAGGTTTTAAATCATTAAGTTAGCATATCATATAGATATATAACATGTGTTTAGTTGATTTTAAAAGTCTATTTAGAAGGATTAACTTTATTTGTGAACAAGTTTAGAATTAACTAAACTATGTTCTAGTAATTACAAGTTTAAATCTTCGAATAAGATAGTTTTATACGTATGAATCGAATGATGTTATGAACATCATTACTACCTTAATTTTAGTAGGTAAACCTACTGGAAATGAGAAAAATAGATCTAGCTTCAAAGGATCCTTAGATGGCTTGAAAGTTCTTGAAGCAGAATCATGACACGAAAACAAGTTCAAGTAAGATTTCCACTTGAAATAAGATTGTTATAGTTATAGAAATTGAATCAAAGTTTGAATATGAGTATTACCTTGTATTATGAAGATATCTTACTGTAAATAAGAAAGATTTCTTGAGGTTGGATGATGATCACTTTACAAGATTGGAAGTAAGCTAGCAAACTTGGAAGTATTCTTGATTTTATGAAACTAGAACTTATAGAATTTATGAAGAACACTTAGAACTTGAAGATAGAACTTGAGAGAGATCAATTAGATGAAGAAAATTGAAGAATGAAAGTGTTTGTAGGTATTTTTGGTCGTTGGTATATGGATTAGATATAAAGGATGTGTAATTTTGTTTACATGTAAATAAGTCATGAATGATTACTCATATTTTTATAATTTTATGAGATATTTCATGCTAGTTTTCAAATGATGGTTCCCACATGTGTTAGGTGACTCACGTGGGCTACTAAGAGCTGATCATTGGAGTGTATATACCAATAGTACATACATCTAAAAGCTGTGTATTGTACGAGTACGATTACGGGTGCATACGAGTAGAATTGTTGATGAAACTGAACGAGGATGTAATTGTAAGCATTTTTTTTAAGTAGAAGTATTTTGATAAGTGTATTGAAGTCTTTCAAAAGTGTATGAATACATATTAAAACACTACATGTAAATACATTTGAACTGAGTCGTTAAGTCATCGTTAGTCGTTACATGTAAGTGTTGTTTTGAAACCTTTAGGTTAACGATCTTGTTAATTGTTGTTAACCCATTGTTTATTATATCTAAAGAGATGTTAAATTATTACATTATCATGATATTATGATATATAATATATCTTAGTATGATATATATACAGTTAAATGTCGTTACAACGATAATCGTTACATATATGTCTCGTTTCGAAATCATTAAGTTAGTAGTCTTGTTTTTACATATGAAGTTCATTGTTAATACACTTAATGACATGTTTACTTATCATTTATCATGATTAAACATAGTATATCAATATCTTAATATGATTCATTTGTATTTAGTAAGACGTTGTTATAACGATAATCGGTATATATATCGTTTCGAGTTTCTTAATTCAATAAACTCAATTTTATGTATATAACTCATTGTTAAAATATCTAATGAGATACTTGATTATCATAATATCATGTTAACTATATATATAATCATATATATATCATCGTATAGTTTTTACAAGTTTTAACGTTCGTGAATCACCGGTCAACTTGGGTGGTCAATTGTCTATATGAAATCTATTTCAATTAATCAAGTCTTAACAAGTTTGATTGCTTAACATGTTGGAAACACTTAATCATGTAAATAACAATTTCATTTAATATATATAAACATGGAAAAGTTCGGGTCACTACAGTACCTACCCGTTAAATAAATTTCGTCCCGAAATTTTAAGCAGTTGGAGGTGTTGACGTATCTTCTGGAAATAGGTGCGGGTATTTCTTTTTCATCTAATCTTCTCATTCCCAAGTGAACTCAGGTCCTCTATGAGCATTCCATCGAATCTTAACAATTGGTATCTTGTTTTGCTTATGTCTTTTAACCTCACGATCCATTATTTCGACGGGTTCTTCGATGAATTGAAGTTTTTCGTTGATTTGGATTTCGTCTAACGGAATAATGAGTTCTTCTTTAGCAAAACATTTCTTCAAATTCGAGACGTGGAAAGTGTTTTGTACAGCCACGAGTTGTTGAGGTAACTCAAGTCGGTAAGCTACTGGTCCGACACGATCAATAATCTTGAATGGTCCAATATACCTTGGATTTAATTTCCCTCGTTTACCAAATCGAACAACACCTTTCCAAGGTGCAACTTTAAGCATGACCATCTCTCCAATTTCGAATTCTATATCTTTTCTTTTAATGTCAGCGTAGCTCTTTTGTCGACTTTGGGTGGTTTTCAACCGTTGTTGAATTTGGATGATCTTCTCGGTAGTTTCTTGTATTATCTCCGGACCTGTAATCTGTCTATCCCCCAATTCACTCCAAAAAATCGGAGACCTGCACTTTCTACCATAGAGTGCTTCAAACGGTGCCATCTCAATGCTTGAATGGTAGCTATTGTTGTAGGAAAATTCTGCTGACGGAAGGTGTCGATCCCAACTGTTTCCGAAATCAATAACACATGCTCGTAGCATGTCTTCAAGCGTTTGTATCGTCCTTTCGCTCTGCCCATCAGTTTGTGGATGATAAGCAGTACTCTTGTCTAGACGAGTTCCTAATGCTTGCTGTAATGTCTGCCAGAATCTTGAAATAAATCTGCCATCCCTATCAGAGATAATAGAGATTGGTATTCCATGTCTGGAGACGACTTCCTTCAAATACAGTCGTGCTAACTTCTCCATCTTGTCATCTTCTCTTATTGACAGGAAGTGTGCTGACTTGGTGAGACGATCAACTATTACTCAAATAGTATCATAACCACTTGCAGTCCTTGGCAATTTAGTAATGAAATCCATGGTAATGTTTTCCCATTTCCATTCCGGGATTTCAGGTTGTTGTAGTAGACCTGATGGTTTCTGATGTTCAGCTTTGACCTTAGAACACGTCAAACATTCTCCTACGTATTTAGCAACATCGGCTTTCATACCCGGCCACCAAAAATGTTTCTTAAGATCCTTGTACATCTTCCCTGTTCCAGGATGTATTGAGTATCTGGTTTTATGAGCTTCTCTAAGTACCATTTCTCTCATATCTCCAAATTTTGGTACCCAAATTCTTTCAGCCCTATACCGGGTTCCGTCTTCCCCGAATATTAAGATGTTTCTCCGATCCTTTGGGTATTTCATCCTTTAAATTTCCCTCTTTTAAAACTCCTTGTTGAGCCTCCTTTATTTGAGTAGTAAGGTTATTGTGAATCATTATATTCATAGCTTTTACTCGAATGGGTTCTCTGTCCTTTCTACTCAAAGCGTCGGCTACCACATTCACCTTCCCCGGGTGGTAACGAATCTCAAAGTCGTAATCATTCAACAATTCAATCCATCTGCGCTGCCTCATGTTCAGTTGTTTCTGATTAAATATGTGTTGAAGTCTTTTGTGGTCGGTTTATATAATACTTTTGACCCCATATAAGTAGTGCCTCCAAGTCTTTAATGCAAAAACAACCGCGCCTAATTCCAAATCATGCGTCATATAATTCTGTTCGTGAATCTTCAATTGTCTAGACGCATAAGCAATTACTTTCGTTCGTTGCATTAATACACAACCAAGACCTTGCTTTGAGGCGTCACAATATATCACAAAATCAGCATTCCCTTCAGGTAATGACAATATAGGTGCCGTAGTTAACTTTTTCTTCAACAATTGAAACGCTTTTTCTTATTCATCCTTCCATTCAAATTTCCTCCCTTTATGCATTAATGAAGTCAAGGGTTTTGCTATTTTGGAAAAATCTTGGATGAATCTCCTGTAATAACCAGCTAGCCCTAAAAATTGGCGTATGTGTTTCGGAGTTTTCGGGGTTTCCCACTTTTCAACGATTTCAATCTTTGCTGGATCCACCTGAATACCTTCTTTGTTCACTATATGACCGAGGAATTGAACTTCTTCCAACCAAAATGCACACTTTGAAAACTTAGCGTACAGTTTTTCTTTTCTCAGCAACTCTAGCACTTTTCTCAAATGTTCTTCGTGCTCTTGATCATTCTTCGAGTAAATAAGTATGACATCGATGAAAACGATGACAAACTTGTCAAGATATGGCCCACACACTCGGTTCATGAGGTCTATGAACACAGCTGGTGCGTTTGTCAATCCAAACGGCATAACCATAAACTCGTAATGACCGTAACGCGTCCTAAAAGCAGTTTTTGGAATATCATCCTCCTTCACCCGCATTTGATGATATCCAGAACGTAAATCAATCTTCGAATAAACTGACGAGCCTTGTAGTTGATCAAATAAGTCGTCGATTCTTGGTAGTGGGTAGCGGTTCTTGATGGTAAGTTTGTTCAACTCTCGGTAGTCGATGCACAACCTAAATGTACCATCCTTCTTCTTGACAAACAAAACAGGAGCTCCCCACGGTGATGTGCTTGGTCAAATGAAACCACGCTCTAAAAGTTCTTGTAATTAGCTCTGAAGTTCCTTCATTTTGCTGGATGCGAGTCTGTATAGAGCACGAGCTATTGGTGCATCTCCCGGTACAAGGTCTATTTGAAATTCAACGAATCAGTGTGGAGGTAGTCCCGATAATTCTTTCGGAAATACATCGGGAAATTCTTTTGCGACGGAAACATCATTGATGTTCTTTTCTTCGAAATTGATTTTCTCAACGTGTGCTAGCACAGCATAGCAACCTTTTCTTATTAGTTTTTGTGCCTTCAGGTTACTAATAAGATTTAACTTCGCGTTGCTCTATTCTCCGTACACCATTAAGGGTTTTCCCTTTTCTCGTATAATGCGAATTGCATTTTTGTAACAAACGATCTCTGTATTCACTTCTTTCAACCAGTCCATACTGATTATCACATCAAAACTCCCTAACTCTACTGGTATCAAGTCAATCTTAAATGTTTCGCTAACCAGTTTAATTTCTCGATTCCGATATATATTATCTGCTGTAATTAATTTACCGTTTGCTAATTCGAGTAAAAATTTATTATCCAAGGGCGTCGGTGAACAACTTAGTTTAGCATAAAAATCTCTACTCATATAGCTTCTATCCGCACCCGAATCAAATAAAACATAAGCAGATTTATTGTCAATGAGAAACGTACCCGTAACAAGCTCCGGGTCTTCCTGCGCTTCTGCCGTATTAATATTGAAAACTCTTCCGCGGCCCTGCCCATTAGTATTCCCCTGATTCGGGCAATTTCTACTAAAGTGGCCCGGTTTTCCATATCCAAAACAAACTATGGTGGTGTTATTGGTTCCGACATTATTTGTACCTTTAGTTTTGTTATGCATTGGTCCGTAGATTTCGCACTTCTTCGCGCTATGACCATTTCTTTTACACCTGTTGCAAAATGTCGTGCAGAACCCCAGGTGATGCTCTTCACATCTTTGGCATGGTTGTTTTTGGTTTTTGTTGCCATTGTTGTTATTGGGATTGTTGTTGGAATTGTTATTGTTGCTGCTGTTGTTGTTATTATTGTTGTTGGGACGGTTATTGTAGTTGTTGTTGGGACGTTTGTTGAAGTTGTTGTTGCGATTGATGTTTCGGTTATTGGGATAGTTATTGCGATTGTGGTTGTGATTGTTGTTGTTGTATTGGTGACTCTTGTCATTGGTTTCTTCCCACTTTCTCTTGACTTGTTTCATGTTAGCCTCTTTGGTCGCCTGCTCTTTAATCCTTCCTTCGATCTGGTTCACTAATTTGTGAGCCATTCGACTTGCCTTTTGTATGGAGGTGGGCTCTTCTTGAATTCTTTCCGGTAACCCTTTTACAAATGCGTCGATCTTCTCTTCTTCGTCTTCGAACGTTCTGGGACACAATAAGCACAATTCTGTGAATCATCGTTCGTACGTGGTGATATCTAAACGTTGCGTTCGTAATCCTCTAAGCTCTACCTTGAGCTTATTGACCTCGTTTCTGGGACGATACTGCTCGTTCATCAATTGCTTGAATGCTGACCATGGTAGTGCGTAAGCAGCATCTTGTCCTACCTGCTCGAGATAGGTATTCCACCATGTTAACACCGTACCTGTGAAGGTATGCATAGCGTACTTAACTTTGTCATCTTCAGTACACTTACTTATGGCAAACACCGATTCGACCTTCTCGGTCCACCGTTTCAATCCAATTGGTCCATCGGTTCCATCAAATTCCAAAGGTTTGCAGGCAGTGAATTCTTTGTAGGTGTAGCGACCCGAAAAAATCGTTATTGACGGCGCCGGCTACTTAGGTCCCATTACGTGGTCATAAGTCTTTAAAACGATGTTTGACCGAAAATATGTCGCATTCATTTCAAAAGTAAAGATTTGTTCCCAAGTTTACAAGAATCGTTCATCCAAAAGTTACGTTACAAAGTTATAAGTACAATTGAAATCTATGCTCCATGTATGCATGTATATACTCGACATCCAAGCGAGTAATGAGCGGAAGCATGTATCACAAAACGTTCAAGGACCTGAGAAAAACATAGAAATCTGTCAACGAAAACGTTGGTGAAATCATAGGTTTAAGTAATTAAGTACAAGTGAACCACAAGATGTAACATTGATATAATAGTAATACATTCCAAAAGTTTATTTCACGAGCACCCAATTATCAATGCTTAACATTCCTTCCATAGAACCCCATCACAATAGTGTTAGAACATACACTGTTTCTCGAAAATATATTTCATTCGTAAACGGTAGCGAACCGTTTGAATGAGGGTTTGTCAAACCCATATGGCCACATAACATAAGATCTCGCTTACACCCGGCAAGTGTAACTAATGATAATCGAATTGAGGATTTTTGTTCAAACTAGTATGTAGAATGTTTGTTTTCCTGTACTTATGTTCACTTAGTAAAAAGAAACGTTTATGTTTTCTCATCCCAAATGTAAGTTCAAAAGAGTAAAAGTGGGACTATGATCTCACCTTGAGTGCACGTATGAAAAGTACTTCACAAAGTAACGTGTGCAAAGGACAATGCTAGTCTTAACCTAAACAAATAGGTCATATCAATAACGGTAAACACGATAGGTCAAATATGTTCAATTAGTCCTATGGCTCGTTACGACTCGATTATGTAGCATGTGAATCAATTTGTCAAGTTTCATGCAAGATACAAGTATAGAAACAAGCTAGGAAGGTTGCATAATCATTTGGTTAAGTTTGACAAAAAGTCAAACTTTGGTCGGTCAAAGTCAACGCGTTCGGGTCGGGTCCCGAACTATTTTTCTATGCTAGTTATTCATATATAAGCATGTTAGAACAAGTCTCATGTGAATCGGAGGTCCATAACATGCCAAACATTTTTCATATAATTGACATATAGGTCAGAAGCTGGACACGCCTTAGGTCGCGCCGCGACCAAAGGCTGTCGCGCCGCGGCATTTAACGGGTGCTGGTACCTGGTCAGTTTCAATTGTTCAAGTCTTTTTTTGAACTTCGATCAAACACAAAACACAAACCGCAAACACTTATGACACGCATCTTATATCGTTGGAAAGGTAATTTGACAAGGAACACAACTAAATACATTTTACCAACCAAAACCTTATTTGCAATAACCGACTTTTCAAATCAAAAGATCAATCAATGCCCACAATTTAATGCTTCAAATTTTACAAGTGCACATTTATGATTCGGGCATTTAAAGCATACATAAAACACGCCGTTTTGTAGATAATCAAGCATACAATACAACTAACTACTTACTAACAATAATTCATGGCATTCAATACATCAAATATTCATTTCAAGCTTATCAAACCCTAACCCAAATTCACCAAAATCACTAATCAAGTTTATGGAGTTTTCTCAAGCAACCTACACATGAAATTGAAGCTAGTGATGTTAGGAACACATTTAATACATGCATTTATGACATTTAACATCATTCAAACAACTAAATCACCAAATCAAACACACCAAAGTTTATGTTCATGCTAGTTACTTCAAATAACGAAATCGAACATATAAATCATATATTCATGTTAGACTTGAGCCATAGACACTAATTAACAACTTTATAAGTTAAAAACATCAAGAACACAAAATCTAGTGATTTTAGAAAGTTACCTAAACATAATGAAATCGGTATGGAATTGAAGAGGAAGTTGCAAGGATTCTAAATATGTAATTTGTTTTTCAAGACACCCGCTAGCTTGGATTTAGATGATGATTCTTTTTTTGAAGATTTGAGAGAAAAATGGAAAGTATAGAAAGAAAAGGAAAATGAAATGAAAAAGAAAGAGGAGGTGGGTTGACTAGTCAAATGCTAGTCACCTCTTTGGCACTTTGGCGAAACTAGTCCCCCGAGTTCAGTTGCGGGTGCGTGAATTACCTAAACGAGTTATTTTTAAAACACGTATTAACGAGGGATGTCATAAATATATAACGGAATTTAAATAGTTAAACGGAAAAGTAAACGGAAAAAGGCGGGATGTTACATTACCTACTCCTTAAAAGAAATTTCGTCCCGAAATTTAAGTAGGCATAGTAGTCGTTGTTTCTTCCTCGAAATCTTGCGTTTCCGAATTCGCGAATAGATGAGGATACTTCTTTTGCATTTGATCTTGCCTTTCCCAAGTAAACTCGGGTCCTCGTTTGGCGTTCCAACGGACTTTAACAATCAGAATTCGACTTTGTTTCAATGTCTTGACGGAGGTGTCCACAATTTCAACCGGTTCCTCCATAAAATGAAGTTTGTCATCAATAGTAAGTTCCTCGAGAGGGATGACGATATCGGGTTCGGCAAGACACTTTTTCAAGTTAGATACATGGAAGGTAGGATGAACGGAGCTCAATTGGGGCGGAAGATCTAAACGATAAGCAATGGTTCCAATACGCTCCAAGATTCCGAATTTACCAATATACCGCGGATTTAGCTTCCCGCGTTTCCCAAAACGGATTACACCTTTCCAAGGTGCGACTTTTAACATTACTCGGTCACCGACTTGAAATTCGAGGTCGTTGCGTCTTTTGTCGGTATAGCACTTTTGACGACTCCGGGTCGTCCGAAGCCTATCTCGGATTTGTACGATCTTCTCGGTGGTTTCGTGAATGAGTTCGGGTCCGGTGATTTGCACGTCACCTACCTCGGCCCAACAAAGAGGTGAACGACATTTTCGGCCATATAGCGCTTCAAAAGGTGCGGATTTAATACTCGCATGATAACTATTATTGTAAGAGAATTCGGCGAGAGGTAAGTGCTTATCCCAAACTTTTCCAAAGTCAACAACGCAAGCTCGTAGCATGTCTTCCAAGGTTTGAATTGTGCGTTCGCTTTGTCCGTCGGTTTGCGGATGGTATGCGGTGCTCATGTCTAAACGCGTTCCCAACGCTTCTTGTAAAGTACGCCAAAATCTAGAAACAAAACGGCCATCTCGGTCGGAGATAATCGATAACGGTACACCGTGTCGGGCTTCGATCTCCTTAATGTAAAGTTGTGCAAGTTTTTCCATTTTATCGGTTTCCTTCATGGCTAGGAAGTGCGCGGATTTGGTGATTCGGTCAACAATAACCCAAATAGTATAATAACCGCCAACCGTCTTTGGTAGTTTGGTGATAAAATCCATCGTTATCCTTTCCCACTTCCATTGCGGGATTTCGGGTTGTTGAAGTAGTCCGGACGGTCTTTGGTGTTCGGCTTTGACTTTGGAACATGTCAAACACTTGGAAACATAAGTAGCTACGTCCCTTTTGATGTTCGGCCACCAATATTGTTGTTTAAGGTCATGGTACATCTTATTGGCACCGGGGTGAATCGAGTATCATGACTTATGGGCTTCATCTAAAATAAGACTTCGTAGGTCCCCATAACTAGGCACCCAAATCCTTCTGGCGAAATAAAGAAGTCCGGTCTCCCTAACTTCGAATCGAGAGACGAGAATATTCAAGAGCTCGTGTGAAACGTTTTCATCCTTGAGAGCTTCATCTTGGGCTACCCGAATTTAGCTATTAAGGTTTGTGTGGATGGTGATGTTTAAGGCTCGGACACGAAGAGGCACCGCTCTTTCTTTTTGACTTAAGGCATCAGCTACTACATTTGCCTTTCCGGGATGGTAACGAAGCTCGCAATCGTAATCGTTTAAGGTTTCAATCCACCTTCGTTGTCTCATGTTTAGTTGCTTTTGATCGAAGATGTGGTGAAGAGTTTTGTGATCAGTAAAGATTGTACTCTTGGTTCCATAAAGATAGTGTCTCCACATTTTAAGTGCAATGACAACGGCTCCGAGTTCGAGATCATGTGTCGTGTAGTTTCGTTCATGAATTTTGAGTTGTCGAGAAGCATAAGAAATGACTTTCGTTCGTTGCATCAACACACACCCAAAACCATGTTTCGAGGCATCGCAATACACAACAAAATCATCGTTGCCTTAGGGAAGTGACAAGATAGGAGCGGTGGTTAGCTTCGTTTTCAAGATTTGAAATGCGGATTCTTGTTCGGTTGCCCAAACGAATTTTCTTCCCTTATGAGTTAACGCGGTTAGAGGACGAGCGACCAAAGAGAAATCTTTGATGAATCTACGATAGTATCCGGCGAGACCTAAGAATTGACGAATGTGAGTAGGAGTAGTAGGAGTCTCCCAATTACTAATGGCTTCGATTTTCGTTGGATCGACTTTAATACCTTGGTCACTTACAACATGACCAAGAAATTGAACTTCCTTCAACCAAAATTCACACTTGGAGAATTTGGCATAGAGTCGTTCTTGTCTTAAAAGTTCAAGCACAAGTCGGAGGTGTTCCTCGTGTTCTTCTTTGATTTTAGAATAAACCAAAATATCATCGATGAACACGATAACGAATTTGTCAAGATACGGCTTGCACACGCGGTTCATAAGGTCCATGAACACCGCCGGTGCGTTAGTGAGACCAAATGGCATTACAAGAAATTTATAGCTACCATAACGAGTTCGGAAAGCGGTTTTGGAGACATCTTCCCCCTTAACCCTTAATTGATGATAACCCGAGCGGAGATCGATTTTCGAATATACACAAGACCCTTGTAGTTGATCAAAGAGGTCATCGATGCGAGGAAGAGGATATCGGTTCTTAACCGTCAATTTGTTTAGTTCACGATAATCAATGCACATTCGTAGGGATCCGTCTTTCTTTTTAACAAACAAAATCGGAGCGCCCCAAGGTGAATGGCTAGGTTAGATAAAACCACGATCAAGTAGTTCTTGGATTTGACTTTGCAATTCTTGCATTTCGGATGGAGCGAGTATATATGGTGCACATGCTACGGGTGCGGCTCCCGGAATAAGATCGATTTGAAATTCAACCGGTCGATGAGGCGGAAGACCCGGCAATTTGTCGGGAAATACATCGGAATAGTCACTAACAATTGGCACATCATCGATGTGCTTCTCATCAGACTCGACTTTCCTAACGTGAGCAAGGATCGCAAAACAACCCTTACGGAGTAGTTTTCTAACTTTAATGCATGAAACGAGGTTGAGTCCGGTGCAAATCTTATCGCCATAGACGATCAAAGGTTCACCATTCTCGATAGGAATTCGGATTGCGTTAAGATCACAAAGGATGTGAGATTTCGTTTGGCTAGCCAATTCATACCGATTATTACATTGAAGCTTCCTAGTTCCATGGGTATCAAGTTAATTTCAAACTCATTACCCAAAATGTTTAACGTACACTCCCGGTAATATGTGTCGGCACTTAATAGTTTTTCGTTGGCCACTTCAATGGTATAAGTGGTATCTGGTGGAAGTGGTGGAGTGTTAAAAGAATGAGTCAAAGTCTTGGATACAAAACTCTTATCGGCACCCGAATCGAATAAACAAGTAACATAAGTGTTGTTGAGAAGAAACGTACCCGTAACTAGTTCATTGTCATCCCGGGCTTCCTCAGTGTTGATGTTGAAAGCTCGGCCGCGTGTGCTGGGGTTATCTTTCTTCTTTGGGCATGCATTTCTATAATGGCCCGTTTGGCCACATTCGTAACAAGTGCCCGTTTTTGGTACATTGGGCTCCTTTCGAGCGATGGGTGCGACACTTTTACACTCATTGGCCTTATGACCAATTCCTTGGCACCGATAGCAAATTAGCTTGCCACATTTGCCAAAGTGATGTTTGTTGCATTTGTTACAAAGAGGTAGGTTTTCGGCATAACCCTTCTTGCCGTCGGAGGTGTAAGGCTTCTTGGCAAAGTTGTTGTTGCTTGATTGGGGGGTTTCCCACTTTCTTTTGTTGTTACCCGACTTATCCTCAGCTTTAGGTGCCGGCACTAAAATTTCGTCCACTCTTTCTATCAACTTGCGGGCCATGTTCAAAGCTTCTTGATGATTAGTGGGTTTGGATGACATTGCCCCGTGTTTGATGCTCTTTGGGAGACCATCCATGTAAAGTTCAACCCTTAAAGCTTCGGGGTTCACAAGGTTTGGGCACATCAAGGCTAGTTCGGAAAATCATTGATTATAAGCCTTGAGATCATTTTCGACCGCTTTCAAAGTTCTTAGCTCTTGTTCGAGCCTTCGGGTTTCTTCACGAGGGAAATATTCGACGATCATCTTTTCCCTTAAGTCAGCCCAAGAGAGGGCGTGAGCTTCATCGGTACCCACCGATTGTACATAGGTGTTCCACCATATGAGGGCGACACCGGCGAAAGTGTGAGTGGAATATTTGACTTTATCTTGGTCTCAACAACCGCTTATGTTAAAAACGGCTTCCGTTTGTTCGAACCATCGAGTGAGTACAACCGGTCCCCCAGTTCCATCAAAGGTGTGAGGTTTGCACCCCATGAAGGCTTTGTAGGAGCACCCTTTGCTTGAGTTACCGGCCCCTTGATTGTTGTTGTTGTTATTGTTATTGTTGTTGTTATTGTTATTGTTGTTGGTAGAGTGATCGGCCATGGCCGCCTCTACGGCGGTGGCTACCATTCGTTGTAGAGCTTGTTCGGGTGTCTCATGGCATGGCACACGACAAGGAGGCATTGTTCCTTCAAAACACAAGAATACCGTTGATTAGTATTCTTAATAATACTAACCATGATATGGAATAAGGATAAAGAGAAATTTTCCTTGACTCGCCTTAAATTATTTATGTCATAACGTCGGAATGTTCATATGAGTCACCGTAATATAATCCCGGAAATTATATTACCCTAATTCATATGTGCATTCGACACTATTTCATATAGTCAAGGTGGCGCGTCAATTAAATCAAGTAACGTGAGATTAAGGTTAAATAAGAATTAGATATGATAGAAGAGTTCGAGTATAATGCACAAGTAGTCAAGTAATTCCTACTTCAAGTCTATATGCTGGTTGTAGTCTAGACTCACTAATTTACCCTATGACTCGGGGTTGACACCAATGAACTCTAAATCCCTACAACCAAAGCTCTAATACCATCTGTAGCGACCCGACAAAATCGTCATTGACGATGCCGGCTACTTAGGTCCCATTACGTGGTCATAAGTCTTTAAAACGATATTTGACCGAAAATATGTCGCATTCATTTCAAAAGTTAAGATTTGTTCCCAAGTTTACAAGAATCGTTCATCCAAAAGTTAAGTTACAAAGTTATAAGTACAATTGAAATCTATGCGACACGATTTAAAAGTAGCCAAAATATGCTCCATGTATGCATGTATATACTCGACATCCAAGCAAGTATCAAAAGTAATGAGCGGAAGCATGTATCACAAAACGTTCAAGGACCTGAGAAAAACATAGAAATCTGTCAACGAAAACGTTGGTGAAATCATAGGTTTAAGTAATTAAGTACAAGTGAACCACAAGATGTAACATTGATATAATAGTAATACATTCCAAAAGTTTGTTTCACGAGCACCCAATTATCAATGCTTAACATTCCTTCCATAGAACCCCATCACAATAGTGTTAGAACATACACTGTTTCTCGAAAATATATTTCATTCATAAACGGTAGCGAACCGTTTGAATGAGGATTTGTCAAACCCATATGGCCATATAACATAAGTTCTCGCTTACACCCGGCAAGTGTAACTAATGATAATCGAATTGAGGATTTTTTTTCAAACTCGTATGTAGAATGTTTGTTTTCCTGTACTTGTGTTCACTTAGTAAAAAGAAACGTTTATGTTTTCTCATCCCAAATGTAAGTTCAAAAGAGTAAAAGTGGGACTATGATCTCACCTTGAGTGCACGTATGAAAAGTACTTCACAAAGTAACGTGTGCAAAGGACAATGCTAGTCTTGACCTAAACAAATAGGTCATATCAATAACGGTAAACACGATAGGTCAAAGATGTTCAATTAGTCCTATGGCTCGTTACGACTCGATTATGTAGCATGTGAATCAATTTGTCAAGTTTCATGCAAGATACAAGTATAGAAACAAGCTAGGAAGGTTGCATAATCATTTGGTTAAGTTTGACAAAAAGTCAAACTTTGGTCGGTCAAAGTCAACAAAAAAGTCAACGCGTTCGGGTCGGGTCCCGAACTATTTTTCTATGCTAGTTATTCATATATAAGCATGTTAGAACAAGTCTCATGTGAATCGGAGGTCCATAGCGTGCCAAACATTTTTCATATAATTGACATATAGGTCAGAAGCTGGACACGCCTTAGGTCGCGCCGCGACCAAAGGCTGTCGCGCTGCGGCATTTAACGGGTGCTGGTACCTGGTCACTTTCAATTGTTCAAGTCTTTTTCCGAACTTCGATCAAACACAAAACACAAACCGCAAACACTTATGACACGCATCTTATATCGTTGGAAAGGTAATTTGACAAGGAACACAACTAAATACATTTTACCAACCAAAACCTTATTTGCAATAACCGACTTTTCAAATCAAAAGATCAATCAATGCCCACATTTAATGCTTCAAATTTTACAAGTGCACATTTATGATTCGGGCATTTAATGCATACATAAAACACGCCGTTTTGTAGATAATCAAGCATACAATACAACTAACTACTTACTAACAATAATTTATGGCATTTAATGCATCAAATATTCATTTCAAGCTTATCAAACCCTAACCCAAATTCACCAAAATCACTAATCAAGTTTATGGAGTTTTCTCAAGCAACCTACACATGAAATTGAAGCTAGTGATGTTAGGAACACATTTAATACATACATTTATGACATTTAACATCATTCAAACAACCAAATCACCAAATCAAACACACTAAAGTTTATGTTCATGCTAGTTACTTCAAATAACGAAATCGAACATATAAATCATATATTCATGTTAGACTTGAGCCATAGACACTAATTAACAACTTTATAAGTTAAAAACATCAAGAACACAAAATTTAGTGATTTTAGAAAGTTACCCAAACGTAATGAAATCGGTATGGAATCGAAGAGGAAGTTGCAAGGATTCCAAATATATAATTTGTTTTGCAAGACACCCGCTAGCTTGGATTTAGATGATGATTCTTTGTTTGAAGATTTGAGAGAAAAATGGAAAGTATAGAAAGAAAAGGAAAATGAAATGGAAAAGAAAGAGGAGGTGGGTTGACTAGTCAAATGCTAGTCACCTCTTTGGCACTTTGGCGAAACTAGTCCCTCGAGTTCGGTTGCGGGTGCATGAATTACCTAAATGAGATATTTTTAAAACGCGTATTAACGAGGGATGTCATAAACATATAACGGAATTTAAATAGTTAAACGGAAAAGTAAACGGGAAAAGGCGGGATGTTACAGTAGGAGCATCCTACACGATTTCTTGCAGAATTAGTTCCACAGCTAGATCCAGAGTTATTGTTATTTTGCATCGCAGCCTGCACTGCGGCTATGTTCGCAGCAAGGAAAACACGAAAGTCTTCCTCACTCATGTTCAAGTTCTGACGAGTCGCCGGTGCCATTTCCTTCCAAAAATAGCCAAAAGAATTGAGTTAATCATATAGAATTTAAGAGTAGTCAATAGTATTTCGTAGCATAATATGAACTCATTTATAAAAGCTTTTTCTTCATATTAGCATTTTATAAGTTTAAATATGGGTACTACCTACCCTTTAAGTTCATACTTAGTAGCTAATATACAATTCAACTACTACAATTCCATATGAAAAACTGATTATAATTATATATCACATACAAATATTCTTCAAACTCACAACATCGCTATATTACATATACATGAAATATAGTACACTTTGATACATGACAGTTTTGAAGATGAATCTAGTTAATACACAAGTTGTTCAGCAAAGGAAATAAAGACACGTAATTCATAAGTCCAGAAACAAGTCATGCATTCTGGTTTTACTAAGACGACTTCCCATCCTTGGTCTTGTAGAAAAAAACCGTTATGACCATTGGCTAGGCAGCATGTTGTAATGTCGTCAAAAGGACGAGGGTTTCATAATGTCCAACAGCCCCGTAATAATCTAAAAACCTTGTTTCTCACCCCAACTACTGAATTCGTCACTTGTGGGAAGATTTTATTTAAAAGTTGCAATCCGATGTTCTGTTTCTCACTTTGGTAAGAAGCGAACATCACTAACCCGTAAGCATAACATGCTTCTTTATGTTGCATGTTAGAAGCTCTTTCTAATTCACGAAATCCTATGTTGGGATATGTTGAGTCAAAATAGGTTCTTAACCCGTAGCGTAAAATTGCATTTGGGTTCCCCACATTTAACGCTTTAAAGAAAACACGGCGTAACTTACGGTCTCCCCAATGTGATATACCACACCTATCAAAGGAAAGCCTTTTATAAACTAAGGCATTTCTGGAAAGTCTTTCAAATGTTTGACAAGTTAATTTTGCCATAACTAAATGTCCTGATGAATTCTGACCGACTCTAGACAAGATTTCCTCAATCATATCCTCTGGTAGATCTTCTAAAATATTTGGTTGTCTACCCTTAACGTCCATTTTGTTTTTATACTGTAAAATAGACAAGGATTAGATTCGTAAAAGATAATTAACAAACAATACAAGCAATTTTTACATAGAACATAAAAGTACAAGCACACTACAATACATATAATACACAACATGATTACAACCCTCTAATCTGAATCGCTGGTTTCTTCTTCTTCGGACTTGGTTTGTTTTCCTAATATTCTAGGGATATATGGTGCTCCTCTAATACGATCCGTCGTTTTCCACAATGGTTTAGAAAAACCTGGTGGTTTAGAAGTTCCCGGGCTATTGTTACAATTTAGGAAATACGGACGTTGCCGATACATATAAAGTTCATCGGGGTTGGCATCAGATTTCTCTATTTTTATACCTTTTCCCTTATTTTTTTTTACTTTATTAAATTGGGTCGAGGTAATTTCTATAACATCATCGGAATCCTCATCGGGATCCGATTCATCGGAAAATTGGTAATCTTCCCAATATTTTGCTTCCTCGGCGGAAACACCATTGACCATTTTTAACTTTGGTCCGTTGGTTGATGATTTTCTTTTATTTAATCGATTTACTGTAGGTATCAATATTTCTTCCTCCGAAACCTCTTCTTCTTCCGGTTTCTCCTCTTCCGGTTCCTCCTCTTCTGATTCCTCTTCTTCCGGTTCCTCTTCTTCCGGTTCCTCTTCTTTCGGTTCATCTTCTTCCGGTTCCTCTTCTTCTGGTTCCTCTTCGGGAATTTGTGAATCTTCCCAAAATATATTCGACTCTTCATTATTATTAGGTGAATCGATGGGATTTGTACTAGTGGTAGACATCTATCACATAATATAAAACACATTAAGAGGTTAATATATCACATAATATTTACATGTTAATAATATATAATTTCCAACAAAAGTGTTAAGCAATCGTTTTTTAAAAAAAATACGGTCAAAGTCCAGACTCACTAATGTATCCTAACAAACTCGATAAGACACACTAATGCAATTTTTTGGTTCTCTAAGACCAACGCTCGGATACCAACTGAAATGTCCCGTTCATATTGATTATAAACGTTCCATATTAATTGATTTCGTCGCGAGGTTTTGACCTCTATATGAGACGTTTTTCAAAGACTGCATTCATTTTTAAAATAACCATAACCTTTATTTTATCGATAAAGGTTTAAAAAGCATTACGTAGATTATCAAATAATGATAATTTAAAATATACCGTTTACACACGACCATTACATAATGGTTTAAAATAAGAATATATTACATCAAAAATAAGTTTCTTGAATGCAGTTTTTACACAATATCATACAAGCATGGACTCCAAATTTTGTCCTTATTTTAGTATGCAATAGCGGAAGCTCTTAATAATCACCTGAGAATAAACATGCTTCAAACGTCAACAAAAATGTTAGTGAGTTATAGGTTTAACCTATATATTATCAAATCATAATAATAGACCACACGATTTCATATTTCAATATACATCCCATACATAGATATAAAATTCATTCATATGGTGAACACCTGGCAACCGATATTAACAAGATGCATATAAGAATATCCCCTATCATTCCGGGACATCCATCGGACATGATAAAACAACATCTAAGTACTAAAGCATCCGCTACAACGGATGGGGTTTGTTGGGCCCAATAGATCTATCTTTAGGATTCGCGTCAATTAGTAGACCGGTTTACTAATTCTTAGGTTACCAAGTAAAAGGGGCATATTCGGCTTCAATCGTTCAACCATAGAAAGTAGTTTCATGTACTTGTGTCTATTTTGTAAAACATTTATAAAGCTGCATGTATTCTCATCCCAAAAATATTAGATTTTAAAAGTGGGACTATAACTCACTTTCACAGATTTTTACTTCGTCGGGAAGTAAGACTTGATCACTGGTCGATTCACGAACCTATAACAAAAATGTACATATATATCAAAGTATGTTCAAAATATATTTACAACATATTTTTATTACGTTATAATAATATTAAGTTTATTAAGTCAGCTGTCATCGTTAGTAACCTACAACTAGTTGTCCACAGTTAGATGTACAGAAATAAATCGATATATTATCTTGAATCAATCCACAACCCAGTGTATACATGTCTCAGGCTAGATCATAACTCAAAGCATATATATTTTTGGAATCAACCTCAATCCTGTATAGCTAACTCCAATATTACTACATATAGAGTGTCTATGGTTGTTCCAAATAATATATATACATGGGTCGATATGATATGTCAAAATATTTGCATACGTGTCTATGGTATCCCAAGATTACATAATATATTAGAATAGATGTATAATACAATATAAGTTAGTTAGGATATAATTTGTATAGAATTGTTACAATATTTCCCGTAGCTACAACAATCAAAAAAATATCCAATCTTGTTTTACCCATAACTTCTTCATTTTAAATCTGTTTTGAGTGAATCAAATTGCTATGGTTTCATATTGAACTCTATTTTTTGAATCTAAATAGAAAAAGTATAGGTTTCTAGTCGAAAATATAAGTTACAAGTCATTTTTGTAAGAGGTAGTCATTTCAGTCGAAAGAACGACATCTTGATGACCATTTTGGAAAACATACTTCCACTTTGAGTTAAACCATGATCTTTGGATATAGTTTCATGTTCATAAGAAAAATCATTTTCCCAGAAGAACAACTTTTAAATCAAAGTTTATCATAGTTTTTAATTATCAAACCCAAAACAGCCCGCGGTGTTACTACGACGGCGTATGTCCGGTTTTACGGTGTTTTTCGTGTTTCCAGGTTTTAAATCATTAAGTTAGCATATCATATAGATATACAACATGTGTTTAGTTGATTTTAAAAGTCAAGTTAGAAGGATTAACTTTATTTGTGAACAAGTTTAGAATTAACTAAACTATGTTCTAGTGATTACAAGTTTAAATCTTCGAATAAGATAGTTTTATATGTATGAATCGAATGATGTTATGAACATCATTACTACCTTAATTTTAGTAGGTAAACCTACTGGAAATTAGAAAAATAGATCTAGCTTCAAAGGATCCTTGGATGGCTTGAAAGTTCTTGAAGCAGAATCATGACACGAAAACAAGTTCAAGTAAGATTTACACTCGAAATAAGATTGTTATAGTTATAGAAATTGAATCAAAGTTTGAATATGAGTATTACCTTGTATTAGAAAGATATCTTACTGTAAATAAGAAAGATTTCTTGAGGTTGGATGATCAATTTACAAGATTGGAAGTAAGCTAGCAAACTTGGAAGTATTCTTGATTTTATGAAACTAGAACTTATAGAATTTAAGAAGAACACTTAGAACTTGAAGATAGAACTTGAGAGAGATCAATTAGATGAATAAAATTGAAGAATGAAAGTGTTTGTAGGTGTTTTTGGTCGTTGGTATATGGATTAGATATAAAGGATGTTTAATTTTGTTTACATGTAAATAATTCATGAATGATTACTCATATTTATGTGATTTTATGAGATATTTCATGCTAGTTGCCAAATGATGGTTCCCACATGTGTTAGGTGACTCACATGGGCTGCTAATAACTGATCATTGGAGTGTATATACCAATAGTACATACATCTAAAAGCTGTGTATTGTACGAGTACGAATACGGGTGCATACGAGTAGAATTGTTGATGAAACTGAACGAGGATGTAATTGTAAGCATTTTTGTTAAGTAGAAGTATTTTGATAAGTGTCTTGAAGTCTTTCAAAAGTGTATGAATATATATTAAAACACTACATGTAAATACATTTTAACTGAGTCATTAAGTCATCGTTAGTCGTTACATGTAAGTGTTGTTTTGAAACCTTTAGGTTAACGATCTTGTTAATTATTGTTAACCCATTGTTTATTATATCTAAAGAGATGTTAAATTATTACATTATCATGATATTATGATATATAATATATCTTAGTATGATATATATACAGTTAAATGTCGTTACAACGATAATCGTTACATATATGTCTCGTTTGGAAATCATTAAGTTAGTAGTCTTGTTTTTACATATGACGTTCATTGTTAATACACTTAATGACATGTTTACTTATCATTTATCATGATTAAACATAGTATATCAATATCTTAATATGATTCATTTGTATTTAGTAAGACGTTGTTATAACGATAATCGGTATATATATCGTTTCGAGTTTCTTAATTCAATAAACTCAATTTTATGTATATAACTCATTGTTAAAATACCTAATGAGATACTTGCTTATCATAATATCATGTTAACTATATATATAATCATATATATGTCATCATATAGTTTTTACAAGTTTTAACGTTCGTGAATCACCAGTCAACTTGGGTGGTCAATTGTCTATATGAAACCTATTTCAATTAATCATGTATTAACAAGTTTGATTGCTTAACATGTTGGAAACACTTAATCATGTAAATAACAATTTCATTTAATATATATAAACATGGAAAAGTTTGGGTCACTACATTAGAGATCCATACGGTTTCTGATGTTCTGCCTTAACTTGCGCACAAATATGACATTTTTCGACAAAATTTGCAACATCTGTCTTCATTGTCGGCCACCAATACAATGTTTTCAAGTCTCTATACATCTTTGTACTACCTGGATGTACTGATAATCTTTATTTATGCGTTCAGTAAGGATTAAATCCCTCAAATCTCCAAGCATAGGCACCCAAATTCGATCTTTATAGGTCTTTAATCCTCTAGAATCATTGCATAGGTCAAATTTTCTTTTAGTCATTTGTTCAGTCTTTAGGTTTTCGTCATTCAAAGCTACTAAATGGACTATTTTCAATCGATCAATCAAGTCTGAAACTATTTCAATTCTCATAAATCTAACATTTTCGATTGTTTTCTTGCGACTCAGACATCTGCGACCACATTTGCTTTACCCGGATGGTACTTAATCTCACAATCATAGTCTTTAATCAATTCTTGACATCGACGTTGACGCATATTTAACTCTTTCTGCAAAAATATGTACTGAAGACTCTTATGATCTGTATAGATTTCACAATGTGTATCATACAAATAGTGTCTAAAAAGCTTCAAAGCAAACACAACTGCTGTTAACTCTAAATCATGAGTAGGGTAGTTTCGTTCATGATTCTTCAACTGTCGTGAAGCATACGCTATGACTTTATTTCTCTTCATCAAAACACAACCCAGACCTACACGTGACGCATCACAATAAACCACAAAATCTTCTGTTCCCTCTGGTAAAGCTAAAATTGGCGCTTGACATAACAACTGTTTGAGAGTCTGAAAAGCCTTTTCTTGTTCATCAGTCCATCGAAAGGCTACATCTTTTCTGGTTAATTTATTTAATGGACCTGCTATTTTAGAAAAGTCTTTAATAAATCTGCAGTAATAACCTGCTAAACCCAGAAAACTCTTAATTTCTGTCGGCGTTTTCGGTGAGTTCCAATTTATTACGGCCTCTATCTTAGACTGGTCCACTTTAATACCCTGTTCACAAATCACATGACCCAGAAACTGTACTTCTCGCAACCAAAATTCACACTTAGAGAACTTAGCGTACAATTGTTCCTGTTTCAAAAGTTCTAACACCAACCTTAGATGCGTAGCATGATCTTTCTCGGTTTTCGAATATATCAAGATATCATCTATGAAGACAATCACAAACTTGTCGAGATACTGACGACACACTCTGTTCATGAGATCCATAAACACTGCTGGCGCGTTTGTTAAGCCAAATGGCATAACTAGAAACTCATAGTGGCCATATCTTGTTCTGAATGTTGTTTTCGGTGTGTCGGTCTCTGCAACACGTACCTGATGATACCCTGAACGTAAATCAATCTTTGAAAAATAAGAAGCACCCTGTAACTGATCGAATAAATCATCTATTCTCGGTAACGGATACTTATTCTTTATTGTTCTCTTATTCAAATCGCGGTAATCTATACACATACGAAGCGACCCATCTTTCTTTTTCACAAACAAAACAGGAGCACCCCACGGTGAAGAACTTGGTCGGATAAACCCCTTATCTAATAGTTCCTGAATCTGAGACATCATTTATCGGATTTCTGACGGAGCTAATCTGTAAGGAGCTTTTGCAACTGGTGTAGCACCTAGAACCAAATCAATTTTATACTCTACTTCACGTACTGGAGGTAACCCTGGTAAATCTTCTGGAAACACTTCTGGAAATTCTGACACAACCAGAATGTCGGTCACTTGCTTCTTTTCTTTCTTAACATCGATCACGTAGGCTAAGAACGATTCACACCCTTTCGTTATTGCCTTCTGAGCTTTCATTAGGGAAACCATAGGAAAGTTAAATCCACTGCGCTCTCCCCTAGCTATCACTTGAGATCCGTCGGCCAAACGGAAAGAAATCATTTTTTTATCACACTTAATATTAGCCCTATTAGCTCTTAACCAATTCATGCCTATGACTACATTAAAGCTAGGTATAGGCATCAACAAACAAGTTAAAGGAAAGGAATGGCCGTCAATTTTGATGGTAATTCCAGACACAGATGATGTGCATGGAACCATCTTACCATCAGCTACTTCTATTCCCAAAGGCGCATCTAACATGCTAACAGGCAACTTCAACTTATCATAGAAGCCTAAGGACATAAAAGAATAATTCGCTCCTGAATCAAACAACACACGAGCTGGAAAGGAATTAACCAAGAACATACCGGTAATGACATCATCGGTAGCGGTTGCAGTGTCTACCGTCATCTAAAATGCCCTTGCCTCTGCTATTGGAGGATTCTCTCTCGTCTGCCCGGTAGTAGAAGCAGAAGATCCCCCAGAAATTACAGACCTCGTCCCTGACCCTGCCCCAGAACCGGCACTCGACGCAGATGGAAAATTCGCTGATCTATGCCCTTCTTGATGGCAACTCCAACAAACATTAGACTTAAAAGAACAAGTTATTGATTCATGACCTAACACTCCACATTTTAAACACCTTTCTGGTCATTGGAGAACACGGACTGAGATGGGTCGACTTGCAAACATTACACCACCCAGACTGACTTGAACCCGATGCACTAATACCAGACTTACTTTTCTGTTTAAACCCACCTGACTTCTTACCACGAAATCCTGATTGCTTACTTGATTGCTGAACAGACTGACCACCCGATTGACTTTCTGATTTTCCTCCAAAAGATCCACTTTTCGAACTTTCTCTTTTCGCTGCCATGATATCACCTTCAGTAATCTTCGCCATCTCATGAGCCTGTACCAATGTGGTTGCAAATCTCGCAACTGTTCTATATTCTGGATTAATCACCCACATAAAATGCTGAATCTTATCCTTTTCAGTCGGTACCCACTGTTGAACAAACCTTAACTTCGATGTAAAATCTCTGAAAACCTCATCAATCGTCATGTTTTCGGTCATTTTCATACTCAGAAACTCAGTTTTCAATCTTTCCATCTCATACTCAGAACAATACTGCTCACGAACCTTAGCAGCGAACTGTTCCCAAGTTATCTGACTGATATGTTCTTTGGGTAAATATGTAGTAATAAAATCCCACCCCTCCATTGCTTCACCTTTGAGAAGCCTACTAGAAAACAGTACCATAGATTCAGGCTCACAAAAACATGCTTCCAATGCTCTCTACTTCTTTTAGCCAATTAAGGGTCATTGTAGGGTTTGTGTGACCACTGTACTCAGGAGGTTTGCATTCCATAAACTGTTTATAGGTACACTTCCTTCTTGTCTCAGGGACTTGAAATGGGTACATCTTTTGATTAGAAAAAGTCTGTTTAAACGGAAATGGCATTTGATAGTTTTAATAGGTATTTTGTGGAAACTGTGATTGGGAACTGCCACCGGCTTGATTATAAAGGTTTGGAGGAAAAGTTGTATTTAACGCAGTGGTATTAGGGTTCCATCGCGCCCGTTCTTGTTCCAATTCCTTAATTTTCTCCTGAGCTTCTAGTAACCGACTTTGAAGTTCTATTATTTCTTGAGAAGTTTCTTCTTCTGAAGACACATGTACATCTTCGTCAGGGGCTCTATAAGTACCAGTTCCAGGGACAGTAAGGCCAGTAGCGGTTGCTTCATTATCTGCCATTACTGCACTACCACAACACTCACACCAAAGCTTAGTATAAATTTTGTTAGTACTAACAACTAACACATATCCTGTCCTAATACTCACTTAACCCATCCCCAGCATGTTATGTTTGACATTACTCTTCTAAGTTTGGGAACATGACACGTAGATCACAATGCACATGCTGCCAAACCAAGCTCTGATACCAACTTATAACACCGTGCATTATTTTTATTTTTTTTATCACAACGGAAGACTTATTTATATAATACAATGCAAATACGTAAAAGACATATGTATTACACGTCACTATATAAAATCCCGGTGTTACGTTAAAACATTAACTTCATGGTTTTTATCTCAAAAGACACGACATCAGAGTTTCTGACTTGTCAAACATATCTTCCAACCGTCCATTCCCATTCTATCAGCAGGTCCTAAACCTGCACGGAAGTAGATGTGGGGGATTAGCACGAAGCTAAGTGAGTACGACTAACTACAGGCAATAGTATATAGGAACCGTCATACTAATCATGTCACAAAATATCTAACACACAAACATCACCCAAGTGCCGTCTACAGAGACTCTTTCAGCTCGGCCAAACCATTAACCACCAGCTGATCGGATTGGGGCTTACCAGAAGTTCCTCCACCACCGTGTTGTATATACATAATCCACAAGCGACGGACGCGTCATTCACATATATATACACCACGATTGTCTAGGCTACCACAGAGGAACCCAATCCACAGGTTGATCTCTCCTACCGAGGTTACCACACAATAGGGACGCACTGGGCTCCAGCAGACAAGCATCAACTAACATGCAGTCATCACAACGTACTAACTAACTGTATCAGTAAGTATAGCTAACAAGCATGGCAATCATAATATAACATGCTACTCTATACTATGTTCTCCAGTTAGTCCCACTCACCAAATATCATCAAACGAGAAGGTATTCAGCTATCTAATCACTGAACCTTCTCTTTCTCCTTTTCTCCTGAGAAAACATATACACAAGTTAGTTTCTGTCCGGTAACACCAAATAACACAATATAAAAATTTTTGTATCAAAAAGCGTTTCAAAATTTACATCCCGAACATCAAATACAAACGGGCAGCATAACGGCTAAAAATCAACACTTAAGGTAAAATATTCTGCCCTGGACACTTAGTCGGTCGACTGACTCTTACAGTCGGTCGACTGTCGACACAACCGGTCGACTGAACTTCCCAGTCGGTCGATTCATTTGGTATGACATCAATCGGCCGTAGGTAAATCTCAGTCGGTCGGTTCACTCAACAGTCGGTCGGTTGTCTTCGTCAATCGGCCTGTTCAACCCTCAGTCGGTCAACTGTCGACCGACAGTCAGCCGACTGTGTTCATCTTCATCAGAAACTTAACAAAGGCTACGGACTTCACGATGGAATCCTCAAATCTCGATCTAGAGCTCGTTTTAAACACCAAAATTGACCACAACTTGTTCACTACTTGTTATAGACTCAAAACCCACAATAATTTGACCATAACAACACTTAAATCACTTATTTTGATACAAATTCAAGCTTTTTACAAAACTCACACAAAACTATGAATTTAACAATGAATTAAACACAAAAACACATGTTACTTACCTTGATAGACTCAGTAAACGATAACAAACACAATTCTAACACAAATTTGAGCTCAAAATCAATGTTTAAGGATTAGGGTTTGATTGTAGGTAGAAGGGAAGGTATGGTGTGTGTGTGAGATGGTTCTAGAAAAATGCAAGAGAGAGACAGCACTAGTCACTTAATTGGGTTTAATTCCCACACTGTGCGATACACGAGTATTTATCAGTTATCTGATATCTTTCGTACAACATTTGGCAACCCAAATGAAGTCTAAATTAAATAAACAAACCTGTTCTGTGACCCTTGTCACAAACTGGTCCTAACCACATCATTAAATAATAATAAATATTAAATAAAAATAAAAGCATATAGTAACACAATACTAACTTAAGGGCAAAATAGTTATCTTACAACTAGGCCCGATTGAGGATGTTACAGTTTACTTGTTTTAATTAGACTAGTGAGTTGAATGTTATGTAAGAGTCTTATTCTATGTACTATGATTGCTTATGAATGAATATTATGATCTTCAATAACTTTTAATATGATTAATGAATTAGTTTAGTTCTGCGTTAATTTTGGTCTTGAGTTACTTTTGGTTTGAGTTAATTTTAATTTATGATCTGTATGATGACGATATACAACTGATTTACTTAGTGCATCAACACAAAGTATAAGTATAAAAATGTGTGAACATATGCAAGCGTTTTACATTGTGTTCTTTTGACCTAATGCCAAAGTTTGAGTTGTTTATGTTTAGCCACAATTGCAAATCACCAAAAGACCCATTTTAACTGCTTTGACCTCATTAAGTGGTTGTCTTGGACCTGTTTTGACCGAATGACTAAGTGTAGCTGTTTTTGACAAAATGACAAAGTTGTTGTGATCGTGAAGGTTCTTCTCAGTTTATTCGAAGATGCACCATGGGCTATAAACTCTGTAGCCTACCATGTTAATTAAATAAGTTAGCCTTTACCTGCATGTTGGGTCAGTCTTGACCTGCATACTGGATCACTCTTGAACTGTATATTGGGTTATTGTGTATATATATGCATATATATATATATATATATATACATACAAGAAACAAGTTCCACCAGTGGGTCAGCATGACCCGCCCATTTTGCCACTAATATATTGTGATGCCTGGGTCATGTTAAAAGCACTTTCTTCCCATACACCATGTACTGTTTTGACTTGTTTAACTTTTGCAGAATTGGTTGACTGTAGCTATATCAGTTTTGACATATAGCTATAAGTGTTTTGACAAATGACTAATTTTCACTTTTTTGACAAAATGTCAAATGACAGTTGTTTTTTAATCAAATGACAGTTTTACATGATAGTTTATACATCCTTGTGTAATCCTGGACATTTTTAAACCCAATTTGCACAAGGTAATACTTTTGACAAGTACCAAAATTCATTTACACATCCTTGTGTAATACTGGACCTTTTTTAATCAATGCATTTACACAATATCAAATTTCAGTTTACTTGTTTCTGACAAAATGTCAAAAGATTTTTTGAGCAAATGATTTGTTTTTTATTGTTGATTATGAGATCATTAAATCTCTTCCAATCATGAGTTAGGTTTTTATAAGGAACAAGCAAGAATGTAGCATTTCAATAAGTTAGGTTTTCAAAATGGGTCACATTTGCATAAGTTAGGTTTTTCCAAGGCGTCAAAATGGGTCACTTGCATAGTAATTCTTAGACAAAATGGGTATAAAAGCACCAAATAAAGCATGACTTATTGATCATATGCTGGGTACTCTTTCGCATGAAACCTGACAATATATGACCCATAATATTCAAATACTAAAAGTAGTTGATGGTACACCTAAATAGCAGGGGTGGGAAATTCTACCAATTCACTTATAAATGGGTTGTTGATACTTTAAACTTACAAAATACCAACTCTCCCATCCGCAGCAATGAAAAGATTATTGTTTGTAATTCTTCAAGCATGAGAACATAAAATTGACCAAAATCAAAAAATTGTGAATTATGTGACTTATGACCAAAAAAATGTATGCTTTATAAAAAGCCAACTAATGTGAATTATGTGACTTATAACCAAAAAAGCTGACACCTTACCATTAGAATAACATAAAATCTACAGATTGCTAACTATCACAGTTACCATCATTTAATCATTTGGGTCATAACTGTTGTTATTTGATAAAATAGGTCATTTGGTCAAAACATGGCTTTTGACAAGTCATTTGCTCAAAACATGGTCGAGAATGCTTAAAACAAGTCATTTCCTCAAAACATGACTTTTTGACATCTGGTCCATAAGTTGGCAATGAACAGCTCTTTACAAACTTTACATACACACATACCATTTGAAAGTTGCACCTTCTAAAACAATAACAATATAGGTTGCCAATGTACATGTCTTTACAAACTTTACATACATACATACCATTTGCTAACATACAGTGGCGAATTTAGGTGTTGAGGTACGGGGTCCGGTGACACCACTAGTTTTTTGAAATTTATTACCAAATTTTTTTTATTTATAGGACACCACTAAATATGATAATGTGACCTCATAAATTTTTAGAGATTATAGTTTAACTGTTTGGACTACTAAAGTGTTTGAAATTAGTCCACTTATAATTTTATAGTATGGGCCACTAAATATATTAAATATAAATATAAACAAACTCTTGTCAAATTACCATTCTAATTTTTTTTTTTACTTCCTTGTACATCACAATTTCTTACGGTTCTATCTCTAATCCTTCATCCTAAGGATGTCAATGGATCGCGTGAGGGCGTAAGGTCATATTCATATCCATTTAATAGTAAGTTTAACAGATTGTATTATATCCATTATAGACTATGTTTAATAGTAAGTTTAACAGGTTGTATTATATCTTCGACGAAGATTACACGTTCTTAAGGATAGATTTTATTTATGCTACATTATATAGATTTTTGTTATACTATGTTTTTGTTTTAATTACATATATTAGGATATATTAGAACACTTTCTGAATATCCAATGGATATCCATTAACCCACTTAATCCATTGGATATGGATATGGATCAAATGAACTGAAATTAAATGGATATGGATATGGATATGGATAAACAAAAACTAAATGGATATGGATATGGATACTGTAGTGACCCGAACTTTTCCATGTTTATATATATTAAATGAAATTGATAATTACATGATTAAGTGTTTCCAACATGTTAAGCAATCAAACTTGTTAAGACTTGATTAATTGAAATAGGTTTCATATTGACGATTGACCACCCAAGTTGACCGGTGATTCACAACGTTAAAACTTGAAAAAACTATATGATGACATATATATGATTATATATATAGTTAACATGATATTATGATAAGTAAGTATCTGATTAGGTATTTTAACAATGATTTATATACATAAAATTGAGTTTATTGAATTAAGAAACTCGAAACGGTATATATAACGATTATCGTTATAACAACGTCTTACTAAATACATATGAATCATATTAAGATATTGATACACTATGTTTAATCATGATAAATGATAAGTAAACATGTCATTAAGTGTATTAACAATGAACTACACATGTAAAAACAAGACTACTAACTTAATGATTTCGAAACGAGACATATATGTAACGATTATCGTTGTAACAACATTTAACTGTATATATATCATACTAAGATATATTAATATATCATAATATTATGATAATATAATAATTTAACATCTCTTTAGATATAATAAACAATGGGTTAACAACATTTAACAAGATCGTTAACCCAAAGGTTTTAAAACAACATTTACATGTAACGACTAACGATGATTTAACGACTCAGTTAAAATGTATATACATGTAGTGTTTTAATATTGTAAGAATCCGAAACTAATCCTTCCGGACGGAGTCTTCAACAGTTGGTCCCATCGCGATGATCGACTCCAAGTAATGTCTTTAAAATGAGCAAATGCACAGCGGAAGACTTAATTCGTACCTGAGAATAACATGCTTTAAAAAGTCAACATAAAGTTGGTGAGATATATAGGTTTGATGCTAGCAGCGTTATAACAATGGACCACAAGATTTCATATGTAAACATTTTAATAAAAATATTCTAAGTGGTTGAGCACTTGGTAACCATACTTAACATTTAATCACGTCGCATATTCCCTTTATTATGAAATTTTACTACACTGTACCAAGTATAGTTACGAAACGAAGTACTGTGCAACCGTTGAATACTGGTCGTCCAGTCCGGTTGGGGTTGTCAGGCCCGATAGATCTATCAACAGGATTCGCGTTTACAATACCGCTGTAAATAGTAGTTACCAAGCTACAGGGAAGTATGCCAGTGGTACAACTCAACGTAGAATATATTTTTCAGTTACTTGTGTCCATAACGTAAATCATTATTAAAAACAGCGCATGTATTCTCAGCCCAAAAATATTTAAAGTTTAAAAGGGACTATATACTCACCTAATGTATTTTGTAGTAAAAATACATATAACATCATTGATCAAGTATAAGGTTGGCCTCGGATTCACGAACCTATATCAATTGTATATTTATTAACACATAATTGTAATCGGACGAGTTTATATATATTAATAGTAGGTTTGTTATATTTTATGATATTTAGTTACATTTTATATATTTAATTTATATATTTTATATGTATACTAATATCTATTTTTCTTGAAAAAAATATATTTATTCTTAAAATCTATCTTCATAATTCTACTAGTTTTAAAATAATTAGTTTCCATTTTTTTTAAACCATGTGATAATGATTATAATAATAATAATGTTAATATTAATAAATGATAATACTTAATAATATAATAATGTTAATAACTAATCATAATAACCTAATAATAATAATAATAATAATAATAATAATAATAATAATAATAATAATAATAATAATAATAATAATAATAATAATAATAATAAATATTAGAATGGCTACCTTCTTGTAACAAGCCCTAAAAAAATTTGCTCTTGTCAAGACTCGAACCCATAACCTCTCGTTCGACAAACACAACACCTTAACCATCTGAACTGAACAGCTTATCTATTTTATTTTATCACCAAATTATATTTTACCCTTTCGATTCTGTGTTCCTTTTGTTAAAACAAATTGAATCGACCAGCCATTTTCAAACGCCTAGGCCCATCAGAACTTAAAAGTTCTTGATCCAATAACACAATTAAAATCACGGCCCACAACATGGAACAAGAGTAATTCGATTTACTGATTAGTGGAACGGTTTCTTTAAAAAAAAATATAATTATGCCGCTTATTCATTGGATACTCAATAGACAGATTCCTTGCACCATAAATTGTCGGCCAACATAATGTTTGAATCAAAAAGTCAAGCTTATACATTTGCAAGTGGTTTCTAATAACTCAAGTGGGGTTCGGTTTTTAAGATATATCTCCATAAGTTCATTCTTCCTCTTTGACATATTAGACATCATCACCCTTGTACACGTCCTCTCATTTATATTAATTAGCATGTGAATACGTGGGTTTTATACTCTTGACCCACCACAACAAAGTATCGCTTATTTATATTATCCAGTGGAAACCTTTTGTTCGATTGTGGTGGTGAACGGTTTCAGAAGATGAGGTGATGTTTATGATTGTTAGATGAGGGTGAGTTTGGTGATAGTTTACATGATGGTGATCGTATTTTCGGTTTGAAACAGGAATATAACAGCTAGTATAGCAGCAATATTTAACAAGATGGCAGTTGATGGGTTGGGCCGTAATACAAAAAGAAAGGATCAAAGGGTGTTCGGTTTTATGTTAAAGATGGTGAGGTCGTGATTAAAAGGTGACGGTTACAGGCTACAAGATGGTGGCGATGATGGTTTTTATGAGGGTTTCGAACAGTATAAAAGAGGGAGTAGAGTAAGAGTGTGGTGGTTCAAGGTATTTCATTGTTGTGGGTTTTCAATTGAAGCAACCTAGTAGCAAAAAGGTGATACGTTAATCAACGAATATTAAGCAGATGGTTTCGTTTGTTGAGGTGTTGGGTTGTTCAAAGTACTTGTGGTCTAGTGGCGAGGTGGTCATAGGAGTTTAGGTGATGGTATTACCATGGTTTCTGTCGACTGTAAACAGAAAAGAAAGGGAAAAATAATAAGTATAGCAAGGTGCTTGTTTGATGGTAGTTTCAAATTGATTATCCAATGGTGGTGGTTTATCAAGGTGAAAGATGGTTGTCCAAGGCTTATGGTGTCGGGCAGCAGGTTTAAATGGCGAGGGTTTTTGATTGGAAGTGATTAACAGAAATAGTTAGTCATAAAAACAGAAACTTCGAAGGCAACCTGTGATGTTGGGGCTTTGTTGTCGACGATTTACATAAACAAAGGTATCGGTGAATTAAGGTGATATAGGTGGTGGAGATGGTGGTTCTTTGTGGGTTTAAGGTGATGAATGATGGAAGTTTGATGATGATCTTGGTGTTGTATTGGTCACGAGATGAAACAAGGAGAGGAAGATAGGTTTTCTGTTTAACATCATAAGTGAATCATTTGTTTTATAGCACATCTCTCGACAAACAGAATCAGTTTAGAGAAGAAAATACAAATGAATAAAAGTAAGAGATGTTGACAAATTTGGATTGTTTCAGATTAATTTCCACAATTTGAAACAGTGGTTATCAATCAATTACAGTTTAACAACGACTTGGAACAGATTTTGGATCTTATTTGTATATACACGTATTTTATCTATATTTATATATGTATAACCTAATCTAATAACAAAATAATAATAACATATATCATATCAAAAGAACGTACAATGGTCAAATAGTAATAACAATTAATTTGGATTGAAAGGAATCAAGTGGATATTATGCTTATGTGGTTAGAATTAATGAAGCAACCAATCAAGTACAGTAAACATATATAATTTAAGTTAATTATAATATCATATTTCAAAACAACATTTAATATATCAGATTATACTTTCAAATATTATATATATATATACACACATATCTATTTACGCACAATGGTTCGTGAATCGTCAGGCTTGGTCAAAGGGTAACTAGTTATCCGAATATAGATTTCAAACTTTCTAGACTCAACATTAGGGTTTTTGCTTATCGTGTCGGAAACATATCGAGATTAGGGTTTAAATTTGGTCGGAAATTTCCGGGTCGTTACAAATATGTATTCATACACTTTTGAAATACTTCAATACACTTATCAAAATACTTCTACTTAACAAAAATTCTTACAATTACATCCTCATTCAGTTTCATCAACAATTCTACTCGTATGCACCCGTATTCGTACTCGTACAATACACAGCTTTTAGATGTATGTACTATTGGTATATACACTCCAATGATCAGATCTTAGTAGCCCATGTGAGTCACCTAACACATGTGGGAACCATCATTTGGAAACTAGCATGAAATATTTCATAAAATTACAAAAATATTAGTAATCATTCATGACTTATTTACAAGTAAACAAAATTACACATCCTTTATATCTAATCCATATACCAACGACCAAAAACACCTACAAACACTTTCATTATTCAATTTTCTTCATCTAATTGATCTCTCTCAAGTTCTATCTTCAAGTTCTAAGTGTTCTTCATAAATTCTATAAGTTCTAGTTTCATAAAATCAAGAATACTTCCAAGTTTGCTAGCTTACTTCCAATCTTGTAAAGTGATCATCCAACCTCAAGAAATCTTTCTTATTTACAGTAAGATATCTTTATAATACAAGGTAATACTCATATTCAAACTTTGATTCAATTTCTATAACTATAACAATCTTATTTCGAGTGGAAATCTTACTTGAACTTGTTTTCGTGTCATGATTCTGCTTCAAGAACTTTCAAGCCATCCAAGGATCCTTTGAAGCTAGATCTATTTTTCTAATTTCCAGTAGGTTTATCCATAAAACTTGAGATAGTAATGATATTCATAACATCATTCGATTCATATATACAAAACTACCTTATTCGAAGGTTTAAACTTGAAATCACTAGAACATAGTTTAGTTAATTCTAAACTTGTTCGCAAACAAAAGTTAATCCTTCTAACTTGACTTTTAAAATTAACTAAACACATATTCTATATATATATATTATATGCTAACTTAATGATTTAAAATCGGAAAACACGAAAAACACCGTAAAACCGGATATACGCCGTCGTAGTAACACCGCGAGCTGTTTTGGGTTAGTTAATTAAAAACTATGATAAACATTGATTTAAAAGTTGTTCTTCTGGGAAAATAATTTTTCTTATGAACATGAAACTATATCCAAAATTCATGGTTAAACTCAAAGTAGAAGTATGTTTTCCAAAATGGTCATCTAGACGTAATTCTTTCGACTGAAATGACTACCTTTACAAAAATGACTTGTAACCTGTATTTCAGACTATAAACTTATACTTTTTATGTTTAGATTCATAAAATAAAGTTCAATATGAAACCATAGCAATTTGATTCACTTAAAACGGATTTAAAACGAAGAAGTTATGGGTAAATCAAGATTGGATATTTTTTTTTATTGTTGTAGCTACGGGAAATATTGTAACAATTCTATACAAATCATATCCTAGCTAACTTATATTGTATTATACATGTATTCTAATATATTATGTAATCTTGGGATACCATAGACATGTATGCAAATTTTTTGACATATCATATCGACCCATGTATATATATTATTTGGAAAAACCATATACACTCTATATGCAGTAATGTTGGAGTTAGCTATACAGGGTTGAGGTTGATTCCAAAAATATATATACTTTGAGTTGTGATCTAGCCTGAGAAGTGTATATACTGGGTCGTGGATTGATTCAAGATGATATATATCGATTTATTTCTGTACATCTAATTGTGGATAACTAGTTATAGGTTACTAACGAGGACTGCTGACATAATAAACTTAAAACGTTAAAATGTATTAAAAATGTTGTAAATATATTTTGAACATACTTTGATATATATGTACATATTTGTTATAGGTTCGTGAATCGACCAGAGGCCAAGTCTTACTTCCCGACGAAGTAAAAATCTGTGAAAGTGAGTTATAGTCCCACTTTTAAAATCTAATATTTTGGGATGAGAATACATGCAATTTTATAAATGTTTTACGAAATAGACACAAGTAAATGAAACTACATTATATGGGTGAATGATCAAAGCCCAATATGCCCCTTTTTAGCTTGGTAGCCTAAGAATTTGGGAACAGACCCCCAAATTGATGCGAATCCTAAAGATAGATCTATCGGGCCCAACAAGCCCCATTCTGGAATTTGGAATGCTTTAGTACTTCGAAATTATCATGTCCGATGGGTGTCCCGAAATGATGGGGATATTCTATATGCATCTTTTTAATGTCGATTACCGGGTGTTCACCATATAAATGAAATTTATCTCTATGTATGGGATGTATATTGAAATATGAAATCTTGTGGTCTATTATTATGATGTTGATAATATATAGGTTAAACCTATAACTCACCAACATTTCTTTGTTGACGTTTTAAGCATGTTTATTCTCATGTGATTATTAAGAGCTTTCGCTGTTGCATACTAAAATAAGGACAAGATTTGGAGTCCATGCTTGTATGATATTATGTAAAAACTGCATTCAAGAAACTTATTTTTGATGTAATATATTCTTATTATAAACCATTATGTAATGGTCGTGTGTAAACGGTATATTTTTGATTATCATTATTTGATAATCTACGTAATGCTTTTTAAACCTTTATAGATAAAATAAAGGTTATGGTTGATTTAAAAATAAATGCAGTCTTTGAAAAACGTCTCATATAGAGGTCAAAACCTCGCAACGAAATCAATTAATATGGAACGTTTATAATCAATATGAACGGGACATTTCAATTGGTATCAGAGCGATGGTCTTAGAGAACCAGAAATTTGCATTAGTGTGTTTTATCGAGTTTGTTAGGATACATTAGTGAGTCTGGACTTTGACCATGTTTTTTTTAAAAATGATTGCTTAACACTTTTGTTGAAAACTAGATATTATTAACATGTAAATATTATGTGATATATTAACCTCTCAATGTGTTTGATTTTGTGTGATAGATGTCTACCACTAGTACAAATCCCATCGACTCACCTAATAATAATGAAGAGTCGAATATAATTTAGGAAGATTCACATTCCCGAAGAAGAACCGGAAGAGGAGGAACCGGAAGAAGAGGAACCGGAAGAGGAGGAACCAGAAGAAGAAGAGGTTCCGGAGGAAGAAATATTGATACCTATAGTAAATCGATTAAATAAAAGAAAATCATCAACCAACGGATCAAAGTTAAAAATGGTCAATGGTGTTTCCGCCGAGGAAGCAAAATATTGGGAAGATTACCAATTTTCCGATGAATCGGATCTCGATAAGGATTCCGATGATGTTATAGAAATTACCTCTACCCAATTTAGTATAGCAAAAGAAAATAATAAGGGAAAAGGTATAAAAATAGAGAAACCTGATTCCAACCCCGATGAACTTTATATGTATCGGCAACGTCCGTATTTCCTAAATTGTAACAATAACTCGGGAACCTCTAAACCACCAGGTTTTTCTAAACCATTGTGGAAAACGACGACTCATATTAGAGGAACGCCATATATTCCTAGAAAATTAGGAAAACGAACCAAGTCCGAAGAAGAAGAAATCAGTGATTCATATTAGAGGGTTGTAATCATGTTGTGTATTATATGTATTATAGTGTGCTTGTACTTTTATATTCTATGTAAAAATTGCTTGTATTGTTTGTTAATTATCTTTTATGAATCTAATCCTTGTCTATTTTACAGTATAAAAACAAAATGGACGTTAAGGGTAGACAACCGAATATTTTAGAAGATCTACCAGAGGATATGATTGAGGAAATCTTGTCTAGAGTCGGTCAGAATTCATCAGCACAATTAATTATGGCAAAATTAACTTGTCAAACATTTGAAAGACTTTCCATAAATGCCTTAGTTTATAAAAGGATTTCCTTTGATAGGTGGGGTATATCACATTGGGGAGACTGTAAGTTACGTTGTGTTTTCTTTAAAGCGTTAAATGCGGGGAACCCAAATGCAATTTTACTCTACGGATTAAGAACCTATTTTGACTCAACATATCCCAACATAGGATTTCGTGAGATAGAAAGAGCTTCTAACATGAAACATAAAGAAGCATGTTATACTTAAGGGTTAGTGATGTTCGCTTCTTACCAAAGTGAGAAAAAGAATATCGGGTTACAACTTTTAAATAATGTGACGACCCGGGAATTTCCGACCAAATTTAAACTTAATCTTTATATGATTTCGATACGATAAGCAAAGTCTATTTAATTGAGTCTCAAAAATGTTTGAACTATTTACGTGGTTACATTTAAACCTTTGACTAATCCCGACGATTCACGAACAATTGTTTGTAAATAAATATATATATATATATATATATATATATATATATATATATATATATATATATATATATAAATGTAAATATATATATAATAACTTGAAATTTTAGAATATAATTTAAACATTAAAAATTAAATATGTAAAATAAAACATAAAATCATTAAGTAGTACTTAATAGGAAATTATATTAAATATATGATTTCTGTAGATAATTACTATTATATATATATATATATATATATATATATATATATATATATATATATATATATATATATATATATATATATATATATATGATAAGATAAATAAAAGTGATAAGTAATAAATATTCAACAAAAGATGATATATAAAAATAAGTAATAATACATATATATATAATACAAGTATGAATATAGTTGTTATATAAATATTATTATTCCAATAATGATATCAATATTAGTATCATTAATATCATCATTATTATTGTTATAATTATAATTAAAAAAGTTATGATTATCAAATACAAATATTACTATAAGAATAACTAAAACTATAATTTTAGTTATTATTATGAATATTATTAATATTAGTATTACTAAAAACCATTTTTTTTTAATTATTAATATCATCATCTTATTTACAGTTACCATTATCTTTATAATTATTATTAATATGATTAGTTATTATTATCCTTATTAGTATTATTACAAATATTAACAAGATAAATTATAATCTATAAATACAATTACATAAATAAAAGAGATAGACAAATTGGATATAAATACAATACATGAATATTGATATACTTACAGATTATAATTATAATTAATTATATATTTATATAGACATATACAAAAATTACAGATATAGTTAGAGATATAAGTACAGATATATCTGTAAATTGTTTTCAATCACTATCTCCTATGTTAAATTGTCTCCCTAATTGATCCCATTAGTATCAATCACGATTTAAAATTTAGAAGGAGTCAAATTCTGTTAAAGGTCTTTTCTTCTTTTATATTTTCTTGTATTCTTCCTTCTGTTTTATATTCTGTCAACCACTCATATTATAAACTAATCCATTAACGTGTGTGTTAGGAAAACCATTCGATTATTACACCAACCATCTTTCGAACCACAAGAAAACCAATAATCAACCATCATAATCAAGAACCAACCGGTTGATCCTAGTTCGATCAACACAACCAAATCCCATTGTTATACACCACTTTTATGATCACTTTCGTTAAACCATCCAAGGACTTGTCAAGCTGCTTGCTAATCACTGCCTCCTGATCAACACCCAAACACAACCCAAACCCTGCCTATTTCCTGTCTACGAGTTACTACAGCTGCAACTTCTATTTTCTGTCTTAAACCGATGCTAACCATCACAGAACCATCCACCTTGTACACTACTACGGCTGCTGCAATTTGTCTTCTATTTTCTGGTTATTCGAACATACAACCTGTTATTGTAATTACACGAAATCAACATTAAAAACCCACTGTGACCTTCTGATAATCGTTTCTGTTTTTCTTGAAATCATAAAAACTAGATCATCATCACCTCAAGGGAGGTCTCTCACCATATATAAACAATCCATTGAACCCCCACCGCCACCGTACAATCATCCTAAACCTTCACCGTGAAAACACCATACAAAAACCATTTATTCGAACACCACCTGCAATTCGTTTAAACCAACACAAACCCACTCAAACACCACACTTGATTGATACTGTTTACGCTATTCTATCTGTTTCTATTTCGTAAAATAATTAAGATCATGATGATGAGGTTAACGATGAAGGGTGATGACTGTGATGGAATGATGTCGACGTGATTATATTTGATGATGGTGTTTATGATCGAGAACATAAGGGAGAGAATAAAGATGATGTTTTAGTGAATAAATGATGAACCAAAATACCCCACTTGCGTATAAAAAAAAGAAAGAAAAAGAAATCGTATACAATGATGAAGGATAAGGTCTGCATTTTTATTTTATTTTATTTTATCTATGTTCCTGCAAGTTGGAATCCATGTTATCGGATCAAAATAAAAACCCACAAAAATTACGTTGGATCGAAGGATACTAGTAGGATTTGTTGGGTTGTGATGTTTTATTAATGGACTGTGAGTGTTGGGCCGATGGCCTATTTGGTTAGCCTGTTGGACGTGACCCAACTCCTTCTTATCTTGTGCCTGCTATCGAATACTTGGAGAAAGAAGTGAGGAGAAAATAGAAGTAGCACGTTAAATAAAATTAGGTTGTATTTAAAACAGAAAGGTAAGATACAGTGGAATGGTTTAGTGGTCTGTCTGTTAAGCGAGAGGTCATGGGTTCGAATCTCAACTGTGGCATTCTTTTTAGGGAAAAAGCTTTTGAAGGTAGTTTCAAGTATTATTAATTTTGTTGTTATTATTATTATTATTAAATGTTGTAGTTAGTAAGTTTATTATTATTATTACTATTATTATTATTATTATTATTATTATTATTATTATTATTATTATTATTATTATTATTATTATTATTATTATTATTATTATTATTATTATTATTATTATTATTATTATTTTTATTATTATCGTTACTTTTATCACTAGTATGATTATTATTATTCTTATCAATATGAGTATCATTATTAGAATTATTATTATTATTATTATTATTATTATTATTATTATTATTATTATTATTATTATTATTATTATTATTATTATTATTTTTACTACTAGTATCACTATTAATATTATAACTATAATATTAATATCAATATTACTATTAGTATTATTACAATAAAATTTAGTTATATAAAAATATATTTAACAAAAACTATATTAAAACTCTTATAAGAAATATTAATTATTTATTTAAAAGTATAAAAAAAATAATAATAAGTATATTAATTAAGTTATTAACAAAACATATAACTTATTAAAATAACATTTATATCACTAATAATATATAAATTGTTCGATTACAAGTATATGTTTTAAAAAATATATGAATAATATAGGTTCGTGAATCCGAGGCCAACACTACACTTGTTCAATGTTGTCATATGTATTTTTACTACAAAATACAATAGGTGAGTTTCATTTGATTCCCTTTTACTGTTTACATTTTTGGGACTGAGAATACATGCGCTGTTTTTACAACTGCTTTATTAAATGCTTTTGAAATATATTTTGAACTGCGAATACATGAAATGCTTTTATAAATGTTTGACGCGATATGACACAAGCAAAACATTCCTCGAATGAATTATTATGCAGACGGAAGTTCTGTTGATTATGATTGAATTAGTTGGACGTGATAATTGCCACTAATTGTTATGAATATTTCCCCTGATTATTATTGCTTGGTAACCTAAGAATTAGAATCGGGTATGGCCCTAATTCACGCGAATCCTAAAGGTAGCTACCGGGTTTAACACCCCCACCCAGAATGTTCACTAGACGGAAGAGCTAGTGGGCGTGGTGTTTAATACTTCGAAGTTTATATGATTATTATACAGACGAGATGTTCTGTTTTGGGGATATTATTATGCGCATTATATGTTAAGGTCGTTTACCAAGCCAAGTTATGAAAGCAATGAAAAGTGAATGTTATGTATCGAGAGAATGATTTTATACACAGGTTATGTGTATGTTATTTTTGTGCACGAGAATGTGTACGGTTATTAAGATTTATGAAAGATGATTTTGTACACGAGAAAGGTGTACTGTATTTAAAAGATATCGCATGTACATTACAGGTGGGTATAGGATTCGGGCCCATTTGTACCATGCAGCATTTAAATATTGTGGTCTATCAAAATGATGAATTTTATTGTTTTATGATAAACCTATGAACTCACCAACCTTTTGGTTGACACTTTAAAGCATGTTTATTCTCAGGTATTAAAGAAACCTTCCGCTGTGCATTTGCTCGTATTACATGGAGTCGTTCATGGCATATAGAGGCCAGAACCTCGCAATGGGACCAACTGTTGAAGACTTCGTCCATATGGATTAGGACGGGGCATTTCAGTTGGTATCCGAGCGGTGGTCTTAGCGAACCAGGTCTTACATTAGTGTGTCTAACTGATAGTTATTTAGATGCATTAGTAGGTCTGGACTTCGACCGTGTCTGCATGTCAAAAGTTTTGCTTATCATTTCGTGTCAAAAATTACCTGCTTATCATTCTTAGGGAATCACTTGCTTATCATCCATAGTCTAGACACATCTTATTGCATTGATTGCATGATTAGTGTATAGACAAAATTCATATCTTAGCATATCTGCTAATTCACATCCTAGCGTAGCTGTTACTTTAGACCTTGCTTGACAGCTTCCGTAGATTCCTTCGTAACTTATGAGATTTTAGTATTATATATGCATATGTAAATTATGTATTGCAGGGTACTAATCTACATCCTATTCTATTTCTTATCGAAAATCCTTCATCTGATCGTACGGGATGAATCCTTCAACCAGTTCGAGTCCCTCGAATTCCGATAGCTATTCGGATAGTTATTCCGATAGTTATTCCGATAGTTATTCCGACAACTATTCCTACATGGACGTTCACCTAAGCTCCACAAAGCAGCATCACCAGAATGAATCAACCAATCATCCATCCCCAATTCATATGATGAGTTCGTAGTCGACTTAATCAATGGAGACGAGAAGAAGGAAATCCTTTCCATCAACCAAATTCACCTCTTGGTGAAGAACCTGAAGCACTTACTGGCGAACCGGTCCGAAACACCATTTTCACCCTCATTTCCCGAATATCTCACCACGATTATATTCTATCAAAAATTCTAAACCTTATTCATCTGCTCGTTTCGACCGACAATCACCCCAGAATAATGGAAGAAGTCAACGAGCTTCGCGCTCGAGTAATCAATTTAGAAAACATGGTGCAAAACTTACCAGCTTCAGCAACATCACCGGCACCAACAGTACCACCAACAACTTAAGTTTCAACAAAACACGCCTCAACATCTCATTATGTACCTCGAGCATAATCATCATTCTACGAATCGTTCTACATCATTTATCTTCGTTCATCATGACGATTATGTAATATCTAATGTTTTAGAGATTATACATTCTTGTTCTAATGTTAAATCAAATGAGTTTAATATCATATTAACTCATTCAATCCATGATTATATCTGAAGAAAATATATATGTAAGTATATTTTCATAAAGATTGTAATTAAAAATTCTTTTGTACAGACTGTTGATGGTGAAAATATTTTAACGGGTAGGTAATACCCGAGGAATATTTAGATTTCACATTAATAAGTTACACTATACATTCTTCGAATCTGATTCAACAGTCATTTACTATCCTACTTACATCTACCGATATACGAATCCGTTCACCAAAGAATAACCATTTTCATTCAATTTCATATTTGGATTTTGATTTATCAGAACCCAACAAGTGGCATAATGAAGAAAACATTGGACAAAATAAAATTTGTTAGAAACAAACAAATTAATTATGAGAAATTCTATTAAGAATCCACGCTAACAAAATCCTAGCTAACTGTTCCTAGCTAACTGTTAATTCCATATTACATTTTATTCTATCGCAATTTAATTATCTCAATTTACATTCTCGCAATTTTATTTATCGTTATTTAATTTCTGTTATTTACTTTACGCACTTTATTTATCGTTATTTAATTTCTGTTATTTATTTTATGCACTTTAAGTATCGGGACACGTATACAAGGTTTTGACATATCATGTTGACGCATTTATATATATTATTTAGAATAACCATAGACACTCTATATGCAGTAATGATCGAGTTCTCTATACAGGGTTGAGGTTGATTCTACAATAATATATATAGTTTGAGTTGTGATCGAGTCTGAGACATGTACACGGGTCACGATACATATTAATTAATTCGAATATTATATATTAAACTATATATGAATTATTGGACTGTCAACTATGGACTATCGACTGTGGACTAATAACATTGGACAATTAAAATGAATTAAAATATTGATTATAATATATGAAACTAAATAATTTTTCAAGTTTGCCACTTGATTTCATCTTAAACCTCATTTGTATCTTGACGATTACAATCTGCATTCAAACCTTTCGTGATTATTGAAAACACCTCAATCGGGAGGATGAATCAACCGCACTTCATCTACGGAAGAAAAGATTTACGCATATAGTTATGCACCTGAAAAATTCTCGGAACCTGTATAAATGTTTAACACGTATCAGTGCTAGCTCCTTTGGCGTTATTATTACCGTAAGTAATTTTGTAATCCCTTTCCAAATTAGCCAATTTTGTCACAGCTTCAGCAAATCAATTTCGACTTTTCATTCGAATAAACTCTATTATAACCTTGATATATAAGTTTGCCTTTCGTCATCATTACCGGAGAACCGTTTATATTTCACCACATTAGCAGTAAAATTACCAGCAACATCATTACTCATTGACTTAAGTTCTCTCCGAAGAACTATTATATTTGCTCATTAAAAACCCAATCTTATGCCCATCCGCATCTTGTAACGAGAATTGCCATACCAATTACCAGAAATCAGCGTTTAATCATCTAAAAACACAATTCTCCTGAAACCACCTCGGATTGATAACCGACGATTCAGATATGGTAGCATTAAATGCAGAGGAACCAGTAAAATTGTAGATGACCTAAATGGCCAAGAGTTTGATGATAAAGAATGGAGTGTTGGGAACACTCGATAGAAAATTTGGTACTGAAAAACGGATTGAGCTAACTATGAAGGAGACCAAGAACAAAGACAAGGACCAAACCCTATATTCAAAGAATCCAGGTAATTCTGGATCCGCCGAAATCTTTAGACAATATCTTTTTCCGAAGTCATGTTAAAATCTTGCGGAAAAATTTTTCTTCATCAACCTTCGAACTTAGAAATTCCAAAATATCATCATAAATATCTTCGATATTTCTGAGGATATTTTCATAAATATTCTTGTCCAAAAAAAAAAAATTTATTTATCTCTTCCTGCTATCTATGTTACATCATAAAGAAAACTACTTTAGTTTCTAATTTTCTTTAAAATTCGAGTTTGAATTATTAATGAATTTCTTCATTACAACTTGATTCAAAAATTCTAAGATATCATCGTACCTTTATTTTAAATACTATCGATATATCTGAAGATATTCTTATCTGAAATCATTTATCTCTTCGCGATATCAGTGTTACATCATAAAAGAAACTATTAGTTTCTATATTCTGTAAACTTTCGAGTTTAAACTATGAATGTTTTTTGAAGTAGTGTTGGAAGCTGATGCATGAGTTAGTATAATATAATGACACTTGATCAACGTGATTATATTACAGTAAGTCATGCTGAGTTTCTAATAAAACGTGATGATTCACAGACTCTAACGTCATCATGTACCATGTTACACGACTCTTATATTCTGTCTAATCTATGAACACATCAAGAACATATTTTCTTGATAGTTCTAATTTTTTTCTAAAATTCTGGTAATTTAACCAATTAAGATCGTGTTATTACAATTTCTCTCTTAGAACATTAGTCATGTTCATTTGAAACTTCATAACCTACGAATTCTGGACCATTATTCACTTGATCTAAAGTCCGGAAGAGAAAACAAGAGCATGAAGCTCCGATATATAAGGAAAAATATAAAGCCCAACAACAACATCAAAATTACAAACTGTGGATATCAGTGCGTATAGCGATATAAAGACACGGGAGAATTAAAAGCACTATAACCCCAAGAGCAAAATAGAAGTAAGCAGATTCCTCTGGTGAAAGATGGAAAAGGAGAACGATTGTTGCGATAGTAAGGATAAGGACAAGGATCAGAACTGGATTAAGCATTTTCACAATCTTTTGAATTTGGGAATTGAGTATAGGAATGATAAAAGTAATGGAACGGAAGAAGTTAATTTATAATGAAATATCTGATAAAGAGATCGAAGCAGATAATCGCATTTCATTTAAAGAGATTTTATTTACCAAAGAATCAAATCTTTCAGATCTCGGCGATTTTCTCTAAATCCCTTGAAATCCGGAAATCAATACTATCTACGTCAAAAGATATGACGAATCTACATTTATTCACTTCACTCTTTTGTGATAGCTTCATTCGTACTATTCGAATAATCGAATTGTTCTATCCATATTACTCAATGATGATAAAACTCCAATTATTAGCTCGTATGTGTCATGAAAACATTTTTATTGTTAGCCATGACCACCCCACTCAAATTTCGGGACGAAATTTCTTTAATGGGTAGGTACTGTGACGACCCGGGAATTTCCGACCAAATTTAAACTTAATCTTTATATGATTTCGATACGATAAGCAAAGTCTATTTAATTGAGTCTCAAAAATCTTTGAACTATTTACATGGTTACATTTAAACCTTTGACTAATCCCGACGATTCACGAACAATTGTTTGTATATATATATATATATATATATATATATATATATATATATATATATATATATATATATATATATATATATATATATAAATGTAAATATATATATAATAACTTGAAATTTTAGAATATAATTTAAACATTAAAAATTAAATATGTAAAATAAAACATAAAATCATTAAGTAGTACTTAATAGGAAATTATATTAAATATATGATTTCTGTAGATAATTATTATATATATATATATATATATATATATATATATATATATATATATATATATATATATATATATATATATATATATATATATATATATATATATATGATAAGATAAATAAAAGTGATAAGTAATAAATATTCAACAAAAGATGATATATAAAAATAAGTAATAATACATATATATAATACAAGTATGAATATAGTTGTTATATAAATATTATTATTCCAATAATGATATCAATATTAGTATCATTAATATTATCATTATTATTGTTATAATTTTAATTAAAAAAGTTATGATTATCAAATACAAATATTACTATAAGAATAACTAAAACTATAATTTTAGTTATTATTATGAATATTATTAATATTAGTATTACTAAAAACCATTTTTTTTTAATTATTAATATCATCATCTCATTTACAGTTACCATTATCTTTATAATTATTATTAATGTGATTAGTTATTATTATCCTTATTAGTATTATTACAAATATTAACAAGATAAATTATAATCTATAAATACAATTACATAAATAAAAGAGATATACAAATTGGATATAAATACAATACATGAATATTGATATACTTACAGATTATAATTATAATTAATTATATATTTATATAGACATATACAAAAATTACAGATATAGTTAGAGATATAAGTACAGATATATCTGTAAATTGTTTTCAATCACTATCTCCTATGTTAAATTGTCTCCCTAATTGATCCCATTAGTATCAATCACGATTTAAAATTCAGAAGGAGTCAAATTCTGTTAAAGGTCTTTTCTTCTTTTATATTTTCTTGTATTCTTCCTTCTGTTTTATATTCTGTCAACCACTCCTATTATAAACAAATCCATTAACGTGTGTGTTAGGAAAACCATTCTATTATTACACCAACCATCTTTCGAACCACAAGAAAACCAATAATCAACCATCATAATCAAGAACCAACCGGTTGATCCTAGTTCGATCAACACAACCAAATCCCATTGTTATACACCACTTTTATGATCACTTTCGTTAAACCATCCAAGGACTTGTCAAACTGCTTGCTAATCGCTGCCTCCTGATCAACACCCAAACATAACCCAAACCCTGCCTATTTCCTGTCTACGAGTTACTACAGCTGCAACTTCTATTTTCTGTCTTAAACCGACGCTAACCATCACAGAACCATCCACCTTGTACACTGCTACGGCTGCTGCAATTTGTCTTTTATTTTCTGGTTATTCGAACACACAACCTGTTATTGTAATTACACGAAATCAACATTAAAAACCCACTGTGACCTTCTGATAATCGTTTCTATTTTTCTTGAAATCATAAAAACTAGATCATCATCACCTCAAGGGAGGTCTCTCACCATATATAAAAATCCATTGAACCCCCACCGCCACCGTACAATCATCCTAAACCTTCACCGTGAAAACACCATACAAAAACCATTTATTCGAACACCACCTGCAATTTGTTTAAACCAACACAAACCCACTCAAACACCACACTTGATTGATACTGTTTACGCTATTCTATCTGTTTCTATTCTGTAAAATAATTAAGATCATGATGATGAGGTTAACAATGAAGGGTGATGACTGTGATGGAATGATGTCGACGTGATTATATTTGATGATGGTGTTTATGATCGAGAACATAAGGGAGAGAATAAAGATGATGTTTTAGTGAATAAATGATGAACCAAAATACCCCACTTGCGTATAAAAAAAAGAAAGAAAAAGAAATCGTATACAATGATGAAGGATAAGGTCTGCGTTTTTATTTTATTTTATTTTATCTATGTTCCTGCAATTTGGAATCCATGTTATCGGGTCAAAAGAAAAACCCACACAAATTACGTTGGATCGAAGGATACTAGTAGGATTTGTTGGGCTGTTGTCATAACCCGTCCTTAACCATAAGAACGAGTTAGATAACGTATGATTTCATTGCGAGGTATTGACCTCTATATGCGACATTTTTAAAAGAACAACTGCATTTATTTTACATTACAAACCATAACTCTTATATTAATACAAGCTTTAGACAATATAAAGATGATTATCGTTTAGCGATAATCTTAGACTTACAAACTTTACATGTGATGATAACAATACGATTTCTAGCATATTTTACATTACAATTCTTCGGATATGCAGTTTTATTTTTGACACAAATATGCATACTCAAGATCTTGCTTAAATTCAACATGTTGTAGCGGAAGCTTTTAGTTATCACCTGAGAATAGACATGTTTAAAACGTCAACATAAAGTTGGTGAGATATAGGTTTAATGCCGGCAGCGGTATAAATATAGACCACAAGATTTCATATGTAAACATTTTAATAAAAATATTCTAAGTAGTTGAGCACTTGGTAACCATACTTAACATTTAATCACGTCGCATATTCCCTTTATTATGAAATCTTACTACACCGTACCAAGTGTAGTCACGAAACGAAGTACTGTGCAACCGTTGAATACTGGTCGTCCAGTCCGGTTGGGGTTGTCAGGCCCGATAGATCTATCAACAGGATTCGCGTTTACAATACCGCTGTAAATAGTAGTTACCAAGCTACAGGAAAGTATGCCAGTGGTACAACTCAACGTAGAATATATTTTTCAGTTACTTGTGTCCATATCGTAAAACATAAAATACATGTATTCTCATCCCGAAATATTTAGAGTTTAAAAGTGGGACTATATACTCACTTTTGCCTTGAAGATATATATATATATTTTGACTTAGTCTCCGGTTGATATCACGAACCTATCCATATATAATATGTCAATATATTTTCATTTTAAACAATCGTCACATATATATACTTATAATACTTTTAATGTCTTCTTAGTCCGTAGTTAGCAATTCAATTTTAATGGTTCATATTTAGGTGTTTAATAAATAAATAAACCCCCATCGAAATAAATAAAACCCCCATCGAAATAAATAAAACCCCCATCGTATTCGTATTGGTCGGGATTAATCTTGACCCATGGTACCGGTGTTGTCAAATGACGTGTTGCGTACATAAAGTACCGGTGTTGTCAAATGACGTGTTGCGTACAATCATGGGATCTTATGATTAATCTTCTCGTATTGTTTACGGGTGATCCTGAAATATATAAAATTAAATTATGAGTACATATATATAAAATATCATGTTATTGTAAAAAGATGTGATTTATTTAATTTTTCTCCAATTATTTTCGTGGCTAAACTAGTCTTGGATATCCGATTTTGTTTTGGTCATAGTTTCTTCGTTACAACTCCGTTTTCGTTGGTTCAACTTGCCACTTCCTTGGATCGAGTCCTTCTTTAAGAATATGAACTGTAAATACCTTAGTTTGTATTCGAAATCACAGGTCATAGGTCAAACTTTAGTGAAACTTATGAAGTTGATCATTTTCCATCATGTAAACAACCTTAAATGATTATTTTTCTAAAAATACTTATACTTTGAGTTAAATCATGAAATTTTTATGTGTTAACATATTCATAGTAAATATCAATTTTCCAGAAAATAACCCTCCAATTCAAAGTTCAAAATAGTTTTTAATTATCCAACCCAAAACAGCCCCCGGTTGCACTCCGACGTCGTAAATTCAGTTTTTAAGGTGTTCTTTGAAAAATCAAGTTTTACCTTGTTAAGTTAGCATATATTTATGATATATTACAGGTCTTGAAGTATTTTAAAAGTTAAGTTAGAAGGATCTATTTAGTTTGCAAACAAGTTTGAAAACATTCAAACTATGTTCTTGTTGTTAATATTTTATACCATAAAATAAGATAGCTATATATATATGAATCGAATAAGGTTATGAAAAAAGTTACTACCTCAAGTTACTTGGACAAGATTGCTGTAAAAGAGGAGTAAAAACCTAGAACCAAAAGAGTGATGGAGTTGGATGAAAGATTGGAAGTAAACTTGTGTTCTTGGAAGGATTCTTGAAGTGTTTTTGTAAGGGTTTTCTTATGGTGATTAAGTGATGTTTTTGAAGCTAGATCTTCATGGTAACTTTGCTGAATTGATTAAGGGTTTAAGGATTATAAGTGTGTGGGTGTTTAACTAAGAAATGAAGATAGAATTTGAATCAAATGATGATCCCCCCATGGTCTTAAAAACGTGAATCAAAGGAGACAAAGACAAGTTTTCATGTTGTATTTTTATGTAATTAGTCAAGCAATCATACAAAAGTAATTACCTTATACATAAGGCATGAACAAGGGCTGGTTGGTGGTGATTTGATGTGTATATACCAATAGTAAATACGTATAGAAGTTAGGTATGATACGAGTACATATACTCTAGATATACGTATAGAAATCTTGTGAAAACGGAACGAGGATTCAAATATAGTTATCTTTTGTGAATATACTTATATTGTTTTATGTATTTAAGTCCTTAAAAAGTGATTAAATACATTACATATACGATATATGTATAAACATTATAGGTTATAAGTATTTATATCAAAAAAACGTTACTTAAAGTTATCGTTTTGAAAACTTAAGTTAGTAGTTTCAAAATATACTTATAACTTATTGTTATTAATACAAAATGAGATATTAAAACATCCTTAGATCATGTTAAATATGTATATGTACATATATATACACAAACGTATAATTATCATATGTTATATAGTTCGTGATATCATCGGTCAAACTAGACGGTCAAACGTTGTGTAAATCTCTTTTCAAAAACATAAGTCTCAACAATTTGGGTTGCTTATCATGTTGGTAAGGTTTAATTTATGTAAATATTAATCTTATAAGTATAGATCGATCGAAAAAGTCCGGGTCATTACAGTACCTACCCGTTAATTAAATTTCGTCCCGAAATTTTAAAATCGTACCTATTTTGCGTCATCGGGAAACAAATGCGGGTATTTTTGTTTCATTTGATCCTCTCACTCCCAAGTAAACTCGGGACCTCTTCGTGCATTCCAACGAACTTTAACGATCGGTATGTTGCTCTGCTTGAGCCGTTTAACTTCACGATCCATGATTTCGATTGGTTCTTCGATGAATTGTAGTTTCTCGTCGACATGGATTTCTTCAAGAGAAATGGTGAGGTCTTCCTTTGCAAGACACTTTTTAAGGTTTGAGACGTGAAAGGTATTATGTACTCCGGCGAGTTGTTGCGGTAACTCGAGTCGATAAGCTACCGGTCCAATGCGTTCGATGATCTTGAACGGGCCTACATACCTTGGGTTTAGTTTACCCCTTTTTCCAAAACATATTACACCTTTCCAAGGTGACACCTTTAACATAACCATGTCACCGATCTGAAACTCTAATGGTTTCCTTCGAACATCGGCGTAGCTCTTTTGGCGACTACGGGCTGTTTTCAATCTCTCCTTGATTTGTACTATCTTCTCAGTCGTTTCGTGTATGATCTCGGGACCAGTTAATTGTCGATCTCCTACTTCATTCCAACAAATAGGAGATCTACACTTCCTTCCGTACAATGCTTCGAATGGCGCAGCTTTAATGCTCGCATGATAACTATTATTATACGAGAATTCTGCTAATGGTAGATATTTATCCCACCCGTTTCCAAAATCGATCACACATGCCCTGAGCATGTCTTCAAGAGTCTGAATTGTTCTTTCACTCTGCCCGTCGGTTTGCGGATGATATGCGGTGCTCATATCCAAACGAGTTCCTAGTGCCTCCTGTAGTGATTGCCAGAACTTTGAGGTAAATCTACTATCACGATCAGATATAATGGAAATAGGTATTCCATGCCTTGAAACTATTTCCTTTATATATAATCGTAATAATTTCTCCATTCTATCTGTTTCCTTTATAGGCAAGAAATGTGCAGATTTGGTAAGACGATCAACAATTACCCAAATGGTGTCGTATCCCCAGGCAGTCTTTGGTAACTTCGTGATGAAATCCATGGTAATACCGTCCCATTTCCATTCTGGAATTTCTGGTTGTTGAAGTAACCCTGACGGCTTCTGGTGTTCTGCTTTGACTTTGGAACAAGTTAAACACTCCCCAACATATGTTGCAACGTCTGTCTTTAAATTAGGCCACCAATAATGTGTCTTAAGATCTTGGTACATCTTTCCAACTCCAGGATGTATCGAATATCTTGTCTTATGTGCCTCGTTCAATATCAACTTCCTTAATCCACCCAACTTCGGTACCCAAATACGATTTGCAAAATATCGAATTCCATCTTCCCGCATAACGAGTTGCTTCTCATACTTCTTCATTATTTCATTTCCTATGTTTTCTTTAGTAAGAGCTTCTCGTTGAGCCTCTTTGATTTGTGAGTTGAGATTCATGCGAATTTTTATGTTCATTGCTCGTACTCGAATTGGTTCTCGTTCCTTTCTGCTTAAAGCGTCGGCCACTACATTCGCTTTCCCGGGATGATAACGAATTTCACAATCACAGTCGTTTATTAACTCGACCCACCTACGTTGCCTCATGTTCAGCTGTTTCTGATCAAAAATATGTTGAAGACTTTTATGATCAGTAAACACAGTGCATTTAACCCCATACAAGTAGTGTCTCCATATCTTCAATGCAAACACGACTGCTCCCAGTTCTAGATCATGAGTCGTATAATTCCGCTCGTGAATCTTCAATTGTCGGGATGCGTATGCAATAACTTTCTTCCGTTGCATAAGAACGCAACCAAAACCTTGTCGCGAAGTGTCACAATATATTTCAAAATCATCGTTCCCTTCTGGTAACGATAAAATAGGCGCCGTAGTTAACTTCTTCTTTAGTAATTGAAATGCACTCTCCTGCTCAGAGGTCCATTCATATTTCTTCCCTTTTTGCGTTAACGCTGTCAACGGCTTAGCTATTCGGGAAAAATCTTGAATAAACCTTCTATAATAACCGGCTAAACCCAAAAATTGGCGTATCTGCGTTGGTGTCTTAGGAGTCTCCCATTTTTCAATGGCTTCAATTTTTGCTGGATCAACCTGAATTCCTTTGCTACTAACAACGTGGCCAAGAAATTGCACTTCTTTCAACCAGAAAGCACATTTAGAAAATTTAGCATATAGCTGTTCTTTTCTCAACAACTCTAATATTAACCTTAAATGCTGCTCATGCTCTTGCTCACTCTTGGAATAGATAAGAATGTCATCAATGAAAACGATAACAAACTTATCTAAATACGGACTACAAACTCGATTCATAAGGTCCATGAATACAGCTGGCGCATTCGTCAATCCAAACGGCATGACCAAAAATTCGTAATGACCGTAACGTGTCCGAAAAGCAGTTTTCGGAATGTCCTCTTCTTTGACACGTAATTGATGATAACCCGATCTTAGGTCAATTTTTGAGTACACACATGATCCTTGCAGTTGATCAAATAAGTCATCAATTCTCGGTAGTGGATACCGATTCTTGATAGTTAACTTATTTAATTCACGATAATCTATACACATCCTAAAAGATCCATCTTTCTTCTTAACAAACAAAATTGGAGCTCCCCACGGTGAAGTGCTTGGTCGTATGAATCCACGGTCCAGTAATTCTTTTAACTGACTCTGAAGTTCTTTTAACTCGGACGGTGCAAGTCTATATGGAGCACGGGCAACCGGTGCAGCTCCTGGTACAAGATCTATTTGAAATTCTACAGATCTAAATGGAGGTAATCCCGGCAACTCTTCCGGAAATACTTCAGGAAAATCTCTTGCCACAGGCACGTCATTGATGCACTTCTCTTTTTCTTTCTTTTCGACTTTATTAACATGTGCTAAGATAGCATAGCACCCTTTCTTCAAGCACTTTTGAGCTTTCAAATAACTAATGAGTTTTAGCTTTGAGTTACCCTTCTCTCCATAAATCATTACTGGCGTTTTATCCTTACGAGGAATGCGAATTGCCTTCTTGGCGCACACAACTTCAGCTCCTATTTTGGACATCCAGTCCATGCCGACTATTACATCAAAACTTCCTAATTCTACGGGTATCAAATCAATCTTAAATGTTTCTCCGGCTAAATTTATTTTACAATCACGGCAAATTTTATCGGCTTTAATTAATTTACCATTAGCTAACTCAATCATGTACTTAGCATCTAGAGGTAATGATGAACAATTCAATTTAGCGTAAAAGCCTCTACTCACGTAACTTCTATCAGCACCAGTATCAAATATAATAGATGCGGATAAGTTATTAATGGTAAACGTACCCGTAACAAGCTCCGGGTCTTCACACGCCTCTCTAGCATTAATAACAAATGCTCTTCCACGTGCAGATCCATTATTCTTCTCTGGATTCGGACACTGGCTCTTATAGTGACCTTGTTTTCCACACCCATAACAAGTAATGGTAGCCAAAGCAGTTCTATTTTCATTGGTGGCAGGAGTCTTGGTACCATTTGTATTTGTAACGAGAGCCCTACAATCTTCAGCAAGATGACCCTTTCGATTACATTTGTTGCATACCACATTACAGTAACCAGAGTGATGTTTGTGGCATCGGTTGCATAAAGGATTTTGTCCTTTATAACCAAAGCTTAAACCACTACCCGCACCTTGCGTGATTTCTTGTTTCTTAAAAGATTGTTGTTGGTTACCTCGATCATAATTTCCATTCCACTTTCTTTTGTTACCTGATACCTTCACATCAGTATTGGATACTTTCTTATCCATGATGACCTGATCCATTAGCTCGTTTGCCATGGTTATAGCTTCATGAATTGTCTTAGGTTTCGATGCTGTAACATTTGCCATGACCTTTTTGGGCAAACCATCTTTGTACATTTCAATCTTCCGTTCTTCGGTTGGAACCAATTCAGGACATAGCAAAACTAATTCCATGAATCGCTGATTGTAGTTGGTGATTTCAGTACCAACAACCTTCAGGCTTCGTAATTCATCTTCCAACTTCCTAACCTCGTTCCTTGGACAATACTCGTTGATTAACATTGTTTTGAATTCTTCCCAAGGAGTATCATAAGCTACATCTCCTCCTACAGCCTTCACATAATTTTTCCACCACGTGAGTGCACTATCTTGTAAAGTGCACGATGCATACTTGGTCATGTCCTTTTCAACACAACCACTTATTTTAAACACAGTCTCCATCTTTTTTATCCACCGGGTTAAACCGATCGGTCCTTCTGTTCCAATGAATGATGAGGGCTTGCAAGCTTGAAAAGTTTTGTAAGTGCACCCCACACGAGGATTTGGGTTAACTGCAGCACCTCTTGCAGCCTCGACCCATAACATTCTGTCGTTCACTCGCTGATTGATGAGTTCCTGGATTTCTTGTTCCGTCATTCGGTTCAATCGCGCCATATTCTTCTATAAGAATGAAAAGAAAATAATTATTCACATGGAATATTAGAGATGTAGTGTATATTTACAGTACATTATAGCTTATTAATAATATGAACCAGGTATTATTATAAAAGCCTTTTCTTCTTATTAGCGTTTTATAATTATATCTAGGGTAGTACCTACCCGTTAATGTCCATACTTAATAGCTTAGTACAGAACTAATTACTACCATCTAAATAATACTTAACCATGGAAAATTATTGCATTTCATACTTCACTATTTTACATATGCTTATCTTACATCGAACATTAAGCAAACCACACTAATAATATTATACAAAACATTATATGATCCCATGGTTTAATACGGCAGCGCATCGTTTGGTCTATTTTCTAAGACGTTTAGGTTCAATGAATCGCCTAACGCTTATCCTAGCTGTCTGCCTATATTTTGGCTGTAGGACTGAAGAACTGGATGCCGGGATAGAACGAATAGGAATAGCGGGAATAGGGGTGGTAGTGTCTAGTGGAGTTGGTGCCACATCATCCTTACTAAACTTGGGATTTGAATTTTCTAATTCATTAGCCTTTCGTTTCTTTCCTAGTTCGAACTTGTCTTTTGTAATTTCCTGTATTTCTTCCTCGGGTTCACTTTCCTCCTCGGGTTCACTTTCCGGGTTCTCTATAGTCGGTTCATCCAGAATTTGTGAGTCTTCCCCAAAGATATTATTTTCGTCATCGGATAGGTTAATGACTGGAACACCATCTGAAGATTCTGGTTCGGAGTCGCTGAATGTGATAACAAGTTTTGAGCCCGACATCTATCACACAACAACTAACCCATTAGTACTACATAATATTTACATATAAATTTTAACCAACAATGATAAGCAATGGTTTTTAAATCAGACCCGGTCAAAGTCCAGACTTACTAATGTATCCTAACGACTTATCAGTTAGACACACTAATGCAAACCTGGTTCGCTAAGACCACCGCTCTGATACCACATGTCATAACCCGTCCTTAACCATAAGAACGAGTTAGATAACGTATGATTTCATTGCGAGGTATTGACCTCTATATGCGACATTTTTAAAAGAACAACTGCATTTATTTTACATTACAAACCATAACTCTTATATTAATACAAGCTTTAGACAATATAAAGATGATTATCGTTTAGCGATAATCTTAGACTTACAAACTTTACATGTGATGATAACAATAAGATTTCTAGCATATTTTACATTACAATTCCTCGGATATGCAGTTTTATTTTTGACACAAATATGCATACTCAAGATCTTGCTTAAATTCAACATGTTGCAGCGGAAGCTTTTAGTTATCACCTGAGAATAGACATGTTTAAAACGTCAACATAAAGTTGGTGAGATATAGGTTTAATGCCGGCAGCGGTATAAATATAGACCACAAGATTTCATATGTAAACATTTTAATAAAAATATTCTAAGTAGTTGAGCACTTGGTAACCATACTTAACATTTAATCACGTCGCATATTCCCTTTATTATGAAATCTTACTACACCGTACCAAGTGTAGTCACGAAACGAAGTACTGTGCAACCGTTGAATACTGGTCGTCCAGTCCGGTTGGGGTTGTCAGGCCCGATAGATCTATCAACAGGATTCGCGTTTACAATACCGCTGTAAATAGTAGTTACCAAGCTACAGGGAAGTATGCCAGTGGTACAACTCAACGTAGAATATATTTTTCAGTTACTTGTGTCCATATCGTAAAACATAAAATACATGTATTCTCATCTCGAAATATTTAGAGTTTAAAAGTGGGACTATATACTCACTTTTGCCTTGAAGATATATATATATTTTGACTTAGTCTCCGGTTGATATCACGAACCTATCCATATATAATATGTCAATATATTTTCATTTTAAACAATCGTCACATATATATACTTATAATACTTTTAATGTCTTCTTAGTCCGTAGTTAGCAATTCAATTTTAATGGTTCATATTTAGGTGTTTAATAAATAAATAAACCCCCATCGAAATAAATAAAACCCCCATCGAAATAAATAAAACCCCCATCGTATTCCTATTGGTAGGGATTAATCTTGACCCATGGTACCGGTGTTGTCAAATGACGTGTTGCGTACATAAAGTACCGGTGTTGTCAAATGACGTGTTGCGTACAATCATGGGATCTTATGATTAATCTTCTCGTATTGTTTACGGGTGATCCTGAAATATATAAAATTAAATTATGAGTACATATATATAAAATATCATGTTATTTTAAAAAGATGTGATTTATTTAATTTTTCTCCAATTATTTTCGTGGCTAAACTAGTCTTGGATATCCGATTTTGTTTTGGTCATAGTTTCTTCGTTACAACTCCGTTTTCGTTGGTTCAACTTGCCACTTCCTTGGATCGAGTCCTTCTTTAAGAATATGAACTGTAAATACCTTAGTTTGTATTCAAAATCACAGGTCATAGGTCAAACTTTAGTGAAACTTATGAAGTTGATCATTTTCCATCATGTAAACAACCTTAAATGATTATTTTTCTAAAAATACTTATACTTTGAGTTAAATCATGAAATTTTTATGTGTTAACATATTCATAGTAAATATCAATTTTCCAGAAAATAAGCCTCCAATTCAAAGTTCAAAATAGTTTTTAATTATCCAACCCAAAACAGCCCCCGGTTGCACTCCGACGTCGTAAATTCAGTTTTTAAGGTGTTCTTTGAAATACCAAGTTTTACCTTGTTAAGTTAGCATATATTTATGATATATTACAGGTCTTGAAGTATTTTAAAAGTTAAGTTAGAAGGATCTATTTAGTTTGCAAACAAGTTTGAAAACATTCAAACTATGTTCTTGTTGTTAATATTTTATACCATAAAATAAGATAGCTATATATATATGAATCGAATAAGGTTATGAACAAAGTTACTACCTCAAGTTACTTGGACAAGATTGCTGTAAAAGAGGAGTAAAAACCTAGAACCAAAAGAGTGATGGAGTTGGATGAAAGATTGGAAGTAAACTTGTGTTCTTGGAAGGATTCTTGAAGTGTTTTTGTAAGGGTTTTCTTATGGTGATTAAGTGATATTTTTGAAGCTAGATCTTCATGGTAACTTTGCTGAATTGATTAAGGGTTTAAGGATTATAAGTGTGTGGGTGTTTAACTAAGAAATGAAGATAGAATTTGAATCAAATGATGATCCCCCCATGGTCTTAAAAACGTGAATCAAAGGAGACAAAGACAAGTTTTCATGTTGTATTTTTATGTAATTAGTCAAGCAATCATACAAAAGTAATTACCTTATACATAAGGCATGAACAAGGGCTGGTTGGTGGTGATTTGATGTGTATATACCAATAGTAAATACGTATAGAAGTTAGGTATGATACGAGTACATATACTCTAGATATACGTATAGAAATCTTGTGAAAACGGAACGAGGATTCAAATATAGTTATCTTTTGTGAATATACTTATATTGTTTTATGTATTTAAGTCCTTAAAAAGTGATTAAATACATTACATATACGATATATGTATAAACATTATAGGTTATAAGTATTTATATCAAAAAAACGTTACTTAAAGTTATCGTTTTGAAAACTTAAGTTAGTAGTTTCAAAATATACTTATAACTTATTGTTATTAATACAAAATGAGATATTAAAACATCCTTAGATCATGTTAAATATGTATATATACATATATATACACAAACGTATAATTATCATATGTTATATAGTTCGTGATATCATCGGTCAAACTAGACGGTCAAACGTTGTGTAAATCTCTTTTCAAAAACATAAGTCTCAACAATTTGGGTTGCTTATCATGTTGGTAAGGTTTAATTTATGTAAATATTAATCTTATAAGTATAGATCGATCGAAAAAGTCCGGGTCATTATAGCTGTGATGTTTTATTAATGGACTGTGAGTGTTGGGCCGATGGCCTGTTTGGTTAGCCTGTTGGACGTGACCCAACTCCTTCTTCTCTTGTGCCTGCTATCGAATACTTGGAGAAAGAAGTGAGGAGAAAATAGAAGTAGCACGTTAAATAAAATTAGGTTGTATTTAAAACAGAAAGGTAAGATACAGTGGAATGGTTTAGTGGTCTGTCTGTTAAGCGAGAGGTCATGGGTTCGAATATCAACTGTGGCATTCTTTTTAGGGAAAAAGCTTTTAAAGGTAGTTTCAAGTATTATTAATTTTGTTGTTGTTATTATTATTAAATGTTGTAGTTAGTAAGTTAATTATTATTATTATTACTATTATTATTATTATTATTATTATTATTATTATTATTATTATTATTATTATTATTATTAGTATTTTTATTATTATCATTACTTTTATCACTAGTATGATTATTATTATTATTATTATCAATATGAGTATCATTATTAGAATTATTATTATTATTATTATTATTATTATTATTAATTTTACTACTAGTATCACTATTAATATTATAACTATATTATTAATATCAATATTACTATTAGTATTATTAGTATTATTACAATAAAATTTAGTTATATAAAAATATATTTAACAAAAACTATATTAAAACTCTTATAAGAAATATTAATTATTTATTTAAAAGTATAAAAAAATAAAATAATAAGTATATTAATTAAGTTATTAAAAAAACATATAACTTATTAAAATAACATTTATATCACTAATAATATATAAATTGTTCGATTACAAGTATATGTTTTAATAAATATTTGAATAATACAGGTTCGTGAATCCGAGGCCAACACTACACTTGTTCAATGTCGTCATATATATTTTTACTACAAAATACAATAGGTGAGTTTCATTTGATTTCCTTTTACTCTTTACATTTTTGGGATTGAGAATACATGTGCTGTTTTTACAACTGCTTTATTAAATGCTTTTGAAATATATTTTGAACTGCAAATACATGAAATGATTTTATAAATGTTTGACGCGATATGACACAAGCAAAACATTCCTCGAATGAATTATTATGCAGACGGAAGTTCTGTTGATTATGATTGAATTAGTTGGACGTGATAATTGCCACTAATTGTTATGAATATTTCCCCTGATTATTATTGCTTGGTAACCTAAGAATTAGAATCGGGTATGGCCCTAATTCACGCGAATCCTAAAGGTAGCTATCGGGTTTAACACCCCCACCCAGAATGTTCACTAGACGGAAGAGCTAGTGGGCGTGGTGTTTAGTACTTCGAAGTTTATATGATTATTATACAGATGAGATGTTCTGTTTTGGTGATATTATTATGTGCATTATATGTTAAGGTCGGTTACCAAGCCAAGCTATGAAAGCAATGAAAAGTGAATGTTATGTATCGAGAGAATGATTTTATACACAGGTTATGTGTATATTATTTTTGTGCACGAGATATGTGTATGGTTACTGATAATGCTAAAAACGAACATATATTTCATAGCATTATCCCTCAAGAAAGACAAGCTTTTAGTTGCAACTATTCTATTTACAAGTGATATTCGTTTAAATAATAAAAGGTGAATACGAAAGACAGATTCGACGAATTGAAGACGCAAACGACTAAAAAAGCTCAAAAGTACAAAATACAATCAATGAGGTTCCAATTATTGATAAGAAACGTCTCAAAATTACAAGAGTACAAGATTCAAAACGCAAAGTACAAGATATTAAATTGTACGCAAGGACGTTCGAAAATCCGGAACCGGGACCAGAGTCAACTCTCAACGCTCGACGCAACGGACTAAAAATTACAAGTCAACTATGCACATGAATATAATATAATATATAATTAAATCTTAAAATTAATATATATATATATTATATTATATTTAAAAACCGTCGGCATAAAAAAACAAAGACTTTTGAGTCTCCACAGCTGGCCATGCGATCGTATGGCCTGGAGGAAGAAACTCCATGCGATCGCATGGTGCACAGTTCCAGCCCACATGCCTATAAAAATCGAGCTTTGGTGTAACACAAAACACATCTTTTTCTTCTCCTCATTCAACGTATAATATTTATATTTATATTATAATTTTAATTTATAATAATAAGGGTGTGTTAGCGAATGTTGTAAGGGTGTAAGTCGAAATTCTGTCCGTGTAACGCTACGCTATTTTTAATCATTGTAAGTTATGTTCAACCTTTTTACATTAATGTCTAGTAGCTAAGTTATTATTATACTTATTTAATCCGAAGTAATCATGATGTTGGGCTAAAAATATTAAAATTGGGTAATTGGGCTTTGTACTATAATTGGAGTTTGGACAAAAGAACGACACTTGTGGAAATTAGACTATGGGCTATTAATGGGCTTTATATTTGTTTAACTAAATGATAGTTTGTTAATTTTAATATAAAGATTTACAATTCAACGTCCCTATAAATAACCATATACACTCGATCGGATACGATGGGCAGGGTATTTATATGTACGAATAATCGTTCATTTAACCGGACACGGAAATGGATTAATAGTCACTAGAATTATTAAAACAGGGGTGAAATTATGTACAAGGACACTTGGCATAATTGATAACAAAGTATTAAAACCTTGGGTTACACTCAGTCGACATCCTGGTGTAATTATTAAACAAAGTATTAAAACCTTGTTACAGTTTAAGTCCCCAATTAGTTGGAATATTTGACTTCGGGTATAAGGATAATTTGACGAGGACACTCGCACTTTATATTTATGACTGATGGACTGTTATGGACAAAAACCAGACGGACGTATTAAATAATCCAGGACAAAGGACAATTAACCCATGGGCATAAAACTAAAATCAACACGTCAAACATCATGATTACGGAAGTTTAAATAAGCATAATTCTTTTATTTCATATTTAATTTCCTTTATTTTATATTTAATTGCACTTCTAATTATCACATTTTTATTTATTGTTATTGTATTTAATTGCACTTTTAATTTTCGTACTTTTTAATTATCGCAAGTTTATTTTATCGCACTTTTATTATTCGCAATTTCATTATCATTATTTACTTTACGCTTTAAATTAAGTCTTTTATTTATTTAATATTTTACATTTTGTTTTAACTGCAACTAAAGTTTTTAAAATCGACAAACCGGTCATTAAACGGTAAAACCCCCCCTTTATAATAATAATATTACTTATATATATATTTGTATTTTTATAAATTTAAACTAATATAGCGTTAAGCTTTGTGAAAAAGATTCCCTGTGGAACGAACCGGACTTACTAAAAACTACACTACTGTACGATTAGGTACACTGCCTATAAGTGTTGTAGCAAGGTTTAAGTATATCCATTCAATAAATAAATAAATATCTTGTGTAAAATTGTATCGTATTTAATAGTATTTCCTTGTAAAATTTAATAGTATTTTATACCCCTTAGCTCTAACTATCAAGTATTTTTGGCGCCGCTGCCGGGGAACTTTCTTGCTTAAAAGCCGAAAGCGCAACATTAAAAAGAAAAAAACAAAAAGATTTTTATTTTTAGTTTACTTTTATTAAAATACGCTTTTGTAAAAATACGTTTTAAATATTCGAAAATATAAAAAGAAAACAAAAATATAAATATTTTTAAGAGTTTGTTAAATATTTAAGTTCTATAAAAGTTTCTTTATCTTTATTTTATAAAAATATAAGTTTTATTTAATTTATATAAATATATTACATAAATATATAAAACAGAAAATTCAAAACAGAAAAAAATATATAAAAACACTCGGGCCTGCTACTGTAGCAGCCCGTAACCTGGCCCAAAACCTCAGCTCATGCGATCGCATGAGCCTGAAGGCATAAACTCATGCGATCGCATGAGAGTGTCTGACACGCTAACTGCAACCCTAAAACTGCATTAATTACGGGTATTATTATTATTATTTAATAAACCCTAATTACGTTTTATTATTTAATTAGTTATTAGTTATTAGTTTTTCGATTTAATTTATATATTTAGTTTAATTAGTTTAATTAAATTTTAAAATTAATAGTTTTATAAAATAAATAATATAAAAATTGTAATTTTTATAAAAATTGTAATTTTTACAACTTTTAGTATATTTTTATATTTTATTTTTTTTAATTGTTTTTAGCGTAATATTTGTATTTTTCGCTCGTATTTAGTTTTAATTCATAGTTTTTGTCATAGTTATTTTTATTTCTAGATTTTTAGGCTTTGCCGTAAAATCCCTTAAGTGCTTTTTCATTAGACTAAGATATAGATGCTTTAGAATTTTGCGACGCCTTTTTAAGTTTTAGTTCCTTTTTAAGATATTGCCATTTGGGATATAGTTTTACTTGTAAGCTTTAATATTTTTAGACACCTTTTACCTATGTATTAATTATCATTCCAATTAGTAATCTCAATTTGCAATTATAATTTTAAGTTAGTGATAGTAATAAGGTTGGGTTAGTCAAGTATTTTTAAGTTTTATAAGTCACTCTTTTTCTTTCTTATTTTTCGATCTTTTCTTTTTCGACCTTTTTCGACGCGCTCTTTTTCTTTCTTATTTCTCGCCATTCTAGTTTTAGGACATAGATTTTTATTCTACTTCTTATCTAAATTTCTTAAAATTACGAAAATTTATTTTAAGTGGTTAAATTGATAGACATCAAAATTTTCTGGTTCGTAGTAATAGTTGGATTTGTACGTGGACCGGGTTATTGGAGCCAAACAGTACTCAATTATATTGAGACCAAACGAATCCTGCCCCTCTGCTGCATCTTTTGGCTATTCGAAACGTGGGCAAAATCAGAAAAGTCTATTAATTGGATAACTTATATAATTTTTTCTTTCCTTTTAAAAACTAATAGGATATTCAGTGAATGCACCGAGCAAGACGTTCACCACCTTTTGTACGTTCACCACCTGTAACTCGATCAAGACATCTAGCAAATATTACCGCCGTTGATTTTTCTTTAGAATCGTCATCCAGTCGACCAAGTACTCCAATTCAAATTTCCGATAATCCATTTTTTGAACCCGACCTCACAATTGAGAATCCGGAGAATATTCAGGGACGATTCATAGATCCTGAACCATTAAATTTTCCTCCGGAACCACCAATCATTCAAACAGAGATTGCTGAGGAACGAACCATTAAATCAGAATCCTCTAGTGATTCCGATTCAACAAATTCAATTATGGAGAATCTGGAACCTTTAAGTATGGAAGACCGAATGAGAGCTAAATGTACTGGCCAAGGTCATGCAATTACTCATCCAGACATTAATGCGCCAGATTATGAAATCAAAGGACAAATTCTACACATGGTGACTAATCAATGCCAATTTAGTGGTGCGCTGAAGGAAGATCCAAATGAACATCTTCGTACCTTTAATAGGATCTGCACTCTATTTAAAATCCGAGAAGTGGAGGATGAACAGATATATCTCATGTTATTTCCCTGGACTTTAAAGGGAGAAGCCAAAGATTGGTTGGAATCGTTACCTGAAGGGGCGATCGATACATGGGACGTTTTAGTTGAAAATTTTCTTAAACAATTCTTTCCGGCATTTAAAGCCGTAAGACTTCAAGGAGAAATTGTTACGTTCACATAGAAACCGAATGAAACTCTATATGAGGCGTGGACAAGATTTGGAAAGTTATTAAGAGGATGTCCGCAACATGGTTTAGACACCTGTCAAATAGTACAAATATTCTACCAAGGATACGACATCACTACAAGAAAAAACATAGATATAGCAGCTGGTGGTTCCATTATGAAGAAAACCGAAACTGATGCTTACAAAATTATTGATAACACTGCTTCCCACTCATATGAGTGGCACCAAGAAAAAGATATCGTTAGATCATCTAAAACAGCTAGAGCCGATTCTAGCCATGACTTAGATTCCATTTCCGCAAAGATAGATGCTGTGGAGAGACGAATGGAAAAGATGACTAAGGATATTCACTCAATACGAATTAGTTGTGAGCAGTGTGGAGGACCACATTTGACAAAAGATTGTCTCAGTATTGAATTAACAATGGAACAAAGAGAGAATATTTCATACATAAACCAAAGGCCTGGAAATAATTATCAGAATAATTATCAACCGCCAAGACCGATTTACAATCAAAACCAGAACTATAACTGAAATATTCCATACAACAACCAACAAGGTCCTAGCAATCAACAAGTGTCCAACAATAATTACAATCAGCAAAGACCTAATTTTCAAAACAAACCACCACAACAAACCGATGATAAAAAGCCGAATTTAGAAGATATGATGACGAAGCTAGTTGAAACTCAAACGCAGTTTTTCACATCTCAAAAACAAACCAATGAACAAAATGCTCAAGCATTTAGAAATCAACAAGCTTCTATTCAAAATCTGGAACAAGAAGTAAGTAACCTAGCAAGGTTAATAGGTGAAAGAAAACCGGGAAGTTTACCTAGTGATACAAATGCTAACCCCCGGAATGAAATAGCTAAAGCCATTACCACAAGAAGTGGTACAACACTTAAACCACCTGAAATACCTGTAACTTCTGATGAAGCTATTCCTACTCCACAAGAACCACAACCTGATCAAGATAAGGAAAAAGAACCGGTAGTTGAGAAGGTTAATGAAGATAACACAGTTAAGGCTAAACCTTATGTTAAACCATACCAACCACCACTTCCTTACCCGAGTAAAATGAAGAAAGAGAAACTTGAAGCCGAGCAATCCAAATTCTTGGATATGTTTAAACAGATAAATGTAAATCTTCCTTTCATTGATGTGATTTCAGAAATGCCTAGATATGCTAAATTCTTGAAAGATCTGATCACGAATAGAAAGAAAATGGAAGAACTCTCGGCTGTTACTATGAATGCTAATTGTTCAGCAGTGCTGTTGAATAAGATACCAAAAAAACTATCTGATCCAGGAAGTTTCACAATTCCATGTTTTCTGGGTAGTCTTAGTTCAATAGAAGCATTGGCAGACTTAGGTGCTAGTATAAATTCAATGCCGTATTCACTATACACTAAACTAGACCTTGGAGAATTGAAACCAATAAGAATAAGTATACAACTAGCCGATCGATCAATAAAATATCCTAGAGGGATAATGGAGAACATGCTAGTTAAAGTTGGTACTTTAGTATTTCCAGTAGATTTTGTTGTTCTGGACATGGAAGAAGATTCTCAAGTTCCTCTCATATTAGGAAGACCATTCTTAAACATGGCTAAAGCAATGATAGACGTGTTTGGTAAGAAACTGACCCTAAGTATAGAGGATGAGAGTGTTACCTTTTTAGTTGATAGAGCAATGCAACAACCGCAATCTGTAGATGATACATGTTATTATATTCAAACTATAGATTCACATGCAGAATTGTTGGAAGAATTTCCAGAATTACAAGGAACGGGAGAATGTTCTTTAGGAGAAGGAACTGAACCAATTGATGAAGTTGAAATGTTAGCTACACTAATAGCTAATGGATATGAACCAACAACAGAAGAAATTCAAATGCTAAAAAAAGAAGACAGATATCGATAGAAGAACCTCCGAAATTAGAGCTAAAGCCACTTCCAAACCATTTGGAATATGCTTATTTACATGGTGAATCTGAATTACCTATAATAATATCGTCTTCTCTTACTGAAAATGAGAAATCACAACTCATTTCTGTGTTGAAAGCTCATAAACCAGCCATTGCATGGAAGATTCATGATATTAAAGGAATAAGTCCTTCGTATTGCACACATAAAATCCTTATCGAAGAAGGTCATAAAACGTATGTGCAACGCCAACGAAGACTAAATCCTAATATGCAAGATGTAATTAAGAAAGAGATTATTAAACTACTAGATGCAGGTTTAATTTATCCAATCTCTGATAGTCCATGGGTAAGCCCAGTTCAATGCGTGCCTAAGAAGGGTGGCATGACTGTCATTACAAATGAGAAAAATGAGCTTATCCCTACTAGGACTGTAACGGGATGGCGTGTATGTATTGATTATAGAAAATTAAATGACGCCACCAGAAAAGATCACTTTCCCTTACCTTTCATTGATCAAATGTTGGAAAGATTAGCCGGAAACAGTTACTATTGTTTTCTTGATGGATTTTCCGGATATTTTCAAATTCCAATAGCACCCGAAGATCAAGAGAAAACCACATTCACGTGCCCTTATGGTACTTTTGCTTACAAACGCATGCCATTTGGACTTTTCAACGCCCCTGCAACCTTTCAAAGGTGTATGATGGCGATTTTTCACGACATGATAGAAGAATGCATGGAAGTTTTCATGGATGACTTTTCAATCTTTGGTGATACATTTGAATCATGTCTAGCTAATCTTGAACGAATGCTTATTAGATGCGAACAATCAATTCTAGTACTTAATTGGGAGAAATGCCATTTCATGGTTAAAGAAGGCATCGTTCTTGGACATAAAATTTCAAAAGAAGGAATTGAAGTGGATAGAGCTAAAGTAGATGTAATTGCTAAACTTCCACATCCCACCAATGTTAGAGGAGTTAGGAGTTTTCTAGGGCATGCCGGTTTTTACCGACGTTTCATAAAAGATTTTTCTAAAATTGCCACTCCTATGAATAAACTCCTAGAAAAGGATGCTCCATTCATATTTTCAGATGAATGTATCAAATCTTTTAATATTTTTAAAGAAAAACTCACTAATGCGCCGATCATGATAACACCGAATTGGAATCTACCATTTGAACTAATGTGCGATGCAAGTGATTTTGCAATGGGAGCAGTTTTAGGATAAAGGATTGAAAAACGATTTCAACCTATATATTATGCTAGTAAGACGTTACAAGGAGCACAAACGAATTACACAACTACTGAAAAAGAACTCCTTGCTATTGTCTTTGCTTTTGACAAATTTCGATCATATCTCGTTCTAGCAAAAACGGTGGTCTATACCGACCATTCTGCTCTTAGATACCTATTTTCAAAACAAGATACCAAACCAAGATTAATCCGTTGGATCTTACTCTTACAAGAGTTCGATATTGAAATCCGAGATAAAAAAGGAGCAGAAAATCTCGCCGCTGATCATCTTTCTCGTCTTGAAAATCCTGAATTAGAAGTTCTAAATGAATCGACCATACAAGACAACTTTCCTGATGAATATCTATTGAAGATAGATTATAATGAAATACCATGGTTTACAGACTATGCAAACTACTTAGTTTGTGGATTCCTTGAAAAAGGATTATCGTACCAAAAACGAAAGAAATTCTTCACTGATATAAAACACTATTTTTGGGAAGATCCACATCTGTTTAAAAGTTGTCCAGATGGAATAATACGCCGATATGTATTTGGAGATGAAGCTAGTAAAATTTTAAACCATTGTTACACAGGACCAACAGGAGGGCATTATGGGCCTCAATTAACAGCAAGAAAAGTTTATGATGCTGGATTCTATTGGCCTACAATTTACAAAGACGCACACCTTCTTTGCAAATCCTGTGATGCTTGTCAAAGGGCCGGAAAAATAAGTCAACGTGATGAAATGCCACAAAATGTCATCCAAGTATGTGAAGTATTTGACATTTGGGGTATTGACTTTATGGGTCCATTTCCAAAATCTCATAATAATCTCTATATTCTCGTAGCCATTGATTATGTATCTAAATGGGCGGAAGCACAAGCTCTCCCAACTAACGATGCACGAGTTGTAGTCAACTTTTTAAAACGTCTTTTTGCAAGGTTTGGAACACCGAAAGCTTTAATAAGTGATCGGGGTACTCATTTCTGTAATAATCAACTTGAGAAAGTTCTCAAAAGATATGGAGTAACTCATAAAATCTCCACTGCATATCATCCACAAACAAGTGGACAAGTTGAAAATACCAACCGAGCTTTAAAATGTATTCTAGAAAAAACTGTAGGATCAAATCCGAAGGAATGGTCCATTAAATTGGAGGATGCACTCTGGGCTTTTAGAACAGCCTACAAAACTCCAATTGGAACCACACCTTTTAAACTCGTCTACGGAAAAGCATGTCATCTTCCAGTAGAAATTGAACACAAAGCATTTTGGGCTTTGAAGACATGTAATCTAGATTTACATGAAGCCGGACGTCTACGATTAAGTCAACTAAACGAATTAGAAGAATTAAGACATGAAGCATACGAAAATTCGTTAATCTATAAAGAAAGAACGAAGAAATGCATGATAAAAGAATCAGATGTTCAAAAGAATTTAAAGAAGGAGACAGAGTTCTTCTTTTCAATTCATGATTCAAGCTATTTCCTGGAAAATTGAAATCAAGATGGTCTGGACCATTCATAGTCAAAAGAGTTTTCCCATACGGAACGATAGAATTAATAAATTCAAATGTAATTGAATTTAAAGTTAATGGTCACAGAGTTAAACATTACATACATGGTCTGATGGAAGTTGACAATGAAGTTAATCATAATTTCACCACCAAAGAAAACCTTCAAAATGAAAACATAAATATGTTATCAACAACATATGAAAAATCAAAATTAGAATATAAGGAGGATTCAAATTTGAGTGATGAAGAAGAATTCTTATACAAACCTCCCATTCCAAGAAACGAAGAAAAATGTGAACAAGAAATTCAAATAGAAGTGAAAGAACCAAGGAAAGAACACCCGAAAAAGGTTTACAAACCAACTCGACTTACTAAAGCAGGAGACCCGGGTGAATTTATCATTTCTTGCTTACTTAATGATGGTGCTGTATATAATGGACTCGCAGATTTAGGAGCAAGTGTAAATATTATGCCTCTTTCCTTATACAAAAGATTAGGCATGGGTAAATTAAAACCAACCAAAATAGGTGTTCAATCATTTGACCAAACCATTAAACACCCGGTTGGAATAGCAAATAATTTACTTGTTAACGTGGGAAGTTTGACCTTTGTTGCAAACTTCATAGTGATTAATATGGAGGAAAACCTTGATATTCCTCTAATTCTAGGTCGCCCATTTTTAGTAACCACTGAGGCATTCATTGATGTAAGAGAAGGTAGAATGACACTTAGGGATGGTGATACATCGATCACCTTTGTTAACCGAAAGTTTAGATCTCCACCAACCAAAACTGTTAGACCAATAAAAACGCATAAGTGTGGGGAAGATGAAGAAACACTTAATGATGATCCAATCACAAAGAATGTCGTTGATGATACGAAATTAGATGAACCCATTTTTAACAGTTTAACGAAGAAACTTTATAAACGGATTCACGATGCTAAGATTAAAGGAAACTTTAAGTTATATAACCGATTAATATCCAATTTATCATCAAAAGAAAAGGCGATGTTAGTTGAATTTGTGAAAGTTACGGAGGAAATCAACAAATGGATTGAAGTAAAAGTCAAAGATATACAAGTTGTTGATGATTCAATTGAAAATAATGTTAATCACAATTTCAACTAAGTATAGGGAGGTTTATGTATTTATATTAGAGTTAGATTGTCTGTTTTCGTGTAGTTCTAGAAAATGGAACCCGAATGGTCTTTCCCTAGCAGACCCTAAAGAACTAGTCTTCTCCCCCCATTCTGAATTTTTATTTTTTTAGGTTTTTACGAAATGAAGACTGCCTGTGAACTAAACCATGGTCTAATGCTACACGCTTTGATCACTAAACGTAATAATGACACACTTCCGAGTGAAATAGTATCAGTAATCAGAGAAAGATTGGACGGAGTAAGAAAAGAATCCAGATGCGAAGATAATAAGTTACAATTTGGTAAAGGAAAATCAAAATCCGCATCAAAAAGAAGAGCACAACACCTAGAAAGATGTCACAAATGCAGAAAATGGTCACATGGAGGTAAATGTTCAAATAATCAAACATATTCAAACACCAAATTTGTTACTTTATGCAGAGACGGACCGTTCATATGTTTAGAAGAAAAAACACTGAATGCTCGAGGTTACGCCTATGTAGCTATGGAAAATCAATTAAACCGACTATCTTATGAATGGGATAGATCATATAACTAAGAATACTATCTCACAGGAAAGTCTGTACAGTTTTTATTTTTTATTTTTATTTTTAACCTTTTGATAATAAACGCTAATTTGTTCGCTATAAAGTATTAAATTGGTATTGAATAAAATTAGGTTTGGCGACCGAAATTATTGATATCATTCAAAAATTTATTACATCACTGCGAAATTTAACGTTTATTCTTAAGGTATAAATATCTTTAATCAATCAACCCAAAATATTTCAAAAATTCGTCATGAGTTAAATTAGGTCATGGAACAGAAATTACTTTATCAAAAAGAGAGGCGCATATTTTTGATAATATTTGATTGATTAAAGTGGGATAAAAGACCAAAAAGATTTTTAATTTTATTTTACCATGTTTTTAAAATTAATATATAAATCTTAAATTAATATTATAAACTTTTTAAATTAATATATTTAAAATTGTAAATATTTGAACAATTGATATTTTTAAGTTTGTATGTATAAAAACAAAAATATAATATAAGTTTGGTGTGAATTTTTAATTTTTTAAAAAATGTGAATTTTTAATTGTATGCATATTTTAAATTTAAGTTGAGTGAATTTAAAAACAAAAATTTACTTTATTTCGCTAAGTTAAAAATATGATTTTTAAAATTCGTCGTGAGTTGAAGACTAGGTCGTTGAACCGAAATTGCTTTACCCGAGGGAGGGACGAGAACTTTTATTATCATTATTTTTAATCTTATTGAATTAAAGTATGCCAAAAACATTAAAAAAACTCAAAAATCCTTACTTTTAAAACTGCGCTTTGAATTGACAAATTTTAAAATTTTGTCGAGGGACGAACTAGGACATCGATCCGAAACACCCTCGCTCCTAAAGGAAAACAAATTTTTAAAATTTAATTAATTATAAGTTTTATAAACTATAAGGTTTTATATATAAAAAAAAAGCCCAGAACACTGTACCCGGGACTCCATGCGATCGCATGGAGTTAGGCCTTTGAAGCCATGCGATCGCATGGACCTGTATTTTAGGCCTGATACAAGCAGCTCAGCGGTTCTGTCCCAACACAAAACACACACACATATACGAACCAACCCCAAAATCACCTCTAAAATTCGTAATTTTCTACCGTAATTCGTCATTTTTCTTGCTCTAATCATGCCTAGATTCTCATTCTTTAGCAAAATGGTAAAAATTACAACCCTAAACTCATAAATTTGCTAGTTTTTGTGATAATTCCAATTTTTTACCTAATGCAATTTTGTTAATTTCTAGTGTAATTAGTGTTAAATTGTTAGTATTTTATGCATGTATAACCTATATTGATGCTATTTAACATGATTTGAAGTCAAAAACTTCAAAATTTTTAGAAATCTAGGGTTTGTGTTCTTGAGCAATTTGGGGCTTTTTGATATAAACAGGTTATGGCCGATTTTTGTCATGAATTATTGCTAAATTGAGTAGTGTAACATATTTAGATAGTTAAATGATCCAAACATTGATCCTAGACATGATTTTTGGAGATTAAAGTGGACTTTTTAAGTCCAAAATTCATGAACTTGATTAATTTGATATATTTGCCATTTGAGACTTGTTTAATTATTAGTAATGACTATTTTGACATGATATTTGAGTTAAATGCTTATGAATTTTGTATACATTTTCATATGTGCTTATTTGAAAAGTGTAGAATTGTGAAAAATTGTGAAAATGTGTATAAGTTTAATTTTGATTTAACATGTTATAGTGATTGATTTAAGTTGTTATTTTGCTAACACTAATGCATATTTGGATGTACAAATTTTGTGTTTAATGTGTTTTGCAGAAAGCCGATACTGGAGGTTCAGGAGCATCATCATCTAGACGACCGGCACCAGCACCAGAACCAGAACCAGAAATGCAACACGAACAAGAACCACAACAAGAACCACAACAACGGCCTGATCAGTACATACCTTATTATGATCAGGTACAGTTTGTTGATGAATTCATAGTATTCCCAATGAGGCCGCCAGTAGAATTCCCAACGATTCCTGAGCACACTCTGCATCCTAATCTGAGATTTGATAGGAGATGGTGAGATTACGAGACATATCAAAGGAACAAATTCAAATTGGTGACAAAAAATGTAGAGGGGCCAAGGGTAATCGATTGGGCCCCTTTGGAAACGGTCCATCTAGCTGACCGTGTTAGACAGCTTTTGGTACAAAGGTTTGGCAGTTCTTCTTTTACAGATTGGGAACGTCTTTTCACCATTCGTAGACCTGTATATAAGGAATGGTGTGTTGAGTTGATGAGTACTGTATCACTTGATACAAATATAGTTAGAATAGATGATAGAAGATTTCTTAGGTTTATCCTTGGCGGTAGGATGTACAGAATGTCCATGCTGGACATGGCCAGGGCCTTACAGATATATACTCCTGGTGAGTTGCTATTACCCGATTGTACAAATTTGATTCATTATGGTGAAAGGGTAGATAGTAACTTTGACGCTGACGCCATTTGGAGGCGTATGTCACATTTTGATGTTTTTACACGAGCAGGAGGACACTCCTATACACATATTGACAGAGCCGAGCTTCGTATTATTCATAGATTTTTGGCTAACTCGATTACACAGAGAGGTCACAATAAAGAAAAAATTACCTTACATGATTTATTCTACCTAAAGTGTATTCGGGATCCTAGAAGCTTTGTCAATATCCCTTACTGTGTTGCTTTTTATTTATCTAAGATTTATGAAAGATGATTTTGTACACGAGAAAGGTGTACTGTATTTAAAAGATATCGCATGTACATTACAGGTAGGTATAGGATTCGGGCCCATTTGTACCATGCAGCATTTAAATCTTGTGGTCTATCAAAATGATGAATTTTATTATTTTATGATAAACCTATGAACTCACTAACCTTTTGGTTGACACTTTAAAGCATGTTTATTCTCATGTATTAAAGAAACCTTTTGCTGTGCATTTGCTCGTATTACATGGAGTCGTTCATGGCATATAGAGGTCAGAACCTCGCAATGGGACCAACTGTTGAAGACTTCATCCAGATGGATTAGGACGGGGCATTTCAAATAAAACCTTCCCACAAGTGACGGATTCAGTAGTTGGGGTGAGAAACAAGGTTTTTAGATTATTGCGAGGCTGTTGGACATTACAAAACCCTCGTCCTTTTGACGACATTACAACATGCTACCTAGCCAATGGTCATAACGGTTACTTTCCACAAGACCAAGGATGGGAAGTCATCTTAGTAAAACCAGAATGCATGACTTGTTTCTGGACTTATGAATTACGTGTCTTTATTTCTTTTGCTGAACGACTTGCGTATTAACTAGAATTGCCTTTATAGCTGCTGAGTAGCAAAGATATTATGTGCTATATTTCATCCTATATGTATAATAGTGATATTGTAAGTTTGTAAAATATTGTATAAAGGTTTGAACATGAAATATTATTATAATAAGTTTTTCATATAGAAGCGTAGTAGTTGAGTTGTATAGTAGCTAGTAGGTATGAACTTAACGGGTAGGTACTACCCGAATTAAAACTATAAAATGCTAATATGAAGAAAAAGCTTTTATAAATAAGTTCATATAATGCTACGAAATAGTATTGACTACTCTTAAATTCTATATGATTAAGTCAATTCTTTTGGCTATTTTTAAAGGAAATGGCACCGGCGACTCGTCAAAATTTGAACATGAGCGAGGAAGACTTCCGTATTTTTCTTGCAGCAAATATAGCCGCAGTACAGGCTGCGATGCAAAATAACAATAACTCTGGATCTAGCAGTGGAACTAATTCCATAAGAAATCGTGTAGGATGCTCCTACAAAGAATTCACTGCCTGCAAACCTTTGGAATTTGATGGAACTGAAGGACCAATTGGATTGAAACGGTGGACCGAGAAAGTCGAATCGGTGTTTGCCATAAGTAAGTGTACCGAAGAGGACAAAGTTAAGTACGCTACGCATACCTTCACAGGTACTGCGTTAACATGGTGAAACACCTATCTTGAACAGGTAGGACAAAATGCTGCATACGCACTACCGTGGTCGGCATTCAAGCAATTGATGAACGAGCAGTACCGTCCTAGAAACGAAGTCAATAAGCTCAAGGTAGAGCTTAGAGAGTTACGAACACAAGGGTTCGACATTACCACATATGAACGACGATTCACAGAGTTGTGCCTATTATGTCCAGGAACGTTCGAAGATGAAGAAGAGAAGATCGACGCGTTTATAAAAGGGTTACCAGTAAGGATTCAAGAAGATGTGAGTTCACACGAGCTCGCTTCCATACAAAAGGCTAGTCGAATGGCTCATAAAATCATAAATCAGATTGAGGGAAGAATTAAAGAGCAGGCGGCCGAAGAAGCCAACACGAAACAACTCAAGAGAAAGTGGGAAGAAACCAATGACAAGGGTCACCAATACAACAACAACAACAATTACAACCACAACCGCAACAACAATCGCAACAATAACCGCAATCCCAACAATAACTACAACAAACATCCCAACAACAACAACAACTACAACAACCGTTCCAACAATAATAACAATCCCAGCAACAACCTCAATAACAACAACGGCAACAAAAAACAAAAATGCCAAAGGTGTGAAGAGTACCACCAGAATGGGTTCTGCACGATATTTTACACCAAGTGTAAAAGAACTAGCCATGGTGCGAAAAAGTGTGAGGTCTACGGACCAAATTTTAACAGAACTAAAGGAACAAATAGTGTTGAAACAAGTAATGCCGCCTTTGTTTGTTATGGATGTGGAAAACCAGGTCACATTAGAAGTAATTGCCCGAATCAGGGGAATATTAATGGGCAGGGCCGCGGAAGAGTTTTCAATATTAATACGGCAGAAGCGCAGGAAGACCCAGAGCTTGTTACGGGTACGTTTCTTATTGACAATAAATCTGCTTATGTTTTATTTGATTCGGGTGCGGATAGAAGCTATATGAGTAGAGATTTTTGTGCTAAGTTAAGTTTCCTATTGACGCCTTTGGATAGTAAATTTTTACTCGAATTAGCAAACGGTAAATTAATTTCAGCAGATAATATATGTCGGGATAGAGAAATTAAACTGGGGGATGAAACGTTTAAAATTGATTTAATACTAGTCGAGTTAGGGAGTTTTGATGTAATAATTGGCATGGACTAGTTGAAAAAGGTGAGAGCAGAGGTCGTTTGTTACAAAAATGCGATTCGCATTATGCGTGAAAAGGGAAAACCTTTAATGGTGTACGGAGAAAAGAACAACGCGAAATTAAATCTTATTAGTAGTTTGAAGGCGCAAAACTAATAAGAAAAGGTTGTTACATCATTCTAGCACACATCAAGGAAGAAAAGAACATCAGTGATGTTCCCGTCGCAAAAGAATTTCCCGATGTATTTCCGAAAGAATTACCGGGATTACCCCCACATCGATCCGTTGAATTTCAATTAGACCTTGTACCAGGAGCTGCACCAATAGATCGTGCTCCATACAGACTCGCACCCAGCGAAATGAAAGAATTACAAAGACAGTTACAGGAATTTTTAGAGCGTGGTTTCATTCGACCAAGTACATCACCATGGGGAGCTCCTGTTCTATTTGTCAAGAAGAAAGATGGTACATTAAGGTTGTGTATCGACTACCGAGAGTTGAACAAACTTACCACCAAGAACCGCTACCCACTACCGAGAATGGACGACTTATTTGATCAACTACAAGGCTCGTCGGTTTATTCAAAGATTGATTTACATTCTGGGAATCATCAAATGCGGGTGAAGAAGGATGATATTCCAAAGACTACTTTTAGGATGCGTTATGGTCATTACGAGTTTATGGTTATGCCGTTTGGATTGACTAACGCACCAGCTATGTTCATGGACCTCATGAACTGAGTGTGTGGGCCATATCTTGACAAGTTTGTCATTGTTTTCATCGATGACATACTTATTTACTTGAAGAATGATCAAGAGCACAAAGAACATTTGAGAAAAGTGCTAGAATTGCTGAGAAAAGAAAAACTATACGCTAAGTTTTCAAAGTGTTCATCTTGGTTGGAAGAAGTTCAATTCCTCGGTCATATAGTGAACAAAGAAGGTATTCAGGTGGATCCAGCAAAGATTGAAACCTTTGAAAAGTGGGAAACCCCGAAAACTCCGAAACACATACGTCAATTTTTAGGACTAGCTGGTTACTACAGAAGGTTCATCCAAGATTTTTCCAGAATAGCAAAACCCTTGACTGCATTAACGCATAAAGGGAGGAAATTTGAATGGAAGGATGAACAAGAAAAAGTGTTTCAATTGTTGAAAAAAAAGTTAACTACGGCACCTATATTTTCATTACCTGAAGGGAATGATGATTTTGTGATATATTGTGACGCCTCAAAGCAAGGTCTCGGTTGTGTATTAATGCAACGAACGAAAGTAATTGCTTATGTGTCTAGACAATTGAAGATTCATGAGCAGAATTATACGACACATGATTTGGAATTAGGCGCGGTTGTTTTTGCATTAAAGACTTGGAGGAACTACTTATATGGGGTCAAAAGTATTATATATACCGACCACAAAAGTCTTCAACACATATTTAATCAGAAACAACTGAACATGAGGTAGCACAGGTGGATTGAATTGTTAAATGATTACGACTTTGAGATTCGTTACTACCCGGAGAAGGCAAATGTGGTAGCCGACGCCTTGAGCAGAAAAGACAGAGAACCCATTCGAGTAAAAGCTATGAATATAATGATTCACACTAACCTTACTACTCAAATAATGGAGGCGCAACAAGGAGTTTTAAAAGAGGGAAACTTAAGGGATGAAATACCCAAAGGATCGGAGAAGCATCTTAATATTCGGGAAGACGGAACCCCGTATAGGGCTGAAAGAATTTGGGTACCAAAATTTGGAGATATGAGAGAAATGGTACTTAGAGAAGCTCATAAAACCAGATACTCAATACATCATGGAATGGGAAAGATGTACAAGGATCTTAAGAAACATTTTTGGTGGCCTGGTATGAAAGCTGATGTTGCTAAATATGTTGGAGAATGTTTGACATGTTCTAAGGTCAAAGCTGAGCATCAGAAACCATCAGGTCTACTTCAATAACCCGAAATCCCGGAATGGAAATGGAAAAATATTACCATGGATTTCATCACTAAATTGCCAAGGACTGCAAGTGGTTTTGATACTATTTAGGTAATAGTTGATCGTCTCACCAAATTAGCACACTTCCTGCCAATAAGAGAAGATGACAAGATGAAGAAGTTAGCACGACTATATTTGAAGGAATTCGTTTCCAGACATGGAATACCAATCTCTATTATCTCTGATAGGGATGGCAGATTTATTTCAAGATTCTGGCAGATATTACAGCAAGCATTAGGAACTCGTCTAGACATGAGTACTGCCTATCATCCACAAACTGATGGGCAGATCGAAAGGACGATACAAACACTTGAAGACATGCTACGAGCATGTGTTATTGATTTCGGAAACAGTTGGGATCGACACATTCCGTTAGCAAAATTTTCCTACAATAACAGCTACCATTCAAGCATTGAGATGACGCTGTTTGAAGCACTTTATGGTAGAAAGTGCAGGTCTCCGATTTGTTGGAGTGAAGTGGGGGATAGACAGATTACGGGTCCAGAGATAATACAAGAAACTACAGAGAAGATCATCCAAATTCAACAACGGTTGAAAACCGCCCAAAGTCGACAAAAGAGCTACGCTGACATTAAAAGAAAAGATATAGAATTTGAAATTGGAGAGATGGTCATGCTTAAAGTTGCACCTTGGAAAGGCGTTGTTCGATTTGGTAAACGAGGGAAATTAAATCCAAGGTATATTGGACCATTCAAGATTATTGATCGTGTCGGACCAGTAGCTTACCGACTTGAGTTTCCTCAACAACTCGCGACTGTACATAACACTTTCCACGTCTCAAATTTGAAGAAATGTTTTGCTAAAGAAGATCTCACTATTCCATTAGACGAAATCCAAATCAATGAAAAACTTCAATTCATCGAAGAACCCGTCGAAATAATGGATCGTGAGGTTAAAAGACTTAAGCAAAACGGGATACCATTTGTTAAGGTTCGATGGAATGTTTTTAGAGGAACCGAGTTCACCTGGGAACGAGAAGATCAGATGAAGAAGAAATACCCGCACTTATTTCCAGAAGATACGTCAACACCTCCAACTGCTTAAAATTTCGGGACGAAATTTATTAAACGGGTAGGTACTGTAGTGACCCGAACTTTTCCATGTTTATATATATTAAATGAAATTGATAATTACATGATTAAGTGTTTCCAACATGTTAAGCAATCAAACTTATTAAGACTTGATTAATTGAAATAGGTTTCATATAGACGATTGACCACCCAAGTTGACCGGTGAATCACGAACGTTAAAACTTGTAAAAACTATATGATGACATATATATGATTATATATATAGGTAACATGATATTATGATAAGTAAGTATCTCATTAGGTATTTTAACAATGAGTTATATACATAAAATTGAGTTTATTGAATTAAGAAACTCGAAACGGTATATATAACGATTATCGTTATAACAACATTTTATTAAATACATATGAATCATATTAAGATATTGATACACTATGTTTAATCATTATAAATGATAAGTAAACATGTCATTAAGTGTATTAACAATGAACTACATATGTAAAAACAAGACTATTAACTTAATGATTTCGAAACGAGACATATATGTAACGATTATCGTTGTAACAACATTTAACTGTATATATATCATACTAATATATATTAATATATCATAATATTATGATAATGTAATAATTTAACATCTCTTTAGATATAATAAACAATGGGTTAACAACATTTAACAAGATCGTTAACCTAAAGGTTTTAAAACAACATTTACATGTTACGACTAACGATGATTTAACGACTCAGTTAAAATGTATATACATGTAGTGTTTTAATATGTAATCATACACTTTTGAAAGACTTCAATACACTTATCAAAATACTTCTACTTAACAAAAATGCTTACAATTACATCCTCGTTCAGTTTCATCAACAATTCTACTCGTATGCACCCGTATTCGTACTTGTACAATACACAGCATTTAGATGTATGTACTATTGGTATATACACTCCAATGATCAGCTCTTAGCAGCCCATGTGAGACACCTAACACATGTGGGAACTATCATTTGGCAACTAGCATGAAATATCTCATAAAATTACAAAAATATTAGTAATCATTCATGACTTATTTACAAGTAAACAAAATTACACATCCTTTATATCTAATCCATATACCAACGACCAAAAATACCTACAAACACTTTCATTCTTCAATTTTCTTCAACTAATTGATCTCTCTCAAGTTCTATCTTCAAGTTCTAAGTGTTCTTCATAAATTCTATGAGTTCTAGTTTCATAAAATCAAGAATACTTCCAAGTTTGCTAGCTTACTTCCAATCTTGTAAAGTGATCATCCAACCTCAAGAAATCTTTCTTATTTACAGTAAAATATCTTTCTAATATAAGGTAATACTCATATTCAAACTTTGATTCAATTTCTATAACTATAACAATCTTATTTCGAGTGGAAATCTTACTTGAACTTGTTTTCGTGTCATGATTCTGCTTCAAGAATTTTCAAGCCATCCAAGGATCCTTTGAAGCTAGATCTATTTTTCTCATTTCTAGTAGGTTTATCCATAAAACCTGAGGTAGTAATGATGTTCATAACATCATTCGATTCATATATATAAAACTACCTTATTCGAAGGTTTAAACTTGAAATCACTATAACATAGTTTAGTTAATTCTAAACTTGTTAGCAAACAAACGTTAATCCTTCTAACTTGACTTTTAAAATCAACTAAACACATGTTCTATATCTATATGATATGCTAACTTAATGATTTAAAATCGGAAAACATAAAAAACACCGTAAACCGGATATACGCCGTCGTAGTAACACCGCGGGCTGTTTTGGGTTAGTTAATTAAAAACTATGATAAACTTTGGTTTAAAAGTTGTTATTATGGGAAAATGATTTTTATTATGAACATGAAACTATATCCAAAAATCATGGTTAAACTCAAAGTGGAAGTATGTTTTCCAAAATGGTCATCTAGACGTCGTTCTTTCGACTGAAATGACTACCTTTACAAAAATGACTTGTAACCTGTATTTACGACTATAAACTTATACTTTTTATGTTTAGATTCATAAAATAGAGTTCAATATGAAACCATAGCAATTTTATTCACTCAAAACGGATTTAAAACGAAGAAGTTATGGGTAAAACAAGATTGGATATTTTTTTTGATTATTGTAGCTACGGGAAATATTGTAACAATTCTATACAAATCATATCCTAGCTAACTTATATTGTATTATACATGTATTCTAATATATTATGTAATCTTGGGATACCATAGACACGTATGCAAATGTTTTGACATATCATATCGACCCATGTATATATATTATTTTGAACAACCATAGACACTCTATATGCAGTAATGTTGGAGTTAGCTATACAGGGTTGAGGTTGATTCCAAAAATATATATACTTTGAGTTGTGATCTAGCCTGAGACGTGTACACACTGGGTCGTGGATTGATTCAAGATGATATATATCGATTTATTTCTGTACATCTAATTGTGGACAACTAGTTGTAGGTTACTAACGAGGACTGCTGACTTAATAAACTTAAAACATTAAAACCTATTAAAAATGTTGTAAATATATTTTGAACATACTTTGATATATATGATATATATGTACATATTTGTTATAGGTTCGTGAATCGACCAGTGGACAAGTCTTACTTCCCGACGAAGTAAAAATCTGTGAAAGTGAGTTATAGCCCCACTTTTAAAATCTAATATTTTGGGATGAGAATACATGCAATTTTATAAATGTTTTACGAAATAGACACAAGTAAATGAAACTACATTATATGGGTGAATGATCGAAGCCGAATATGCCCCTTTTTAGCTTGGTAGCCTAAGAATTTGGGAACAGACCCCCCAAATTGACGCGAATCCTAAAGATAGATCTATCGGGCCCAACAAGCCCCATTCTGGAATTTGGAATGCTTTAGTACTTCGAAATTATCATGTCCGATGGGTGTCCCGGAATGATGGAGATATTCTATATGCATCTTGTTAATGTCGGTTACCAGGTGTTCACCATATAAATGAATTTTATCTCTATGTATGAGATGTATATTGAAATATGAAATCTTGTGGTCTATTATTATATTTTTAATAATATATAGGTTAAACCTATAACTCACCAACATTTCTTTGTTGACGTTTTAAGCATGTTTATTCTCAGGTGATTATTAAGAGCTTCCGCTGTTGCATACTAAAATAAGGACAAGATTTGGAGTCCATGCTTGTATGATATTATGTAAAAACTGCATTCAAAAAACTTATTTTTGATGTAATATATTCTTATTGTAAACCATTATGTAATGGACGTGTATAAACGGTATATTTTAGATTATCATTATTTGATAATCTACGTAATGCTTTTAAACCTTTATAGATAAAATAAAGGTTATGGTTGATTTAAAAATGAATGCAGTCTTTGAAAAACGTCTCATATAGAGGTCAAAAACTCGCAACGAAATCAATTAATATGGAACGTTTATAATCAATATGAACGGGACATTTCAGATACGGCCTCACCCGATCTATATCTGACCCATTGCCATCCCTAGACATGGGTTAAAATACTATTGTAAAATTGCTACTGTATAGACAATTGCTACTTTGACATTGATAATGTGAAATTGCTACTGAATATGCCATTAATTGATATTGCATGTGAACGACCTTATATTTTATGAGTATTATTCAAATTTATGTTTGTGTTTTAGGTACGACCCGACCCGACTCGATTTGACCCGACACATTCAATATTTTAAGCAAAAAAGTTATCGAATAAATTTTTGGGACCCCATTGAATTTTGATCCTAGAATCGCCACTACTAATATACATTCCATTTGACAAACTTTACAAACATAATACACAAACCTTAATAAAACTTGGTAAAATCTAAACTTCAATGATACAAATATTTGATTCAAACATTAATAAACTGACAAAATCTAAACTTCATTCATAGTATTGTAACCTAGGTACATAAAACAGTTACATTAAATTAAACTTACTAATCTATTAAACAGAAGCAACATACATAGAAAACCCTAACCAACTAAAAAACAAGAAAATCTTCAACACTGAAGCTTGGCTTTGTCAGTTTTGGCAATTGCTAACTTTTTTTTAGTCTAGTCGTCCTAGTATAGTCATAGTAGCACGCTCACACAATAATGAGATCCCTGAAACATCAAACATTCATACACTGATGACAATTACTCGATAAAACTAAAAAAAATCGACATTAGGATAATACAATACCTCAATTGGACATCAATAAAACCTACGCCCTTGAATTTTTTCTTGTTCATGATGTCGTAATCATAGCGGTACGACCACATCAACGGCGAACCATCTCAGAGTTCATTTTCACCTTAATCAATTTGTAGAATTTGTTTAAAATTAGGCAATTGGAGTGATAACAGAACTATTTCAAATTGGCACATAAGGTTACGTTATTACAGAGAAAAATAAGGAAAATAGATTGGACGGATTTGCCCTCATGTGACGCACAATACAGAACTTAACGAACTCAAACTAACAAAAGTTAGTAGTGGAGTCATCTATGTCGAAAGTTGATAGTTGAGGGTCATCTACATCGAAAAAGATAAAGGTTATCCATGCTATTTGATACAAACATCATGGACCAAAGGCGCAATTATATCTTAAAGAAATACTAACTTATAACCCGCATTTTAGCGGAATTTAAATATGAGTTAGTGTTGTAAGGATGTTGAAGTGTTTTTTTAATGACGTTTTTGATAATTGTAATTTATATCAAATGTGTAAACTTTAAGAATCAAATATAAGTTGTATTAAGTGTGTATAGAGATGAAGCTTGCGTACTACAGGTACGTATCTCTTATGCTTGCCGTGCATCCACTATGAGCTTTTTCGCCCATGCCAGTAGCTCGTGAGTACCCACAACCCGCTGCGGGCACCCATAACCCATGAGCAAACATGCATCTTATATGAATATACAAATTAACTAATCACAAAGTCTATAAAAACAAAAGCTAACTTCAAGGTGTTGGTGTATTGGTGATAACCTGACTTCTCATAAAGTGTTTGCTCCCCAGGAGCTGCAAAATATTTCCCTTAACGTTAACCGACTATTTCATGAGCCTTAGAGGTCTTGGACGTATTGTGTTCGAGCCTCACCTAGGGGTTTTACCACACGTGATGCTTGTATGGATTCGTCGTGTGAGTTTCCTCCTGATGGACACTAAGACCATAAATGGTTTGTTCTAAGAAATGATTGTGTGGGTGGGTTCTAACATCTGGTTCGAACCCTCGTTAGTAACTCTTAACTGCCGTTTAAAAGAACAGAATAAAAACTATGGTATATGTGCAAAGGGTTGGAATCAATGATCCGTCTGCAAACCGTCAATAGGTAGAATAAATTATTCAACTTGATAGATATATATATATATATATATATATATATATATATATATATATATATATATATATATATATATATATATATATATATATATATATATAGTAGAGGGATCAAATGTGACCTTTTTTAGTCTGAGAACACTGAGAACTCGAAATTCGAGCAAAAAAAGGCGGGCGAACAAAAAAGGGGGTCTGGTCGAATAATCAGGTCTCTGTTATCTTTATCCCTAACTTTCCTCAAATCCCCAATTTTTTCAAATCCCTAATTCTCTCAAATTCTCAATTTTTTCAAATCCCTGATTTTCTAGAAACCCCAATTCTCAAATCTCTCCAATTCAATTATTTCAAACATATTTTGAAAACAAACACCATATAAACACAAAGGGTGACAGTGATGGCGTAAAGTTGCAACATAATCATGAATTTCAAAAAACAACGATGTACAAATCTAGTAGAATATGGCGTACAGTTACAACAAAGTCATCGATTTCAAAATATTGATATTTGGCCAAAGGAAACTTCACAACATAAGCTTCAAAAACACTAGATGAAACCCACAAGAACACTGGTCAAAGGATATTGAGTGAAAAAAAAACTCACAGGTAATCTATTCGAAGAATCATCAATACCATTATATCAGTTTTCAAGAGCAATTTTGTTCAGACCAGTTGATTTGAAGAAAATAAAGAGTCCATCTCATTTTGCATCTATTTTTTAGTTCGAACGCTTGAACAAAGATTTGCACTGAGTCGAACAAAAATTAATTTTGTTCTTTTCTTGAAGATGCATCTCTATGCATCTAATTAATATTGGCGGGCGAGCAAATATTTTGGCTAATTAGAACAAAAAAAAGAAGGGAGAGCAAATATTTTGTTATTAGAACAAAAAATTTGAAATTAGAACAATTTAAGTTCTACAAAAAAAAGATGCATCATCTTCTACAAGATGCATCTCAATTTTGTTCTAATACTTTAAAATTGTTCGCCCTTATTTTTTTTGTTCTAATACATCAAATTTTGTTCTAATACCTCCAATTTTATTCTAATACATCCAATTTTGTTCGCCCTTGTTTTTTATTCTAATTGCTCAAATTTCAACATTTTTGTTCGAATTTCCCTTTTTTTGTTCGCCCGCCATTTTTTTTTGCTCGAATTTCACCAAAATTGCTCGAATTTCTTGTTTTTTGTTCGCCCGCCAATTTTTTTTGCTCGAATTTCATCAAAAATTGCTCGAATGTCACCAAAATTGTTCTAATTGGAGTTCTCAGGTTCTCACACATGCTGAGTTCTCACTGGATCCTCTCCATATATATATATACACGCATGTATGTTTCTTGTGTTTATGTTTTATGTATTGTTTAGATACGGATGTTTATATGTATGTATGTATGTATGTATGGGGGCATGTACGTATGTAGGTTTATGGCTGTAGATATGTATGTTTAGGAGTGTTTCTGGTTGTTAGTTTGTGGACATCTATGTTTATTGTTATTTTAGTGTAGCATTTCTCGTTATGTTTGGAGCCCTGCACAGCTGCCAAAGGTACGTTCCCTTATATATATATATATATATATATATATATATATATATATATATATATATATATATATATATATATATATATATATATATATATATACATATATATATACGACCTTTTTTGTGTATTATTATTATTATTATTTTTGTATATGTATACATACATACATATATGGCCCATTATTGGTGGCAACACCAAGCGTCGATTTATTGGCGACTTGACCGCCGCTTAGTGACTATATTGAACTCCAGGCTTGATTTTAAAACCCATGGAAACTCGCTCCTACCCTTTTCATGGCGTCTCGATTTTATTATTTTTTTATTTATCTCTACTTTTTTATTTTTTTCCCTACTACTTTTTGGGCCGGAGGTCCTTTTGGAAGCAATCTCTTTATCCGTCGAACAGAGAGAGGGAGGACTTTCTCTACTCTTATGAGTGTTTTACTCGGGGTGGAGAAATGATTTCTCTTTTTTCTAGGATAGAGGAAGGGTTGTCTACGCCTCACCTCCCCCATACCTCACGCATGTGGGATTGGGCATGTTGTTGTTGTTGTTGTTGTGTGTGTGTGTGTGTGTGTGTGTATATATATATATATATATATATATATATATATATATATATATATATATATATATATATATATATGGAGAGGATCCAGTGAGAACTAAGCATGCGTGAGAACCTGAGAACTCCAATTAGAACAATTTTAGTAAAATTCGAGCAATTTTTGGTGAAATTTGATATGACCGAAACAGACGGTTTTTATTCGCGCGGTGTCATCAGGCCGAGGCTCGCCAGGGTCAGCCACCCATGGGAGGAAGGTACTGTTTTAAATTTATATTTAGCGGGGCCTAAATCTTACTACTCCTTATAAGTAAGGGAAGTATGACCAAGGGTCGTATTTTTGAGATATCAGTAGAATCGAACCTATATTTAAGCCTAAGATAGTTAGGGAATAGTGAATATTTATTTTGAGTTTTCTAATTTATAAGACAGATAAAGTAAATACGATAAAATTCGTAATTCAGATAAGGTTAAAGTGAGTGCATACTATGACTTCATCAGTTATTCTGCCGAGATTATGGAATGCTGGCTCATGAATAGGCAGAGGCCCTGTATTCATTACACTGGTCCTAAACGCCCCTGTCATAAGACATGTCACTGGGTACTGCGTTAGGCTTGAAGATTCTAAATAGACATCAACGTCCCTTACCCCCGACGCCCGTGCAGTCTGACTACAGGCATACACGTTCAGATGGCTCATCCAATTGAGCGACTCGGTTGGGTGACGTATTAACATTCTGAAATGGTCTAAACTTTCTTAAGCATAATAGAATACATGGTTTACCATATCCGAGAGACGTGATGTGTTGCAATGCTTTCGTTAATGATTGGTAAAAGGTAGTTAGGCCCTTAAAAAGAGTTCAACCATAAAGAACACCATGGCCAAGTCAAGCTGACTTCCATGAACACGTTCGGTTATCCTAACGGTCCAATCCTTTATGTGTCTAAACAAACAGTTCCTTAATTAACTAAGAATCCCTCAAGCGGGGTGCAATGCTTGAGACCGCGATATGGTGCAGTGTACTGGTCAACACTAACCGGGTTCCATGACCTTACTTAGCAGAGGTACAGCTTACAACAAACGTTGTGCTTCAGCGTGCACGTACGAAGTTTATATGTTTTGTGACTACACTAGCTTGGTCTAGGACCGACAATGTACTAAGGGTCTAGTCAGATGTTTCACTACGAAAGAGTCCTCAGTCGGAATCCAAAGCTCGATAGACTTACTACAACCGGTGTGCCTCGGTCGATCTTACGTTGTATCCGATAGACTTCTCTTACCAAGGGGGTGACACAGATAGTGTACTTTGAATCGGGTTTTGCGACTTCCCAATAACAGAGGCTATAACTACGTTCTATTAGTTGGAAAAACGATTGAGTTTAAAGCATAATCGAAAAGCATTTTAATAGCATACACAGACCATAATATTATTTCGGCATTATAACTGCTTACATCATAGCATACACTAAAGATAACTACTTGCTAATCATGGCAACAATATCAAAAAACATTATATAAGATAAAGGATAGAAGTACCAGTAGATTAAACGAGTTCTGAATACAAAAGTGACAACTTCAAGACTCCAGACCGCTCCTAATACAATCTTCAGCGTTCTTCTCCGGGTACTAGGTTTCCCGCACGGAGTCGAAGGCCTTGAGAGTATGACTAATATTGTACAAGAGAGAGAAAGAAGTGAATTGAAGTGTGTGTTGGAATGAATGATAAAGACCCTTTAAATAGACTAGGAATTTGCCAAAATACGGCTGGCTGGCCGTTTGGCAGCCCGTTTGGTGGCTCGTATTTGGCAGGACGTTTTTCTGGCAGCCCGTATGGCAGGCCGCTTGGTGAGCCATATATGGCAGGCCGTTTTCATACTGGAAGGCCGTATGGCAGGCCGTTTTTGATGCTGGTCAGCCTTGATTCACTGGATCGTAACTTGATTTCTTGTCTTTCACCGTTTTCGATCTAGAATCTTCGTTTTAGCTCCAATTCTCTTGATTCTTTTTGTACCGCCTTCGTAATTACTTGTTCTTCAATTCTAACCGACGAAGTGGGTATTTTGTCGATAAAGTTCGAATCTTTGTTGTTTTTGGGCCTTAATACTGGGGTGAAAACGTGACTTTTTAGCCGATATCAAATATCCCACACTTACTCTTTGCTTGTCCTCAAGCAAACTCTCATTCTTAAGAATCTTTTCAGTGTTTCTTTTCTAATAGCCTAAGCGGTTTGCTTTTATTATAAGAGCAAAAGATAAGATGAGTTATCTATGTTAGGATTGAAGTTATCTCTGCAAGTATGCGAGGAGGTTACATGACATATGCTAGCTTTTACGGGTCACTTAAATCACTTAAGTGTTTAGGGTTCCCTATAGGTCTAAGAAATGAATACACTCATAGCCAGTCATGCTGCACCCATCGTCATAGGCTTGATAAAGACTCAAATCCTTGCTGCTAATGCGAGAACGGTAGTAATCTCCGCTTTATAGGTCATTTGTCAATGATGGGAAATGAATTTTGGAGTGGTAGTGAAGTTGTTTTGAGGGGTGAGATGAAAGGGTAATGTGGTCTTTATACAGACTTTTATTCGGATAGATAGGAGTGCTGAAGTATACAGTTCTGCTCCTTTTTTTCAGAACTTGAAAATCATTTTTTTTGGAGACTTCATCTCGAGAAACTTTTTGCCGGTAAACTTTTTCAAGACCTTTGCCATGATACTTGAGAGGTTTATAACATCGGGTTTTCGGAAGGAATCTCATTTTCTGAATTTTTCGAGAAATAGTGATGTGGATGTGGTGGTGGAGTAGAAGTAGTGGAGGTGCGGAAGGTTTATGTTTGATAAATGGCTAGCTATTTTGATTACAATCGAATCTTGTTTTGCTACTTGGAGATGTAAATCTAAAGCAAGTTCTGATTCTGAGCACAGACATCGGCACTCTCAACGGAAAATAGTGAAGCATTAAAGATGAATGCTGGTCTTATTTGGGGTGCCTCACCATAATCAATTTAGGTCGATAATGCCTTAGTCATGCAATGCTCTATTAGAGGTCTCAATCTAACAAGATTCCCCCTTACTTAAGCCTTATTTTTATTGGCAAACATTTTAGGTTTTCAAAAATACTCTTTCGAAAAGGGTTTCTTTTGCAAAAATTTTGAAATTTGGCTTAAGGACTTGGAATCTTCGTAATGGGTTATTATAATATAGCATAAAAAGATTATACCAACATCCCACACTTAGACGAACATTGTCCTCAATGTTCCTAGTGTATCCCACACTTAGGAGTTTTAGTTGAAGATTTGGGAGTGTTTGTCTAGTGTTTTAATTGAGTGTTATCCCACACTTAGTGATAAGCTAGGATATGGCATAGTTTGAATCTTGACCTAGTAGCGAAAAGAAAGAAATACCCCTAGCAGATGCGGCTGGTTTCTAATCCTTGCGTCTTTATCGGCTCATTTGTCGTTCTTTATTCTTCTACTCTACTTTATTGCACGGGTTGCCTCCCGAGAAGCGCTTTTGTTTAAGGTCATTGGCTCGACCGTAGTGATGCTTCAAAAAGCAAACATTCCTCGCTGATGGTTGTGATCTTGGTCTTCTTGAGGGAATGTGAGTCTTGGAGGAAAAATCCTGAGAAAGTGTCGGACCAATAGTGGTAACAGATCTGGTACTTCTCTTGAAGATCTTCTGAACGATAAGTAGTGCGCAGTTTCGGCTCTTGATAAGTCTTGAAGTCCGATGAGGATATGATCCACGGCTCTGCTGGTTGACCCATGAATGTCAATCATAGAAGCAGTGCTGGTGTTGATGATTTCTCTGATGGGATGCTCATTTCGGAGGTCTTCAAACAATGTCAGAAATTGTATCTTTAGAATTTCGAAGTCTTCGGAACGGTGATCTCCACAGTAAGAGTCAGTAGCTTTGCATAGATTTACCAAGAGGCGAAGCTGAAAAGAAGTGAAGAGCAACCCTGATCCGAGCATTAATTTCAACGTCTTTGAGTATATCTCCCTACATCCAGCTTTAAATGTGAAACTAGGATCCATGGATTCTTGAAGGATACGTGTTATCTGCTTAGTAACGTAGGTGGCAATGTTGACTCGGTCTGGTTCAAGATGAGAGAACGGATTGTTTCTCCTTGTTTCTTCCCTAACAACGTCTCGTAGCTCTTTGATAATCAGATCGGCGTGGTGATCAATGGTTACGTAAATTTCTAGCCTCTCTGGTGTGCTTTCAAAATTATCTCTTTCCAAGAGAGCGAAAAAGCTGTGAATATCCTCGATCATTTGCAAGTCGGAGTGATAAGTTGGGCGTCCAGTGGAAAGATCCTTATGCTTCCGGATGAGAGTCAGTAGTGCTCGTTGGTTTCGTGAGAACGGAAGTGCAGATCTGGCTAAGGCATTATAAACCTTAGAGTAAATGATCTTCTGATCTCGACAGAATCTTGTCTCGAGAATAGTGCAAACCACTGAATTGTGCTCTCGTTGCCTTTCTTCGTGATAGATATGATCGTGAAGAGAATTGATAAAGTCTTGAATGCGTTCTTCTAGGATTTCAACATCATTGTCTTCTCTTTGGAGATAGAGGTGGTGTTCTTCTCGGATAGCCATAATTCGTTTTGTTAAGCGTAGCGAAAAATCAATGGTTAATTTTCGGATTGCTTCGAGAATGTCTTCAAATTCATCAGTATCGTTGATGAAGGTTATCATGTCTGCGTGTGTGGATATAACCGGAATTCGTTCGGAAGAAGAGTCCGGCTCCCCTTGATCTGGTTCGGTTGGTGAGTATGAGTTATTCAGAATGTCTTCATGTTGCTCTACCTCATCATCGTCGGTGTATTGTTCTTCTGAGGATGCGTCTGATGAACGGGTTTCGTCAGTATTCTGATTCTCCACTTTGATACTTGCAGGATCAATTTCTATATCCTTAACCTCAGCCTTATCGGTCTTTTTCTTGAAACGAATGATTAAACTGTGATCTGCCGTCTCAAGCCTCATTACTTCTTCATGATGCTCAATGCTTGGAGCGGGTATTGTCGCAGTTTCTTTTACGTCTTCCATTTCCTCTTCCTCTTCAGAGTCCTCCTCTTCCTCTATTTCTTTGTTGGGATCCTCTTCTTCCATTTCTGGGTCGTCTGCAGACTGTGATTCGACACCCATCTCGACATCGTCAGCTGGTGGTGAAAACTCGTCATCGAAAGTGATCCGTCTGGTGGAAATAGCAAACATCTCTGCCTGCCCAGATAGATCGGTTGGTCGGTCAATTTTGAAGGTAACGCTCTCCCTATGTGATCGTAAGATCAAGGTTTGATTGTACACATCAATGACAGTCCTAGTTGTATTCATGAAAGGTCTTCCTAACACCACTGGTGTGTGTAGGTCTTCCTTAATGTCCATCACTACGAAATCCGTAGGATACAAGAATTTGTTGACTTTCACCAAGACGTTCTCGACTATGCCCTTAGGATATCGAATTGTGTGATCGGCAAGTTGGATTGTCATTTTGGTTGGTGACAAATCTCCTAACTCTAATCTCTAATAGAGAGAGTAGAGGATTAGGTTGATACTTGCTCCTAAATCTACTAGCGCATGAATGGTTCCAGATTAGTAGATTGAACACGGGAAAACGAATTGGCCCGTATCTCCTAGCTTTGGTGGTAAAGATTTTCTGAGTAATGTAGAGCATTCTTCACTCAGTGGAATTTTATTAGAGTCTGGTATCCTCTCCTTTGTAGAGAGAAGCCTTCGGATGTATCTCTTCTGGTTGGGAACTTTGGACATGGTGTCCAGGAATCTTCCATCAAGTTAGAAGGAATCGAGCTTGGATGGTTCTTTTTGTAGCCTTCCAGGATAAGGTACGCGAACTGGAGTTTCAGGAGTCAGCTTTTGAGTATATGTCGGTTTGTTCTTGAGCCTAGTTGACCTTCTCTGTGGTTCTTCCTCTGGGATTACGGCGTCCATTTGCTTTTCTTCTTCTATGTGGGGATTTTGGATAGTATTACTTGGCAATCTTCCCTGCGGTCGGGTTTCAAGGCGTTGTGATAACTGTCCGAGCTGCGTTTCCAAACTTTTGAGAAGAGCCAATTGATTTCTCATTAGTATCTCCGTCTGATCTTGTCTGGTTGCAGTTCTCTGATTTAACTGTTGTTGCCCTTAAATGAACTGAGTTAACTGATCATCAGCTCCGAGAGTGGGGTTAGTTGCTTTTGTAATCTGGGTGGTAGGGGAATTTTCCTCAACTGGGGGACCAGTGAGTGGGAGTGGTTGATCGTAGGTCAATTGAGATTGTTGGGCTGGATAAGGTTGATAGCGATAGCGAAAAGGTTGATTGCTTCGCTGAAATTGATTAACCCTAGGTGGTTGATTGAATCCGGGATTTGGTGGATGAGCTGGGTATTGGACGTAATAGACTGAACCGTCAGGGTTTTCGTACTCAACTTGATATTCTTCAGTAGGTTGCGGGTTGGTACAATTAACACAAGCCTGAGCTTGGTTAACCTGCTGCGGCTACGTCTTCAGTTCTCCGAGTTGTTTAGCAAGAGATTCCACCTTATCCGTGAGGGATTTGATGGCCTCCGTTTGATTGTTAAGTGCAGAGAGTGGGGCAGATGATGAAGTTGTTTCACCACTGTTCCAGTCTTGATGATGCATTGTCATGTTCTCGAGCAATTTCCATGCTTCGTTTGTGGTTTGGTTCATCAGATTCCCTTGAGCTGCTGCATCGATTGTCATCCTATGATTTACCGTAAGACCATTGTAGAAGGTAGAGATTTGGGCTGACCGTTCTAGCTGGTGATTAGGGCATTTCTTCAGCAGGGTTTTGAATCGCTCCCATGCAGTGTAAAGAGATTCATCATAACTTTGTTTGAAGTTAATGATGTCATTCTTCAGTTTGGTTTGTTTAGAAGGTGGGAAATATTTGGTTAGGAATTTAGTAGCCATCTCCGTCCATGACGTGATGGAATCTTTTTCCAGTCCTTCGAACCAAGTTTGAGCATGATGAGTGAGAGAATAGGGGAACAAGTATAGCCAGACTATATCTTGTCCTATCCCTGGCTGTTTGTAGGAGTTCGAAAGAGATATGAATTTATCAAGGTGAGAATTAGGATCGTCATTCGGTAATCCATGAAACTGACAGCTATTTTGAATGAGCTGGATGATGTGATGTTTTAATTCGAACGAGTGTCCTTGAATCTCTGGAAATCTGATTGGTCCTCCTCGACCTTCAATCGAGGGTTTGGTGTTTTCTGCTAAAGTAACGCGTAACGCCATTTGATTTCTGATTCATGCTTCCTTGCATGCTTTAGAGATTATTGCGTCTGGATCAGGTATGAATAACAACAGCCCTGGTCAAGATTGGGTTTGGGTCATACACTGGGTATGCCTTTTTGTTTTTAATTTTTCGCAAATAAGCTAAATTAATTATAATAAGCTAAACTAATCTAATCTAATTCTAGGATAATCTAATTCTAAGGTAATCTTATTTAATCTAAGGTAATCTAATCTAATTTAATCTAGGGTAGTTTAAAGTAATCTAAGTTAATCTAATTTAATTAACTAACTATCCTACGGTTGAATATGTTTTTGGTTCTAGCTACTGATTCCCTGGTATTTCGTTAACAGGGCTCCGCACGAACTATTCAACAAACCAAGTGGCCAGGCCGACTACGGAGAGGCAGGATCCTTTTGATCCCAATATAATTGGCGACTGTTCGGAAAATCCAATAACCAAGTCCGTGTATAATTGTCTTTCTTAGACACCACTAAATTCTTGTGAATAAGTTTGATAGAGAGCAGTACTGCCTGATACCAGTTCCCCGGCAGCGGTGCCAAAAACTTAGTATCCTCCCGTGATATGGCCGAAACAGACGGTTTTTATTTGCGCGGTGTCGTCAGGCCGCGGCTCACCAGGGTCAGCCACTTGTGAGAGGAAGGTACTGTTTTAAATTTATATTTAGTGGGGCCTAAATCTTACTAATCCTTATAAGTAAGGAAAGTATGACCTAGGGTCGTATTTTTGAGATATCAGTAGAATCGAACCTATATTTAAGCCTAAGATAGTTAGGGAGTAGTGAATATTTATTTTGGGTTTTCTAATTTATAAGACAGATAAAGTAAATGCGATAAAATTTGTAATTCAGATAAGGTTAAAGTGAGTGCATACTATGACTTCATCAGTTATTCTGCCGAGATTATGAAATGCTGGCTCATGAATAGGCAGAAGCCCTGTATTCATTACACTGGTCCTAAATGCCCCTGTCATAAGACATGTCACTGGGTACTGCGTTAGGCCTGAAGATTCTGAATAGACAGCAACGTCCCTTACCCCCGACGCCCGTGCAGTCTGACTGCAGGCATACATGTTCAGACGGCTCATCCAATTGAGCGACTCGGTTGGGTGACGTATTAACATTCCGAAATGGTCTAAAATTTCTTAAGCATAATATAATACATGGTTTACCATATCCGAGAGACGTGATGTGTTGCAATGCTTTCGTTAATGGTTGGTAAAAGATAGTTAGGCCCTTAAAAAGAGTTCAACCATAAAGAACACCATGGCCAAGTCAAGCTGACTTCTATGAACACGTTCGGTTATCCTAACGGTCCAATCCTTTATGTGTCTAAACAAACAGTTCCTTAATTAACTAAGAATCCCTCTAGCGGTATGCAATGCTTGAGACCGCGTTATGGTGCAGTGTACTGGTCAACACTAACCGGGTTTCATGGCATTACTTAGCAAAGGTACAGCTTACAACAACCGCTGTGCTTCAGTGTGCACGTATGAAGTTTATATGCTTGGTGACTACACTAGCATGGTCTAGGACCGACAATGTACTAAGGGTCTTGTGACGACCCGAGAATTTCCGACCAAATTTAAACTTTATCTTTATATGATTTCGACACGATAAGCAAAGTCTGTCATATTGAGTCTCGGAAAATTTTGAACTGTCTTCATATATTCAATTGACTCTCAACTGTTCTCGACGATTCACGAACAACTATTTGTAAATAGATGTATATATATTTAAAAGTATAGATATGTGTATTAATTCGAAATATAATTTGAAATATTATATTACTTAGTTATTGGAATTAATTTTTGTAAAATAAAATAATATAAGATATAATAAAGTTTATTATTAAAGTGAATATATATATATATATATATATATATATATATATATATATATATATATATATATATATATATATATATATATATATATATATATTGTATATTAAATGTAATTATTTAATAATTGTAATACTTGTTGGACGTTTCGATTATTAATTAGAGAAGTGAAATTTGAACTTATATGATTTTAAAATAAACGGTGATCCGAAAATGAGTTCTATAAACTTTAGGCTTACTAAAAATGTATTTAGGACCTAGTTATTAAATTCTAAAACTTTTTATATTTTACTTGGGATTGTGAGTGAATAATTAATATAATTTTTATTTAATAGTTAATGACTGAATTTTATACCATAATAACCAAAATAAATAAATATAGTTAATTTAAGAATATGGGGTTTTTCTGAACACTTTTATTCGCCACTGATTATCAACGGACCTGATATACTATTCGAAATTAAATTGTCGGCAGATAATAATTAAGTTGGCACGATTTTATTTCATGATTGTTATTGTAGTATTACTTTATATTATTATTAATATAATCATATATTTATTCTTTACAAACACTTACATCCAATAAAATTTGTTACATATATCAATCAACTACTATATATGATGTAATTAGGATTACTATGCTTTTTGATTCCCTTACAAAATATATATATATATATATATATATATATGATTACACATACCCAACAACTTAAAAACTAGCATCTGTTTCTAATTCCATCGACACCACTTCATCACTTTATCTATCTTATTATATCTACATATCTTTTAAATATATACATATGCATACATCACATACAGAGATATGAAAACCCATTTTGGAGTTGCTACTCCTGCTCGCCACCATGATCATTCTCTTCAACCATCCCCACCACTTATTCATCACCATCTTTAATTACCCTCCTCAACCCATTACCACCACAATCCCTATGATCTCCACAACATCACCATCTTCTTCGTTTTCCATCACCACCCATGACTACAAACATTCACCATCGATCACGAAATCAACCATCACCATATCACGAATCATCGATCTCATTATCTTCATCAAATTAAACAACAAACGGTCACCATTTGTTCCTATACCTATTACTACTATTTCCGGGTACAAATCACCGCTTCACCACCTTTCTATATTTTTTTTCTGTTTTCACGATTAAACAATCACAAACCATCAGTCATAATCATTATCTTTTTCCTATCCCTTCTATTGCTCGAACGAGACAAGTTCACCATCGACCCATCATCTTCTAACAAAGAATATCACTTGAAAACTTACTGCTACTGTTGTGATCTCTTTTCAATTCAAACAGACCCAAAGCCATTACCTTGATTTAAGGTAACTATTACTACAGCTTGTTGTTGTTTATACTTTCTGTTTCTATCACGATCATACCTACTTTATTGTTGTTGGTATTACTGTAACCACCAAAACCTCCATCGAACCACCCTACTGTCACTACAAAACACCACTTGCAGCTACTATTTATTCTGATCAAACCCACCACCTTTAATGTTACAATTTCTATTTTCATTCGAACACAAATGTTTAAAACCTAAGATTTTCTTCTATATTGTTGCCTCTACTACTGCCGCCACCCAACACTTAGAACCATCACCATCATCAAACCATCGCCACTTCAACCCCCTAAATCACCACACCACCATTAAAGACTTTAATATCTTTCTGTTTTGGATTCAACAACCATTAACCCCATTACAATCGAAAACCTACTGCAACTTGAGTTTCTGGTTACGTTTGAACTGCACCGTCCTTGCTTATATTAGATGATAACGAAAATACAATATTCATGTTGATAATTACGCGTAATTCGGTTTTGAAACAATAAAGTAATTAGGATTGAATATGAGCTGTAAAGAAAGTGAGACTTTTGTGTTATACCATGTATTATCAATTTAGTTGGTAACCTGCCTATTACAAATATGATAATGGAATGTGACATGATGATGATGTATGAGGTAACTAGAGAAGTCGATCAATACAAGTATTCTTTTGGGCTGGATCCTTTTCCTATTAAACTAACTGATCCGATTTCCTTTCTCTGTTGGGCCACGTTGTCTTGTTGGATTGAGATCCAACTCATAATATTTGGGTTGTGATCCAAGTCTCGTTTATCTGTTGGGCTGATTGTTCATGCAAAACCCACGAAAAACTTTATGTTATATATAGTTTTGGTTATTCGGTTCATGTGAATTAGGATACAGATGATGATTATGATCAAAATGATGATGATGTTCATAAGATGGTGATGAGTATGATGATGATGTGATATGATAACTATGATAATTAGATAATGATTAAGATTATGATAAAACTTATATGTTAATAGTGAAACAAGGATATAGGATGATGACTTAGATTGGTGATAGATTATGAAAATGAGAAAAGAAAACTGTTGGGCCATTATTGGTTATTTGGGCCGTGGACTCTGTTGGGCCGAGGACTAATACTCTCTGTTGGGCCGAACCTCACTTTGGTCACAGTTAGTCGGACGGTTAATGATAATGATGATAAGTAGTATAAGAGTAAAATTTTTATCAAAATTGATAAAGTGGTGATTATGATAAAAATATTTGATGATACGTGTGAAGACCCGTCCAAATCCATCCGGACGAAGTCCATATCGATTATAAACAATTCACAACAGTTGATTACATCGCGAGGTACTTGACCTCTATATGATACATTTGACAAACATTGCATTCGTTTTTGAAAAGACAATCTTTCATTACATCGAAAGTTGACGGCATGCATACCATTTCATAATATATCTAACTATAATTGACTTAATAATAATCTTGATGAACTCTGAAATGTCCCGTTCTTATTGATTAAAAACGTTCCATATTAATTGATTTCGTTGCGAGGTTTTGACCTCTATATGAGACGTTTTTCAAAGACTGCATTCATTTTAAAACAAACCATAACCTTTATTTCATCAATAAAGGTTTAAAAAGCTTTACGTAGATTATCAAATAATGATAATCTAAAATATCCTGTTTACACACGACCATTACATAATGGTTTACAATACAAATATGTTACAACAAAATAAGTTTCTTGAATGCAGTTTTTACACAATATCATACAAGCATGGACTCCAAATCTCGTCCTTATTTAAGTATGCGACAGCGAAAGCTCTTAATAATCACCTGAGAATAAACATGCTTAAAACGTCAACAAAAATGTTGGTGAGTTATAGGTTTAACCTATATATATCAAATCATAATAATAGACCACAAGATTTCATATTTCAATACACATCCCATACATAGAGATAAAAATCATTCATATGGTGAACACCTGGTAACCGACATTAACAAGATGCATATATAAGAATATCCCCATCATTCCGGGACACCCTTCGGATATGATATAAATTTCGAAGTACTAAAGCATCCGGTACTTTGGATAGGGCTTGTTGGGCCCGATAGATCTATCTTTAGGATTCGCGTCAATTAGGGTGTCTGTTCCCTAATTCTTAGATTACCAGACTTAATAAAAAGGGGCATATTCGATTTCGATAATTCAACCATAGAATGTAGTTTCACGTACTTGTGTCTATTTTGTAAATCATTTATAAAACCTGCAGGTATTCTCATCCCAAAAATATTAGATTTTAAAAGTGGGACTATAACTCACCTTCACAGATTTTTACTTCGTCGGGAAGTAAGACTTGGCCACTGGTTGATTCACGAACCTATAACAATATATACATATATATCAAAGTATGTTTAAAATATATTTACAACACTTTTAATATATTTTGATGTTTTAAGTTTATTAAGTCAGCTGTCCTCGTTAGTAACCTACAACTAGTTGTCCACAGTTTTATGTACAGAAATAAATCGATAAATATTATCTTGAATCAATCCACGACCCAGTGTATACGTATCTCAGTATTGATCACAACTCAAACTATATATATTTTGGAATCAACCTCAACCCTGTATAGCTAACTCCAACATTCACATATAGAGTGTCTATGGTTGTTCCGAAATATATATAGATGTGTCGACATGATAGGTCGAAACATTGTATACGTGTCTATGGTATCTCAAGATTACATAATATACAATACAAGTTGATTAAGTTATGGTTGGAAAAGATTTGTTACCAATTTTCACGTAGCTAAAATGAGAAAAATTATCCAATCTTGTTTTACCCATAACTTCTTCATTTTAAATCCGTTTTGAGTGAATCAAATTGCTATGGTTTCATATTGAACTCTATTTTATGAATCTAAACATAAAAGTATAGGTTTATAGTCGGAGAAATAAGTTACAAGTCGTTTTTGTAAAGGTAGTCATTTCAGTCGAAAGAACGACGTCTAGATGACCATTTTAGAAAAACATACTTCCACTTTGAGTTTAACCATAATTTTTGGATATAGTTTCATGTTCATAATAAAAATCATTTTCTCAGAATAACAACTTTTAAATCAAATTTTATCATAGTTTTTAATTAACTAACCCAAAACAGCCCGCGGTGTTACTACGACGGCGTAAATCCGGTTTTACGGTGTTTTTCGTGTTTCCAGGTTTTAAATCATTAAGTTAGCATATCATATAGATATATAACATGTGTTTAGTTGATTTTAAAAGTCAAGTTAGAAGGATTAACTTTTGTTTGCGAACAAGTTTAGAATTAACTAAACTATGTTCTAGTGATTACAAGTTTAAACCTTCGAATAAGATAGCTTTATATGTATGAATCGAATGATGTTATGAACATCATTACTACCGTAAGTTCCTTGGATAAACCTACTGGAAAAGAGAAAAATGGATCTAGCTTCAACGGATCCTTGGATGGCTCGAAGTTCTTGAAGCAGAATCATGACACGAAAACAAGTTCAAGTAAGATCATCACTTGAAATAAGATTGTTATAGTTATAGAAATTGAACCAAAGTTTGAATATGATTATTACCTTGTATTAGAATGATAACCTACTGTAAGAAACAAAGATTTCTTGAGGTTGGATGATCACCTTATAAGATTGGAAGTGAGCTACCAAACTTGAAAGTATTCTTGATTTTATGTAACTAGAACTTGTAAAATATATGAAGAACACTTAGAACTTGAAGATAGAACTTGAGAGAGATAAATTAGATAAATAAAATTGAAGAATGAAAGTGTTTGTAGGTGTTTTTGGCCGTTGGTGTATGGATTAGATATAAAGGATATGTAATTTTGTTTTCATGTAAATAAGTCATGAATGATTACTCATATTTTTGTAATTTTATGAGATATTTCATGCTAGTTGCCAAATGATGGTTCCCACATGTGTTAGGTGACTCACATGGGCTGCTAAGAGCTGATCATTAGAGTGTATATACCAATAGTTCATACATCTAAAAGCTGTGTATTGTACGAGTACGAATACGGGTGCATACGAGTAGAATTGTTGATGAAACTGAACGAGGATGTAATTGTAATCATTTTTATTAAGTAGAAGTATTTTGATAAGTGTATTGAAGTCTTTCAAAAGTGTATAAATACATATTAAAACACTACATGTATATACATTTTAACTGAGTCGTTAAGTCATCGTTAGTCGTTACATGTAAGTGTTGTTTTGAAACCTTTAGGTTAACGATCTTGTTAAATGTTGTTAACCCAATGTTTATAATATCAAATGAGATTTTAAATTATTATATTATCATGATATTATCATGTATGAATATCTCTTAATATGATATACATACATTAAATGTCTTTACAACGATAATCGTTACATATATGTCTCGTTTAAAAATCATTAAGTTAGTAGTCTTGTTTTTACATATGTAGTTCATTGTTAATATACTTAATGATATGTTTACTTATCATAGTATCATGTTAACTATATATATATCCATATATATGTCATCATATAGTTTTTACAAGTTTTAACGTTCGTGAATCACCGGTCAACTTGGGTGGTCAATTGTCTATATGAAACATATTTCAATTAATCAAGTCTTAACAAGTTTGATTGCTTAACATGTTGGAAACATTTAATCATGTAAATATCAATCTCAATTAATATATATAAACATGGAAAAGTTCGGGTCACTACAAACTCAACGACTCGAATGCAACGTCTTTTGAAATATGTTATGAATGACTCCAAGTAATATCTTTAAAATGAGCAAATGCACAGCGGAAGATTTCTTTCGTACCTGAGAATAAACATGCTTTAAAGTGTCAACCAAAAGGTTGGTGAGTTCATTAGTTTAACATAAATAATCATTTCCATCAATCTAATAGACCACAAGATTTCATATTTCTCATAAACATATGTCCCATACATAGAGACAAAAGTATCATTCATATGGATTGAACACCTGGTAATCGACATTCACAATATACATATAAGAATATCCCCATCATTCCGGGATCCTCCATCGGACATGATATAAAAAAAAGGGGCATATTCGATTTCGATAATTCAACCATAGAATGTAGTTTCGATCACTTGTGTCTATTCCGTAAAGCATTTATAAAAGCAGCGCATGTATTCTCAGTCCCAAAAATATATATAAAAAGGGAGTAATGAAAACTCACAGTACTGTATTTTGTAGTAAAAATACATATGACGATATTGAACAATGCAGGGTTGTCCTCGGATTCACGAACCTATATCATTTGTATATTTATTAATACACATATTCGTAATCGAATAAGTTTATATATCATATCTTGGATTATATATTATACTTATTTAGTTTGTGTATATATTCAAAATGTTTAATATTATTATAGTTATATATATAGGTATATCTGTTTAGTGTTATAGTAAAAATATCTAAATTGTTATATATGAGTATTTCTAAAATAATTTGTTAATATGGTTAATATATACTTATAATAATATTTTAAAAACTTTTATTTTTACCTCTAATAATAATAATATTGTTATTACTAATAATCATAATTCTTGTCGTTTTAAAATGGTAACTTTAAATAAATGGTTATTAATGATAATATGTTTTAATAAAAATATTAGCACTGTTAGTAAATATAATAATAATAATACTAATAATGATAATGATAATTGTAAGATAGTACTTATAATAATGATAATGATAATAATGATATTACAAATTTTAAAGGTGTTACTACATTACTAGAAATGATATTATTATCAATATTAATGAAAAGCGATACATTTTAGTATTCTCATAATAATACTAATAACATTCAATAATGTACCTAAAATTCTATTAATGATAATAATTAATAGCTTTCATAGATATATTTATTTTAGTAACAATAATAACAATAATTATTATGATACTTGTAATGATAATAATAATTAATAATTAATATCAACAATAACAATTAATGATAATAACAATGATAATAATAATTATTATAATTATCATAGTAATAATAACAATAATAATAATGATAATAATAATAATAATAATAACATACTAAAAAATACTTGAAAGGCTACCTTAATGAGATGAGTCTCAAAAAAAATAAACTGACAGAGCTGATTATCGAACTCGCGACCTCCCGTATACCCGAACCAACACTCAACCAGCTGGGCTGTTGCCCTCTTTCCGAAATATAACAGAAAACGTATATATTTAACCCGTAATTAGTTCATTCCTATTTTTCATCTTCTTCTTCACAAAAACAATCGACCGGAGCCAAATTCACAGTAACTCCTAATTTATGTTTTACGACCTTCAATCCACACCTAAACTATCAGTTGTATTCGTTTGGATTTAATCAGAAAGAAAAATAACAAATTGCACAGCAGCAGATTAAATAAAATAAAAAAAAATATCACGAACAAAACTCAGACCTGATTTTAACCTTGAGATCGTTTTAGCTCTTGACTCCTACATGAAATAGATCCAAAAATCATTCCTAGAACCTTTAGGAACCCTCAATTTAACTCAACTCGTAGCAGAAAATTCGAATTCGATTTAAGAACAGAAGTTGACTTTTTAAAGTTGAAACTTGACTCTTGAAATTCGAGTTGGATTTAGCAAATTAAAACTTGAAAATTTGAAGAAACAATCACTATGTGATTTAGAACACTTCTGTATTTATGGATTTTAAAGATTGACTAGAAATTTAGCCTTTGCTTTTTAAAATAGCCGTGAACAGGGGTACGGTTCTTTTTTTTGCTCCTCCTTCTTTCTGTTTCAACCCACGATTTACAGCATAAATATGTATAAAGTGTGTTAATAATACTCGCAGGATTTGTAACATAGATGAATTGATTTAACATGTCTTGTAGTGAAGGTAGGGTTGATTGCATTCACGGGTTTACTAGAAAGAAGAAGAAAAAAAATTAAAGTGATACTGATATATAGATGACAGATCAGTTTATTTAATATTGATATCTATTAATATAATATATAATATATAAATACTAATAATAATGTTATTCATAATTACATTAATAATAATAATAATAATATTAATAACAATTATTATTATTTTAGTATAATAACTGAATAAATAATAAAATAAAAATACAAATAGATATTATAAATGTTTACATAAAATATTTACAATCTACATATATTTATTATAATATAATTTAAACACAATTACAAAATATAAGTTACCCAAATTGTATAACATTTGAGCCGACAGTTTTGGATTCCATAATTAATATAAATTGAACGATTATTGTTGGTGCTCGAAGAAGTAATAGAAACAAAAGTTGGTGATTGGTACTTCACATCTCTCATATGCATATACATATGTAGATGATAGATAGATGATAGTGGAAGACTTTTATCAATCAATAACATTGAGCATAAAGTTAATAATCTACACACGAATATAATTTGGTGAGACAAGGAAAACCCAATTGAAAATGATGTACAACAGATGCGTTATTATTTATTTTTACTATTTAATATTAATAATTATTAAAATATATAATCTTGTTTAATATTAATATTAAATATCAATAACAATGATAATAACAATACTTATTAATAATAATAATTATTAATACTGGTGTTAATATTAATAATAATAATATTAATATAACAAATTTATATTAATATATAATTATTTACATAACATGAAATATTATAAGTTTATATATTTTAGTCTTATTCTTTGTAGAATTATTTATAAAAAGTTTGTCACTTACTTGTTTTTAATCCCAATTAAGATATATAGAGTATTAAAATTCAAACTTTCTAAGTAAATGCATTTTAGATAAATTTATAATCTACATAATCTTTTTACAGACTAATGATTACAATCATTATATTGGAAACCAAATATATTTATATATATATTTGATATCCTTATATATATATATATATATATATATATATATATATATATATATATATATATATATATATACACATTTAAATACATATATATATATATATACATTTAAATATATATGTATTTATTTTCAAATGGTAGTTCGTGAATCGTTGAGCATTCGAAGGTCAATTGAATATATGCAACAGTTCAAACTTTTTGAGACTCAACCTAACAGACTTTGCTTATCGTGTCGAAATCAAATAAGATTCAAGTTTAAATTTGGTCGGAAATTCCCGGGTCATCACAGTACCTACCCGTTAAAGAAATTTCGTCCCGAAATTTGAGTGAGGTCGTCATGGCTAACAATAAATATGTTTTCCTGACGAATTTGAGCTAATAAATAGAGTTTTATCATTATTAAATAATACAGATAAAATAATTCGATTATTCGAAGAGTACGAGTGAAGCTATCTTAAAATAGTGAAATGAGATAATAATGTTTCATCATATCCTTTGACGTAGGTATGGTGGATTTCTGGAGTTTAAGGGATTTAAAGAAAATCTTCGAAATCTAAAAGATTTGATTCTTCGGCGAGTAAGGAAATTAAGATCTCTATAATTAAATACGGTGATCTGCCTCGATTACTCTATTTGATATTTCCATTATAAATTAAACTCTTCCGTTCCATTATATCTCACCATTCCCATACTTTCTTTCTTAGTTCATATATCCAAAAGATTGTGAAAATGCTTAATCCCGTTCTAATCCTTGTTATTTTCCTAATTATCATTTCTGTCATCCTTCTTTTCAATCTTCTACCAGAAAAATCTGTTCACTTCTACTATTACCTTGGGGTGATACTATTCTTAATTATACCGTGTTTTTATATTGTTATTCGTATTAATATCCACGGTTTGTATGAAATGACCTGTTCATATACATTATAAACGATTCACAATAGTTGATTACATTGCGAGGTATTTGACCTCTATATGATACATTTTACAAACATTGCATTCGTTTTTAAAAGACAAAATTTCTTTACATCGAAAATTGACAGGCATGCATACCATTTCATAATATCCACTATCCAACTATAAATTGATTTAATAATAATCTTTGATGAACTCAATGACTCGAATGCAACGTTCTTCGAAATATGCTATGAAAGACTCCAAGTAATATCTTTAAAATGAGCAAATGCACAGCGGAAGATTTCTTTAACACCTGAGAATAAACATGCTTTAAAGTGTCAACCAAAAGGTTGGTGAGTTCATTAGTTTATCATAATCATTTATTTCCATCATTTTAATAGACCACAAGAATTTCATTTCCAGTTCTCATAAATATACGTCCCATGCATAGAGACAAAAATAATCATTCATATGGTGAACACCTGGTAACCGACATTAACTAGATACATATAAGAATATCCCCTATCATTCCGGGATCCTCCTTCGGACATGATATAAATTTCGAAGTACTAAAGCATCCGGTACTTTGGATGGGGTTTGTTAGGCCCAATAGATCTATCTTTAGGATTCGCGTCAATTAGGGTGTCTGTTCCCTAATTCTTAGATTACCAGACTTTAATAAAAAGGGGCATATTCGATTTCGATAATTCAACCATAGAATGTAGTTTCAATTACTTGTGTCTATTTCGTCAAACATTTATAAAAACAGCGCATGTATTCTCAGTCCCAAAAATATATATTGCAAAAGCATTTAAAAAGGGAGCAAATGAAACTCACCATACTGTATTTCGTAGTAAAAATACATATAACGTCATTGAACAAGTGCAAGGTTGGCCTCGGATTCACGAACCTAAATTAATTATATATTTATGTGTTGGTCAATATTTGTCTAACAAATTAGGTCAAGTCATAGTGTACCACAATCCTAATGCTCGAGACTAATATGCAAAAGTCAACAAAAGTAAATTTGACTCAAAATAATTTCTAAAAATCTATACATGATTAATATATAGTTTAAATATCGTCATTTTATATTTTTAAATATTTTTAAAAGATTTATTAGAGTAAATAATATAATTTATTTATTAATAAATAAAATTTTATATTAAATTTATATAATAAAATATACTTTTATATATATTAAGTAATAAAATTTATAGGGTTCATTTAATATCATAAAGATAATATGATAGGTATTATTAAAGTAAGTTATTACACGTAGTAAAATATGTTTGTATCACATATTTATTTGATAAAATAATATCTATAATGATAGTAAGTAAAAGTTGTATTATTTTATAATAATAATTATTATTATAAAAATATCAATATTTATAATTACTAAGATGACATTATGATAAAACGATAATTCTAATTATGATAACTTTAATATTTACGATAATTTTTAATATTATCTTTAAAATAATAATTCTATTTAAAATAATAATAATAATGATATTTTATAGTAACAATGACATTTCTATTAAAATGATAATTTTTGTTAAAATGATAGTTTTAATACTAACGATACTTTTAATAATAGTAATGATAAAAATAATAAGAACGATAATTTTATCTAAATCAATATCTTATAATATTTTAATTTCATCATGATACTCTTACTCATTATTTCCTAATCATTTCGTTTAATAGCTTTTAATCGTCTTTTATATCGTGTTCATAATAATGATAATAATAGTAATCAAAATAATTAGGTGTTACAAATATTTGTTTTAATTACACTAATATTAATAATGATAGTTACTATAACATTTTTAACGATAATACTAATAATTATCTTAATGATAATATAGTAATAATAATAATAACAATGACAATATCCATTTTTAAATAATGATATATATATTAATAATGATAATAATAATAATAATACTAATAATAATAATAATAATAATAATAATAATAATAATAATAATAATAATAATAATAATAATAATAATAATAATTGGATAATAATAATAATAATACTAATTATAACTTTAACAATAATAACGATAGTAATAATAAAAAAAATAACAATTTTTAATGATAAATCCATTTTATTGATAAAGATAATAATAATGATAATAATAAGATAAAACTAGAACGACGATAAAAACGACGATAATAATAATCATTTTTAATAAAAATATAGAAAATTCAATTGATTATAACTTTTAATCCGTTCATCGAAACCATTCGATATCTAAAGGAAAAGTCCTTAATTTTTCGCTAGCTTTCCAAGGACATGCATATCTTATACCTTATCTCAACCGCAAGTGTAACTAATTCAATATTCAATCTAACCTGTCTAAGGGCAATATCAAAAGTACAAGCATGCATAATCCTAAATACTCGAGCACTAGTCAGGGATACACTATTAGTATGTAAAAGTTAAATTATGAGTACTCACGTATCAATATTGAGATTCAATATTGCAGGAAAGGTACGTAGACGCAACGGAAATGATAAACACTATATTGACCTCACGAGCATACCAATGAACCATACTCAATCACCTCCATAGCTATAACCAATAATTTCCTTAATCCTATCCTACTCGAAAAACAATTTCGAAATCACTCGGACAGCACTCCGTCGTAATATTTTATGTATACTAATAATATCTTGAAATAATATGGAGTAAATATATATATGTAAATCGATTGAGAGAGTTTAGAGAAAAATATTTTCAAGTTTCTATGAAATAATGAAACCTATTGAATTCTATTTATAATAGATTTTTGAATTATTAAAGTGAATTATTAAAGTATGAATTATTAAAGTGAATTATTAAAGTATGAATTATTAAATTATGAATTATTAAAGTGAATTATTAAAGTATGAATTATTAAAGTTAAAGTAAAGTAAAAATAAAGTAAAGGTAAAGTTTAAGTATAGTAAAAGTATAAAACTATGTACGTATAATACGCGTATAAATATATATAATATTATTTTAAATTGTTATATATATTTAATAAAATAAAATATAAATATCGTTATCTTTATCATACTAGTTAAGTAATGAGTTGTCAAAAGTGGTTCTAGATATTTATAAAAGTTATATACGTTTTAATAATAAAGTTCTTTTTAAACTGAAAACGTTTTTGTACGTTTGAAACTAAATAGATTAATCGAGTCTTTATGAGATTCAATCTTCCACTATTCTTTGTCTAGTTCTCAATGATTGACAATTTGTTCTTATTTATAAATCACTTTACCATTTTCCAAATATTGTTAAAACGGAAAGATTTCTCAAATCAACGTGGGCCTTTCAACAGAGACTTGTAATCATAATTCAATATATCTGATAATTCAATCATTTGATCTTATCTTCTAATTCAATTGATAAATATTTTGAAACAGATACAATCATATAAAGTATTTAATCTAATATTTTGTTTACGTTTCAAGTTATAATATATATACACATATACATATATAATCATATTCGTTTAATGGTTCGTGAATCGTTGGAACATGGTCGAGGTTGAATGAATGTATGAACATAGTTTAAAATTCTTGCAATTTAACTTAACAAATATTGCTTATCGTGTCGGAAACATATAAAGATTAAAGTTTAAATTTGGTTGGAAATTTTCGGGTTGTCACAGTACCTACCCGTTAAAGAAATTTCGTCCCGAAATTTGAGTGGAAAGGTCGTGAATGATAATAAGTATGTTTTCATGATGCATACGGGCTGAAAATTAGAGTTATTCATCCGCGAATAATTTGGATAAACAATCCATTTATATGAAGAGTACGAATGAAGCTAACATAGAAGAGTGAAATGAGTAAGTGTAGATTCATCTTATCATTTGACGTAGATATGATTGATTCCCAGATTTCAAGGGATTTGAAGAAAATCTTCTTAATAAGATTTGACTCTCCGGTAATCAAGGGAATTAGGATCCGCTTTAAATGCGATCGTCCATTTTAATTGTTCTGTAGGAGATTTTCTTATAAATTCACCTCCTTCGTTTCCTTACAACTCACACCTTCTGTTGATGCATTTTATGCAAGTTTCTAGACATCTACCCGCGTCCATTACAGGTACAACAGTTTACAGGCCACCATGATTGCTCGTTATTATCCTATCCGTGTTTGTATGTGGTTACAGGAACTGCAGGAACGAGATTTAGATGTTTAACTATGTTAGACTTAGTCAGACCTACGAGTGAAGCCTCACTAGTACAGCTGACAGGCTCATACGCACGGTTGATGCTGAGCTAAGTCACAATTACAACCTAAATGAGAAGACACGAGTGAGTGATCACCCGTACGACTGATGAAGCCAACTCGTACGTATGATGAATGAATCGTATAGGTGAGTCAACAGCAGGGGTATATAAAGTCTTATGTTCTTCATTTTAGGTTAAGCCTCTCATTTGTTACACACACTCAGATCTAGTGAGCTCCTCCGATTCTCTCTCAGTCCAAATCACCCAGGTGGTGAATAATAGCTCTAGGTGTTGATCTAATCACACTTGATTTAGTTGTGGTTTGACTAAATTAATCAAAAAAAAACTTAACCTATTCACTAGAGGGTTTGATTCACTTATTCCGCCATTGTGTGAGTTAAATCTGTTGATTTCTAAGTTCCTAGTCATGTTTCATCACCTTCTATTCTTTCCCCCTCAACTCATATTTTAAAGTATTCATCAATATGCTCCATCCAGTTCTGATTCTCGATATACTTCTAACTTTCATATCGGTCATTCTTCTTTTTCATCTACCGCTGGAAGAATCTATTTACTTCTACTATACTCTTGGTTTTATAGTGTTTTTAGTTCTCCCGTGTCTTTATATTGCTATATGCATTGATATATATGGTTTGTGATTTCTGGGTTGTTGTTGGGTTTTATATCTTCCCTTATATTTCAAAGTCCTTGCTTCTTCTATAATCATTGTCATCCACAGTTAATGCTCTCTTCTATTTGCTATGATTTATACTCCCATTTCTAGTTCGGAGCTTTGTCCTTCCGTTTCTTCTTCTTGCGATTAAGCACCGCTTGTAATGGTCCAGAATTCGCAGATATAAATTTCGGAATGAACATTGTTAATGTTCTAGGAAGGAAATTATAATGACACGATCTTCACTTGTCAAATTACCAGAATACCTCGGAAAAGGCCGAACCATCAAGAAATATTTTCTTGATATTTAGAGATAAAAGAGAATACAAGAGTCGTGTAACATAGCACATGATGACGTTATGATCTGTGAATCATCATGTTTCATTTAGAAACTCAGCATGAATTACTGTAATATAATCACGTTGATCAAGTGTCATTATATTATACTAACTCATGCTTCAGCTCCCAACACTTCTTCAAGAATATTCCTATTTTAAACTCGAATGTTTCAGAATTTAGAAACTAAAATAGTTTCTTTTATGATATAATACAGATAGCGCGAAGAGGTAAATGATTTCAGATAAGAATAATTATAAAAATATCTTCAGAAGTATGGATGATATTTATAATGAAAGATACGATGATATCTTAGAATTTCTAATATCAGAGGATGATGAAGGATATTGTTCGCAAGGGTTTAGAGTCAGGAGCAAGGTATTCGTTAATGACTTCAGCAAGTACTGAATCATTTGGATTCTTTGAAGGCAGGTTCAGCCTTTGTGATTTGTCCACAGCCTCATTCATACTTTGCTCAATCCGTTTTCCAGTTCCAAAGCTTCTCTTTTTCTGAGGTTTGCCAATATACTATCCTTTATCATCCAACTTTTTACTGTTAAGATCGTTTACAGTTTTTGCTGCTTCATCAGCATTTTTCAAAATTTCGAGAACTGGTTCGCAGTTTAGGGTGTTTTTCAGAAATTTCTCATTCAAAGAATGTAAGTCTTGGAGGTAGACGTTGTGTGTATATGTAATTGTTGATGTAGACATGCTGCGAGGTTTCAAAATACTGATTACTGATTCTCAATAATTGGTATGGCAATTCTTGTTATAAGGTACGAATGAGTATATGATAGGGTTTCGATAATTATAATGATTTTTTTTTTTTTTTTGGAAAGTCAAAGATCAATGAAGTTGTTGGTAAGTTTATTGCTAATGTGGTGAATATAAACGATTCCCCGATAACGTTGGCGAAAGGGCAACGTATCTATCGAGGTTATAATAAGACTGTTTTGATTGAGAAGTCGAAGGTGACTTGCTGGAGCTGTGACAAAACTGTCTATTTTGAAACGGAATTGAAAAGTTATTTTAGCTAGTAAATGCCAAAGGGTCTAACACGGATACGTGTCGAACTATGACTTGGGTTTTGAGAGTTTTTCAGGTGTATAAATGTGGGTAACATGTGGTTGGATCATCATCTCGATTGTTCCTTAGTTGAAGTGTCTTCAGGAATTTCGAAGGGTTTGAACACAGATTGTAATCGTTAACATACATTTGATGTTCTAACACAGTTTTGAAGTCAAAATATAGCTTGTGAAAGATGTAAGGATCTAAGAGTGATGATTTTTGGTCATATCTCAAGTTGAATTTTGAGATTTCAAAATCAGAATATGTAATTAAATTTTGAATGAGTATGGTTGTTTTGATTTATATGAAAGAATGGATATTGTTGTGAAAGTAGGGAGTATAGTTGATGATTGCTGAATCAGTTTCGAAAAATGTAATATATTAATTGTGAATTTATATATCTCTCGGGTATTACCTACCCGTTAAAAAAAATTTCACAATTAATATTTTGTACAAAAGAAGTTTATTACAGTCTTTATGAAAATATATGTGTATATTTTCTTTAGATGTAATATAGATTTAATGAGTTAATATTAAATTAAACTCATTTGTTTTATGGTTGGAACTAGAATTGAGTAATCCCTAAAACTTTATAAATTGCATAAGTATTTCTTCAATAATATTGAAATTATGAATCATTACTTTGTTATTTGTTGGTTTTCGTGAAATTCTTGTGAACTTCGCAAGGTACGAATGATGTTATTTGAAAAGTTTCGAGTACATCGATGATGAAAGCGTAAAATTAAACATATATTCGAATAATACACTTGATTTATTATAAATTGGATTTTTTTATTGAATTGAGACAGAGATTGTAATTAACGATGGTTAAGTTGCGGACGAAGGACGTACATCATTGCATATTTGTAATATGAATTAACTGAGTAGTTAAGATTCACACATAATAGCTTAGTACGGGAAGATTTATTATGGTTTAAAAATTTATACATATAAATCTTTCGATTGGAAATGAGTTAATACTTCATAACTCGTTGATACAATATATTTGTTGTTGATTCGTAATGATGTCCACAATGATTCTTGAACTGACAGAGTTTGTGATGTTACAGGTGATGTTGATTCTGACGATACTGACGGCACTGACTGTGTTGATGATGCTACGGTCCTGTTGATGCTGTTGGTAAAACAATTCTAGCTTGTAAATCGTACACCATTTTCGATCAAAGTTTCTACTCTACCATCTTCGTTCACTCATCCGATTTATGGTCAGAATTAAATAATCTCTAAGATTTTGGAGATTACATAACTGCCGCAGAGATATCTCTTCAATGAAGTTTATGAATTAATACTTCATCATTTGTTGTTGTTGATATTCCTGGATATTTACAGGGCGTATGACGTTGATGTTTGAGATACATATTATGATGTTGCGGTGTGGGATGTGGATGTTGTTGTTGGTGGTGGTGATGGTACTGTTGGTGTTGCCGATGGTGGTACTGTTTATGCTGTTGGTGCTGCTGCTGGTGTTTGTAACCTTTGCACCATATTCTCCAAAGCCACTACCCGAGCGCGAAGCTCGTTGACTTCTTCTATTACACCGGGGTGATTGTCGGTTCGGACGAGCGGATAAATAAAATCTAGAATTTGGTGTAGTATGTAATCGTGACGAGATACTCTAGAAATAAGAGAGAAAATGGTGTTTCGGATAGGTTCGCCGGTAAGTGCTTCAGGTTCTTCGCCAAGAGGGCAATGTGGTGGATGGAAGGGATCACCTTCTTCTTGTCTCCAATGATTAAGGAGGCTACGAACCCATCCCCAATTCATCCAGAATAGATGATGACTAATTGGTTGATCCATTCCGGTCACACTGCTTTCGGAACTTGAGTGGGATTCCATTTCGGAATCCGAGGGACTTGAACTAATGACGAATTCCATTTCGTACGATTGAATAAAGAATTTTTCTATAAGAAATGATTTTCCGGCTATCGGGTGGTATTCTAATTATATAGAGCAAAAGGTTTCATAGATTACGGAGGAATTTACGGAATATGTCAGGCAAAGTTTACTGCAACAGATACGCTAAGATATGAATTAGCAGATACGCTAAGATATGAATTTTGTCTATACACTATTCATGCAATCAATGCAATAAGATGTGTCTAGACTAAGAATGATAAGCAGGTAATTTCCGACAAAAATGATGAGCAAAACTTTTGAAATGCAGAAACGGTCGAAGTCCAGACTCACTAATGCATCCTAACGACTATCAGTTAGACACACTAATGCAGACCTGGTTCGCTAAGACCACCGCTCTGATACCAACTGAAATGACCCGTTCATATACATTATAAACGATTCACAATAGTTGATTACATTGCGAGGTATTTGACCTCTATATGATACATTTTACAAACATTGCATTCATTTTTAAAAGACAAAATTTCTTTACATCGAAAATTGACAGGCATGCATACCATTTCATAATATCCACTATCCAACTATAAATTGATTTAATAATAATCTTTGATGAACTCAATGACTCGAATGCAACGTTCTTCGAAATATGCTATGAAAGACTCCAAGTAATATCTTTAAAATGAGCAAATGCACAGCGGAAGATTTCTTTAACACCTGAGAATAAACATGCTTTAAAGTGTCAACCAAAAGGTTGGTGAGTTCATTAGTTTATCATAATCATTTATTTCCATCATTTTAATAGACCACAAGAATTTCATTTCCAGTTCTCATAAATATACGTCCCATGCATAGAGACAAAAATAATCATTCATATGGTGAACACCTGGTAACCGACATTAACTAGATACATATAAGAATATCCCCTATCATTCCGGGATCCTCCTTCGGACATGATATAAATTTCGAAGTACTAAAGCATCCGGTACTTTGGATGGGGTTTGTTAGGCCCAATAGATCTATCTTTAGGATTCTCGTCAATTAGGGTGTCTGTTCCCTAATTCTTAGATTACCAGACTTTAATAAAAAGGGGCATATTCGATTTCGATAATTCAACCATAGAATGTAGTTTCAATTACTTGTGTCTATTTCGTCAAACATTTATAAAAACAACGCATGTATTCTCAGTCCCAAAAATATATATTGCAAAAGCATTTAAAAAGGGAGCAAATGAAACTCACCATACTGTATTTCGTAGTAAAAATACATATAACGTCATTGAACAAGTGCAAGGTTGGCCTCGGATTCACGAACCTAAATTAATTATATATTTATGTGTTGGTCAATATTTGTCTAACAAATTAGGTCAAGTCATAGTGTACCACAATCCTAATGCTCGAGACTAATATGCAAAAGTCAACAAAAGTAAATTTGACTCAAAATAATTTCTAAAAATCTATACATGATTAATATATAGTTTAAATATCGTCATTTTATATTTTTAAATATTTTTAAAAGATTTATTAGAGTAAATAATATAATTTATTTATTAATAAATAAAATTTTATATTAAATTTATATAATAAAATATACTTTTATATATATTAAGTAATAAAATTTATAGGGTTCATTTAATATCATAAAGATAATATGATAGGTATTATTAAAGTAAGTTATTACACGTAGTAAAATATGTTTGTATCACATATTTATTTGATAAAATAATATCTATAATGATAGTAAGTAAAAGTTGTATTATTTTATAATAATAATTATTATTATAAAAATATCAATATTTATAATTACTAAGATGACATTATGATAAAACGATAATTCTAATTATGATAACTTTAATATTTACGATAATTTTTAATATTATCTTTAAAATAATAATTCTATTTAAAATAATAATAATAATGATATTTTATAGTAACAATGACATTTCTATTAAAATGATAATTTTTGTTAAAATGATAGTTTTAATACTAACGATACTTTTAATAATAGTAATGATAAAAATAATAAGAACGATAATTTTATCTAAATCAATATCTTATAATATTTTAATTTCATCATGATACTCTTACTCATTATTTCCTAATCATTTCGTTTAATAGCTTTTAATCGTCTTTTATATCGTGTTCATAATAATGATAATAATAGTAATCAAAATAATTAGGTGTTACAAATATTTGTTTTAATTACACTAATATTAATAATGATAGTTACTATAACATTTTTAACGATAATACTAATAATTATCTTAATGATAATATAGTAATAATAATAATAACAATGACAATATCCATTTTTAAATAATGATATATATATTAATAATGATAATAATAATAATAATACTAATAATAATAATAATAATAATAATAATAATAATAATAATAATAATAATAATAATAATAATAATAATAATAATTGGATAATAATAATAATAATACTAATTATAACTTTAACAATAATAACGATAGTAATAATAAAAAAAATAACAATTTTTAATGATAAATCCATTTTATTGATAAAGATAATAATAATGATAATAATAAGATAAAACTAGAACGACGATAAAAACGACGATAATAATAATCATTTTTAATAAAAATATAGAAAATTCAATTGATTATAACTTTTAATCCGTTCATCGAAACCATTCGATATCTAAAGGAAAAGTCCTTAATTTTTCGCTAGCTTTCCAAGGACATGCATATCTTATACCTTATCTCAACCGCAAGTGTAACTAATTCAATATTCAATCTAACCTGTCTAAGGGCAATATCAAAAGTACAAGCATGCATAATCCTAAATACTCGAGCACTAGTCAGGGATACACTATTAGTATGTAAAAGTTAAATTATGAGTACTCACGTATCAATATTGAGATTCAATATTGCAGGAAAGGTACGTAGACGCAACGGAAATGATAAACACTATATTGACCTCACGAGCATACCAATGAACCATACTCAATCACCTCCATAGCTATAACCAATAATTTCCTTAATCCTATCCTACTCGAAAAACAATTTCGAAATCACTCGGACAGCACTCCGTCGTAATATTTTATGTATACTAATAATATCTTGAAATAATATGGAGTAAATATATATATGTAAATCGATTGAGAGAGTTTAGAGAAAAATATTTTCAAGTTTCTATGAAATAATGAAACCTATTGAATTCTATTTATAATAGATTTTTGAATTATTAAAGTGAATTATTAAAGTATGAATTATTAAAGTGAATTATTAAAGTATGAATTATTAAATTATGAATTATTAAAGTGAATTATTAAAGTATGAATTATTAAAGTTAAAGTAAAGTAAAAATAAAGTAAAGGTAAAGTTTAAGTATAGTAAAAGTATAAAACTATGTACGTATAATACGCGTATAAATATATATAATATTATTTTAAATTGTTATATATATTTAATAAAATAAAATATAAATATCGTTATCTTTATCATACTAGTTAAGTAATGAGTTGTCAAAAGTGGTTCTAGATATTTATAAAAGTTATATACGTTTTAATAATAAAGTTCTTTTTAAACTGAAAACGTTTTTGTACGTTTGAAACTAAATAGATTAATCGAGTCTTTATGAGATTCAATCTTCCACTATTCTTTGTCTAGTTCTCAATGATTGACAATTTGTTCTTATTTATAAATCACTTTACCATTTTCCAAATATTGTTAAAACGGAAAGATTTCTCAAATCAACGTGGGCCTTTCAACAGAGACTTGTAATCATAATTCAATATATCTGATAATTCAATCATTTGATCTTATCTTCTAATTCAATTGATAAATATTTTGAAACAGATACAATCATATAAAGTATTTAATCTAATATTTTGTTTACGTTTCAAGTTATAATATATATACACATATACATATATAATCATATTCGTTTAATGGTTCGTGAATCGTTGGAACATGGTCGAGGTTGAATGAATGTATGAACATAGTTTAAAATTCTTGCAATTTAACTTAACAAATATTGCTTATCGTGTCGGAAACATATAAAGATTAAAGTTTAAATTTGGTTGGAAATTTTCGGGTTGTCACATTGTAATCTTCGTGTTGTTATTGGGCTTTATATTTTCTCTTATATTTTGAAGTCCCTGCTTCCGTTTTCTATAATCATTGTCATCCACAGTTAATGCTCTCTCCTATTTTGCTGCGATTTATACTCCAATTTTCTATTTCTTCTGGAGTTTTGTCCCTTCGTTTCTTCTTTTTACGATTGGACATCTCTGGTAATGGTCCAGAATTCGTAGATATGGAGTTTCGAATGAATTTAATGTTCTAAACAAGAAAGAACGTTATAGCACGATTTGATTTGTCAAATTATCAGAATCATTGAGAATAGAACTATCAAGAATATATTTTCTTGATATGTTCAGAATTTATTCAGAATGAAAGAGTTATGTAACATGGCACAAGATGACGTTATGATCTGTGAATCATCATGTCTCAATAGAAACTCAGCATGACTTACTGTAATATAATCACGTTGATCAAGTGTCATTATATTATACTAACTCATGCATCAGTTCCCAACATTACTTCAATAACATTCATATTTTAAGCTCGAAAGTTTATAGAATATAGAAACTAACAGTTTCTATATGACGTAATACGGATAGCCCGAAGAGATTAATGATTTCAGATAAGAATAGTTACAAAAATATCTCCGAAAATATGGAGGATATTTATAATGAAAGATACGATAATATCTCGGAATATCTAAGATCAGAGGATGATAGAAACTATTGTCTGTAACGGTTTAGAGTAAGGAGCAAGATATTCACTAAAGAATTTAGCAGACATTGAATCATTTGGATTCTTTGAAGTCAAACTTATTCTTTGTGGTTTGTCCACAGCTTTCTTCATAGTTTCGCATAATCTGCTTTTTGGTACTAAATTTTCTATTGAATGTTTCCAATATAATGATACACAGGAAGCACGAAGAGGTATATAATTTCGGACGAGAATATTTATGAAAATATCCTCAGAAATATCGAAGATATTGATGACGATATTTTGGAATTTCTAAGTTCGATGGTTGATGGAGAAAGATATTTCGCAAGATTTTAACATGACTTCGGAGCAAGATATTCTCTAAAGATTTCAACGGATCCAGAATTATCTGGATTCTTTGAATATAGGGTATGGTCCCTGTATTTGTCCTTGGTCTCCTTCATGGTTAACTTTATCCATTTTCCAGTTCCAACGTTTCTGAGCTTTTCCAACATTCAGAGTATCGATTTGTAAACTGGGTGCCTTTTCAAAATTTCAGAATTGAAGATCGTAATCCAAGGAGATAATTGTTATATGTATACATATAACTATTGATGTAGAAATGCTACGAGATTCGAAATGCTGATTGCTGATTCCCGATAATTGGTATGGCAATTATTGTTACAGGGTATAGATGAATACAAGATGGGGTTTCAATGAATATAATGATTTTTCGGAAAGTCCAAATTCATTGAAGTTGCTGGTAATTTTACTGCTAATGTGGTGAAATATAAACGGTTCTCCGGTAACGATGACGACAGGCAAACTTATATATCGAGGTTATAATAAGGCTAATTCAAATGGAAGTTGAAGTTGATTTGTTGAAGCTGTGATAAAATTGGCTAAATTGAAAAAGAGTTGCAATGTTATTTTCAGTAATAACAATGCCAAAGGAGCTAACACAGACACGTGTTAAACTTTTACTTAGGGTCCAGGAGTTTTCAGGTGCATAACTATATACATCAATCTTTCCTTCCATAGATGAAGTGCGGTTGGTTCATCCTCTCGATTGAGGTGTTTTCAAGAATCATGAAGAGTTTGAACCCAAATTGTAATCGTCAAGATACAAATGAGGTTTAAGATGAAATCAAGTGGCAAACTTGAAGAATTGTTTAGTTTCATATGTTATTATCAATATTTTAATTCATTTTAATTGTCCAATGTCGACGGTCCACGGTTAGCAATTCAATAATTCATATATAGTTTAATATATAATATTCGAATTAATTAATACGTATCGTGACCCGTATTCGTCTCAGACTCGATCACAACTCAAAGTATATATATTATTATAGAATCAACCTCAACCCTGTATGGAGAACTCGATCATTACTGCATATAGAGTGTCTATGGTGATTCCAAATAATATATATAGATGCGTCGATATGATATGTCAAAACCTTGTATACGTGTCCCGATATTTAAAGTGCGTAAAATAAATAATAGAAAATAAATGACGATAAATAAAGTGCGTAAAGTAAATGACAGAAATTAAATGACGATAAATAAAATTGCGAGAATGTAAATTGCGATAATTAAACTGCGATAAATAAAATGTAATCAGTTAGCTAGGAACAGTTAGCGTGGATTCTTAACAATATTTCTCATAGTTAATTTGTTTGTTTCTAACAAATTTTTATTTTTGTCAAATGTTTTCTTCATTATGCCACTTGTTGAATTTTGATAGGTCAAAATCCAAATATGAATTTGAATGAAAATGATTATTCTGTGGTGAACGGATTCGTATATCGATGAATGTAAATAGGATAGTAAATGACTGTTGAATCAGCGTCGTCGAATGTACAGTGTAACTTATTAAAGTGTAATCTAAATATTCCTCGGGTATTACCTACCCGTTAAAATATTTTCACCATTAACAGTTTGTACGAAAGAATTTTTAATTACAATCTTTATGAAAATATACTTGTATATATATTTTCTTCAGATGCAATCATTGATTTAATGAGTTAATATGATATTAAACTCATTTGATTTACGTTAGAACAAGAATATATAATCTCTAAAACATTAGAGATTACATATTCTCCATGTTGAACGAAGATAAATGATGCAGAACGTTATGTAGAACAATGATTATGTTCGGAGTACCGATTGTGATGTTGAGGTGTGTGTTGTTGTGGTGATACAGTTGATACCGTTGATGTTGTTGAAGCTGGTACATTTTGCACCATATTTTCCAAGGCTACAACTCGGGCGCGAAACTCATTTACTTTATTACTCCGGGATGATTGTCGGTATAAACGAGCGAATGAATAACGTTTTGAATCTGACTTATGATATAGTCGTAGTGAGATACTCTAGAAATGAGAGAGAGAATGGTGTTACGAACAGGTTCGCCGGTAAGTGCTTCAGGTTCTTCACCAAGAGTGCAGGTTGGTGAGTGAAAAGAATCGCCTTCTTCTCGTCTCCATTGATTTAGTCGACTACGTAACCATCAGATGAATTGGGGATGGATGATTGGTTAATTCATTCCAATGACACTACTTTCGGAGCTCGAGTGAAACTCTATGTCGGAATAGCTGTCCGAATAACTATCGAAATAGTTATCGGAATCTAAGGGATTCGAACTGGTTGAGGGACTCATCTCGTACGATCAGATGAAAGATTTTTGATAAGGAATAGAATAGGATGTAGATTAGTACCCTGCAATACATAATTTACATATGCATATATAATACTAAAATCCCATAAGTTACGGAGGAATCCACTGAAGCTGTCAGGCAAAGGTAACAATAACAGATACGCTAAGATATGAATTTATCTATACACTGTCTATGCAATAGAGGCACTAAGACATGTCTAGACTAAGAATGATAAGCAGGTAATTTCCTAAGGATGATAAGCAGATGATTTCTGACTAGAAATGATAAGCAAAACTTTTGACATGCAGACACGGTCGAAGTCCAGACTCACTAATGCATCCTAACGACTATCAGTTAGACTCACTAATGCAAGACCTGGTTCGCTAAGACCAACGCTCTGATACCAACTGTGAAGACCCATCCTAATCCATCCGAACGAAGTCCATATTGATTATAAACGATTCACAACAGTTGATTACATCGCGAGGTAATTGACCTCGATATGATACATTTTACAAACATTGCATTCATTTTTGAAAAGACAATCTTTCATTACATCGAAAGTTGACGGCATGCATACCATTTCATAATATATCTAACTATAATTGACTTAATAATAATCTTGATGAACTCAACGACTCGAATGCAACATCTTTTGAAATATGTTATGAATGACTCCAAGTAATATCTTTAAAATGAGCAAATGCACAGCGGAAGATTTCTTTCGTACCTGAGAATAAACATGCTTTAAAGTGTCAACCAAAAGGTTGGTGAGTTCATTAGTTTAACATAAATAATCATTTCTATCAATCTAATAGACCACAAGATTTCATATTTCTCATAAACATATGTCCCATACATAGAGACAAAAGTATCATTCATATGGATTGAACACCTGGTAATCGACATTCACAATATACATATAAGAATATCCCCATCATTCCGGGATCCTCCATCGGACATGATATAAAAAAAAGGGGCATATTCGATTTCGATAATTCAACCATAGAATGTAGTTTCGATCACTTGTGTCTATTCCGTAAAGCATTTATAAAAGCAGCGCATGTATTCTCAGTCCCAAAAATATATATAAAAAGGGAGTAATGAAAACTCAGAGTACTGTATTTTGTAGTAAAAATACATATGACGATATTGAACAATGCAGGGTTGTCCTCGGATTCACGAACCTATATCATTTGTATATTTATTAATACACATATTCGTAATCGAATAAGTTTATATATCATATCTTGGATTATATATTATACTTATTTAGTTTGTGTATATATTCAAAATGTTTAATATTATTATAGTTATATATATAGGTATATCTGTTTAGTGTTATAGTAAAAATGTCTAAATTGTTATATATGAGTATTTCTAAAATAATTTGTTAATATGGTTAATATATACTTATAATAATATTTTAAAAACTTTTATTTTTAAATTCACAATACCTCTAATAATAATAATATTGTTATTACTAATAATCATAATTCTTGTCATTTTAAAATGGTAACTTTAAATAAATGGTTATTAATGATAATATGTTTTAATAAAAATATTAGCACTGTTAGTAAATATAATAATAATAATACTAATAATGATAATGTTAAGATAGTACTTATAATAATGATAATGATAATAATGATATTACAAATTTTAAAGGTGTTACTACATTACTAGAAATGATATTATTATCAATATTAATGAAAAGCGATACATTTTAGTATTCTCATAATAATACTAATAACATTCAATAATGTACCTAAAATTCTATTAATGATAATAATTAATAACTTTCATAGATATATTTATTTTAGTAACAATAATAACAATAATTATTATGATACTTGTAATGATAATAATAATTAATAATTAATATCAACAATAACAATCAATGATAATAACAATGATAATAATAATTATTATAATTATCATAGTAATAATAACAATAATAATAATGATAATAATAATAATAACAGCATACTAAAAAATACTTGAAAGGCTACCTTAATGAGATGAGTCTCAAAAAAAATAAACTGACAGAGCTGAGTATCGAACTCGCGACCTCCCGTATACCCGAACCAACACTCAACCAGCTGGGCTGTTGCCCTCTTTCCGAAATATAACAGAAAACGTATATATTTAACCCGTAATTAGTTCATTCCTATTTTTCATCTTCTTCTTCACAAAAACAATCGACCGGAGCCAAATTCACAGTAACTCCTAATTTATGTTTTACGACCTTCAATCCACACCTAAACTATCAGTTGTATTCGTTTGGATTTAATCAAAAAGAAAAATAACAAATTGCACAGCAGCAGATTAAATAAAATAAAAAAAAATATCACGAACAAAACTCAGACCTGATTTTAACCTTGAGATCGTTTTAGCTCTTGACTCCTACATGAAATAGATCCAAAAATCATTCCTAGAACCTTTAGGAACCCTCAATTTAACTCAACTCGTAGCAAAAAATTCGAATTCGATTTAAGAACAGAAGTTGACTTTTTAAAGTTGAAACTTGACTCTTGAAATTCGAGTTGGATTTAGCAAATTAAAACTTGAAAATTTGAAGAAACAATCACTATGTGATTTAGAACACTTCTGTATTTATGGATTTTAAAGATTGACTAGAAATTTAGCCTTTGCTTTTTAAAATAGCCGTGAACAGGGGTACGGTTCTTTTTTTTGTTCCTCCTTCTTTCTGTTTCAACCCACGATTTACAGCATAAATATGTATAAAGTGTGTTAATAATACTCGCAGGATTTGTAACATAGATGAATTGATTTAACGTGTCTTGTAGTGAAGGTAGGGTTGATTGCATTCACGGGTTTACTAGAAAGAAGAAGAAAAAAAATTAAAGTAATACTGATATATAGATGACAGATAAGTTTATTTAATATTGATATCTATTAATATAATATATAATATATAAATACTAATAATAATAATAATAATGTTATTCATAATTACATTAATAATAATAATAATAATATTAATAATAATTATTATTATTTTAGTATAATAACTGAATAAATAATAAAATAAAAATAAAAATAGATATTATAAATGTTTACATAAAATATTTACAATCTACATATATTTATTATAATATAATTTAAACACATTTACATAATATAAGTTACCCAAATTGTATAACATTTGAGCCGACAGTTTTGGATTCCATAATTAATATAAATTGAACGGTTGTTGTTGGTGCTCGAAGAAGTAATAGAAACAAAAGTTGGTGATTGGTACTTCACATCTCTCATATGCATATACATATGTAGATGATAGAGAGATGATAGTGGAAGACTTTTATCAATCAATAAGATTGAGCATAAAGTTAATAATCTATACACGAATATAATTTGGTGAGACAAGGAAAACCCAATTGAAAATGATGTACAACAGATGCGTTATTATTTATTTTTACTATTTAATATTAATAATTATTAAAATATATAATCTTGTTTAATATTAATATTAAATATCAATAACAATGATAATAACATTACTTATTAATAATAATAATTATTAATACTGGTGTTAATATTAATAATAATAATAATAATAATATTAATATAACAAATTTATATTAATACATAATTATTTACATAACATGAAATATTATAAGTTTATATATTTTAGTCTTATTCTTTGTAGAATTATTTATAAAAAGTTTGTTACTTACTTGTTTTTAATCCCAATTAAGATATATAGAGTATTAAAATTTAAACTTTCTAAGTAAATGCATTTTAGATAAATCTATAATCTACATAATCTTTTTACAGACTAATGATTACAATCATTATATTGGAAACCAAATATATTTATATATATATACATTTAAATATATATGTATTTATTTACAAATGGTAGTTCGTGAATCGTTGAGCATTCGAAGGTCAATTGAATATATGCAACAGTTCAAACTTTTTGAGACTCAACCTAACAGACTTTGCTTATCGTGTCGAAATCAAATAAGATTCAAGTTTTAAATTTTGTCGGAAATTCCCGGGTCATCACAATACGGTGATAACTTGATGATGATGACGAATATAAAGATGATGATCGTAATAATGAGTTATGATGTTATGACTCATGAAACAATGAACATAAATAATGATGATTTGGGTTAGGAAGTTAAATAGATGACGAAGAAGAATAAGGTAGTCAGATATTAGGTTAAAAGGACGTTATCGGGGTAGCGGGACGTCGCCGGTTCAAACCCGGACTTGGGCATCTTTAAAGGGCTATTTCTTTGAGGTAGTTTACTTATTACTTAATAATAATAATAATAATAATAATATTATTATTATTATTATTATTATTATTATTATTATTATTATTATTATTATTAGTGTTAATAGTTATTATTATTATTATTATGTTATAACAAATATTAAAAATATAAATATTAGTATCATTATTATTATTATTAGTAAATTCATTATTTTTATAGCTATTAGTATTCATTACTATTAAAATCAACATTTTTATTAAAAGTATCATTTTTATTTAAGTTATCATTTTTATCATTAATATTACAAGTATTATTTCTAACTCTATTATCACTGTTATTATTTTTACCATTACTAATATTATTTTAATATTATTATAATTTTAACAAACAAACCATATATATATATATATATACAAAAATATATTTAATACATACAACATAACAAAAATATTATTTTTATTTATTTTAAATATATAAAAAGAATATATGAAACATATAGGTTATTAATATAAAAATGATATAAATTGGTACGATTACAATTATGTGTGTTAATATATATATAAATGATATAGGTTTTTGAATCCGAGGCCAACCCTGCATTGTTCAGTTTCGTCGTATGAATATTTTTACTACAAAATATTGTAGGGTGAGTTTCATTACTCCCTTTTTAAATGCTTTTGCAATATATTTTTGGGACTGAGAATACATGCGCTGCTTTTATAACTGTTTTACAAAATAGACACAAGTAATCAAACTACATTATATGGTTGAATGATCGAAGCCGGATATGCCCCTTTTTGCATGGTAGCCTAAGAATTAGGGAACATCACTAATTTTGAGAATTAGTTCACCCCTAATTGACGCGAATCCTAAAGATAGATCTATTGGGCCTAACGAACCCCATCCAAAGTACTGGATGCTCTAGTACTTCGATGTTGTTTTTATCATGTCTGAAGGATTTTCCGGAATGATAGGGGATATTCTTATATGCATCTTGTTAATGTCGGTTACCAGGTGTTCACCATATGAATGATTTTTATCTCTATGCTTGGGATGTATATTTATGAGAACTGGAAATGAAATTCTTGTGGTCTATTAAAATGATGGAAATGATTATTTATGTTAAACTAATGAACTCACCAACCTTTTGGTTGACACTTTAAAGCATGTTTATTCTCAGGTATGAAAGAAATCTTCCACTGTACATTTGCTCATATTAGAGATATTACTTGGAGTCATTCATGACATATTTCAAAAGACGTTGCATTCGAGTCGTTGAGTTCATCAAGATTATTATTAAGTCAATTATAGTTGGATATTTTATGAAATGGTATGCATGCCTATCAACTTTCGATGTAATGAAAGTTTTTCTTTTAAAACGAATGCAATGTTTGTAAAATGTATCATATAGAGGTCAAATACCTCGCGATGTAATCATATGTTATTGTATTCGTTCTTATGGATTAGGACAGGTCTTTACATGTGGTATCAGAGCAGTGGTCTTAGCGTACCAGGTCTTGCATTAGTGTGTCTAACTGATAGTTGTTTAGATGCATTAGTGAGTCTGGACTTCGACCGTGTCTGCATGTCAAAAGTTTTGCTTATCATTTCTTATCGGAAATTACCTGCTTATCATTCTTAGTCTAGACACGTTTTACTGCATTGACTGCATGAATAGTGTATAGACAAAATTCATATCTTAGCGTAACTGATAATTCATATCCTAGCATATCTGCTACTGTAGACTTTGTCTGACAGCTTTCGTAGATTCCTCCGTAACTTATGGGATTTTAGTATTATATATGCATATGTAAATTATGTATTGCAGGGTACTAATCTACATCCTATAATCTATTTCTTATCGAAAATCCTTCATCTGATCGTACGAGATAAATTCCTCAACCAGTTCGAATTCCTCGGATGCCGACAGCTATTCCGATATGGAGATCCAACTGAGCTCTGAAAGCAATGTAACCAAAATGGATCACCCGATTAGTCATCTTCAATTCTGGATGAATTGGGGATGGGTTCGTGATTTACTTAATCATTGGAGACAAGAAGAAGGTGATCCTTTCCACCCACCGAATTTCCCTCTTGGCGAAGAACCTGAAGCACTTACTGGCTAACCTATCCGAAACACCATTTTCAGCCTCATTTCCAGGGTAGCTCGTCACGATTATAATCTATCCACAATCCTAAACCTTATTCAATTGCTCATTCCTACCGACAATCATTCCAGAGTAATAAGTCAACGAGCTTCGCGCCCGAATTGTAGCCTTAGAAAATATGGTGCAAAACGTACCAGATTCAACAACATCACCGGCACCAACAGTACCATCAGTAATAGCAACAGTACCATCAATAATCCATGCCTCAACATCCCATTCAGTACCTCGAGTACAATCATCGTTCTACGTATCGTTCTACATCAATTATCTTCGTTCTTCATGGCGATTATGTAATCTCTAATGTTTTAGAGATTATGTTTTCTACTTATAACGGTAAATCAAATGAGATTAATATTATATTAACTCATTGAATCTATGATTACATCTGAAGAAAAAAATATATATGTAAGTATATTTTCATAAAGATTGTAATTAAAAATTCTTTCGTACAAACTGTTAATGGTGAAAATATTTTAACGGGTAGGTAATACCCGGGGAATATTTAGATTTCACATTAATAAGTTACATTGTACATTCTTCGAATCTGATTCAACAGTCATTTACTATCCTACTTACATCCACAGATATATGTATCCGTTCACCGCAGAATAACCATGTTTATTCAAATTCATATTTGGATTTTGATTTATTAGAATCCAACAAGTGGCATAATAAACAAAACATTGTACAAAATAAAATTTGTTAGAAACAAACAAATTCACTATGAGAAATTTTGTTAAGAATCCACACTAACTGTTCCTAGCTAACTGTTAATTTTGTATTACCTTTTATTTATCGCAATTTATTTATCGCATTTTATATATCGCAATTTTAATTCTCACAATTTTATTTATCGTCATTTAATTTCTGTTATTTATTTTACACACTTTAAATATCGGGACACGTATACAAGGTTTTGACATATCATATCGACGCATCTATATATTATTTGGAATAATCATAGACACTCTATATGCAGTAATGCTGGAGTTAGCTATACAGGGTTGAGGTTGATTCTACAATAATATATATAGTTTGAGTTGTGATCGAGTCTGAGACATGTACACGGGTCACGATACGTATTAATTAATTTGATTATTATATATTAAACTATATATAAATTATTGGACTGTTAACTGTGGACTATCGACTGTGGACTAATAACATTAGACAATTAAAATGAATTAAAATATTGATGATAACATATGAAACTAAATATTTCTTCAAGTTTGCCACTTGAGTTCATCTTAAACCTCATTTGTATCCTGACGATTACAATCTGCGTTCAAACCTTTCATGATTCTTGAAAACACCTCAATCGAGAGGATGAACCAACCGAACTTCATCTACGGAAGAAAAGATTGATACATATAGTTATGCACCTGAAAAACACTCGAAACCTGAGTAAACATTTAACACGTATCTGTGCTAGCTCCTTTGGCATTGTTATTACCGAAAATAGCATTCCAATTCTTTTTCAAAGTAGTCAGTTTTGTCATAGCTCCAGCAAGTCAACATCGACTTTTCAGTCGAAACAGCCTTATTATAACCTTGATATATACGTTTCCTTTTCGCCATCGTTACCGGGGAACCGCTTGTATTCCACCACATTAGCAGTATACTTATCAGCAACTGTATTGATCTAGGATTTTCCAAAAAATCATTATATTTATCAAAACCCCATCATTTACTCATCTGCATCTTATAACAAGAATTGCCATACGAATCATCGGGAATTAGCAATCAGTAATTTTGAAATCTCGCAGCATGCCTATCCAACAGTTATATGTGTACATATAACGTCTATCATCTGGACTTACATGCTTGAATGTGAAGTTTCTGAAAAACACCCCGAACTGCGAACTAGTCCTCGAAATGCTGATGAAGCAGCAAAAACCGTCGGAAGTTTTATGATAAAGAATAGTATGTTGGAAAAGCTCAAAAAAGTTGGAACTGGAAAACGGATTGAGCTAACCACGAAGAATACCAAGGATAAATACAAGGACCATACCCTATATTCAAAGAATCCAGGTAATTCTGGATCCGTTGAAATCTTTAGAGAATATCTTGCTCCGAAGTCATGTTAAAATCTTGCGAAAATTTTTCTTCATCAACCTTCGAACTTGGAAATTCCAAAATATCATCATAAATATCTTCGATATTTCTGAGGATATTTTCTTAAATATTCTCGTCCGAGATTATATACCTCTTCGTGCATCCTGTGTTTCATTATATTGGAAACTTCTGTAAAATCTAAGTTTAATTTATGAATGAATTCTGGAGAAATGTAAAGAAATTGATGCATGAATTAGTATAATATAATGACACTTGATCAACGTGATTATATTACAGTAAGTCATGCTGAGTTTCTAAATGGAATGTGATGATTCACAGATCATAACGTCATCATGCGCCATGTTACATAACTCTTTCATTCTGCTTAACTTCTGAACATATTAAGAAAATATATTCTTGATAGTTCTATTCTCAGTGATTCTGGTAATTTGAAAAATCAAATCGTGCTATTACGATCTTTCTTATTTAGAACAATAAGTTCATCCGAAACTTCATACTTATGAATTCTGGACCATTACTCGCTTTACTAGAGGTAGAGAAGAGAATAAAAAGGCAAAGATCTCTAAAATATAAGAGAAAATATAAAGCCCAACAACAACATCGAAATTACAAACCGTGGATATCAGTGCGTATAGCAATATAAAGACATGGGAGGATTATAAATACAATAATCCCTAGGGCATAGTAGAAATAAACAGATTCTTCCAGTGGGAGTTGGAAAAGAAGAACGATCATTACGATAGTCAGAATAAGAACAAGGATCAGAACTGGATTAAGCATTGTTACAATTTTTAGATGTATGGTTTAAGGAAGAAGATATAGGAATGGTGAGAATCATAAAACGGAAGAGGTCAATTTATAAAGAAATTACCTGACAGGACAATCAAGGCAGATCGCATTTATTTAAGAAGATCCTAATTCCCTTCAATCCCGAAGAATCAAATCTTATTCAGATTTCAAAGATTTCTTTAATTCCCTTGAATTTCGAAAATCAACCGTGACTACGTTATCGGTTAAGTCAAATCTGCATTTACACATTTCACTATTTAGTGATAGCTTCATTCGTACGCTTTGAGTAATTAAATCGTTTTATCTATATTATTCAATAATGATAAACTCTATTTAACAACTCAGATTCATCATGAAAACATATATATTGTTAGTCATGACAACCTCACTCAAATTTCGGGATGAAATTTCTTTAACGGGTAGGTACTGTGACGACCCGGGAATTTCCGACCAAATTTAAACTTTATCTTTATATCATTTCGACACGATAAGCAAAGTCTGTCATATTGAGTCTCGGAAAATTTTTGAATTGTCTTCATATATTCAATTGACCTTCAACTGTTCTCGACGATTCACGAACAACTATTTGTAAATAGATGTATATATATTTAAAAGTATAGATATGTGTATTAATTCGAAAAATAATTTGAAATATTATATTACTTAGTTATTGGAATTAATTTTTATAAAATAAAATAATATAAGATATAATAAAGTTTATTATTAAAGTGAATATATATATTGTATATTAAATGTAATTATTTAATAATTGTAATACTTGTTGGACGTTTCGATTATTAATTAGAAAAGTGAAATTTGAACTTATATGATTTTAAAATAAACCGTGATCCGAAAATGAGTTCTATAAACTTTAGGCTTACTAAAAATGTATTTAGGACCTAGTTATTAAATTTTAAAACTTTTTATATTTTACTTGGGATTGGGAGTGAATAATTAATGTAATTTTTATTTAATAGTTAATGACTGAATTTTATACCATAATAACCAAAATAAATAAATATAGTTAATTTAAGAATATGGGGTTTTTCTGAACACTTTTATTCGTCACTGATTATCAACGGATCACGATATACTATTCGAAATTAAATTGTCGGCAGATAATAATTAAGTTGGCATGATTTTATTTCATGATTGTTATTGTAGTATTACTTTATATTATTATTAATATAATCATATATTTATTCTTTACAAACACTTACATCCAATAAAATTTGATACATATATCAATCAACTACTGTATATGATGTAATTAGGATTACTATGCTTTTTGATTCCCTTACAATATTTATATATATATATATATATATATATATATATATATATATATATATATATATATATATATATATATATATATATATATGATTACACATACCCAACAACGCAAAAACTAGTATCTGTTTCTAATTCCATCGACACCACTTCATCACTTTATCTATCTTTTATCTATCTTATTATATCTACATATCTTTTAAATATATACATATGCATACATCACATACAGAGATATGAAAACCCATTTTGGAGTTGCTACTCCTGCTCGCCACCATGATCATTCTCTTCAACCATCCCCACCACTTCTTCATTACCATCTTTAATTACCCTCCTCAACCCATTACCACCACAATCCCTATGATCTCCACAACATCACCATCTTCTTCGGTTTCCGTCACCACCCATGACTACAAATATTCACCATCGATCACGATATCAACCATCACCATATCACGAATCATCGATCTCATTATATTCATCAAATTAAACAACAAACGGTCACCATTTGTTCCTATACCTATTACTACTATTTCCGGGTACAAATCACCACTTCACCACCTTTCTATATTTTTTTTCCTGTTTTCACGATTAAACAATCACAAACCATCAGTCATCATCATTATCTTTTTCCTATCCCTTCTGTTGCTCGAACGAGACAAGTTCACCATCGACCCATCATCTTCTAACAAAGAATATCACTTGAAAACTTAATGCTACTGCTGTGATCTCTTTTCAATTCAAACAGACCCAAAGCCATTACCATGATTTAAGGTAACTATTACTACAACTTGTTGTTGTTTATACTTTCTGTTTCTATCACGATCATCCCTACTTTATTGTTGTTGGTATTACTGTAACCACCAAAACCTCCATCGAACCACCCTACTATCACTACAAAACACCACTTGCAGCTGCTATTTATTCTGATCAAACCCACCACCTTTAATGTTACAATTTCTATTTTCATTCGAACACAAATGTTTAAAACCCAAGATTTTCTTCTATATTGTTTCCTCTACTACTGCCGCCACCCAACACTTAGAACCACCACCATCATCAAACAGTCGCCACTTCAACCCCTAAATCACCACACCACCATTAAAGACTTTAATATCTTTCTGTTTTGGATTCAACAACCATTAACCCCATTACAATCGAAAACCTACTGCAACTTGAGTTTCTGGTTACGCTTCAACTGCACCGTCCTTGCTTCTATTAGATGATAACAAAAATACAATATTCATGATGATAATTACGCGTAATTCAGTTTTGAAACAATAAAGTAATTAGGATTGAATATGAGCTGTAAAGAAAGTGAGACTTTTGTGTTATACCAAGTATTATCAATTTAGTTGGTAACCTATCTATTACAAATATGATAATGGAATATGACATGATGATGATGTATGAGGTAACTAGAGAAGTCGATCAATACAAGTATTCTTGTGGGCTGGATCATTTTCCTATTAAACTAACTGATCTGATTTCCTTTCTCTGTTGGGCCACGTTGTCTTGTTGGATTGAGATCCAACTCATAATATTTGGGTTGTGATCCAAGTCTCGTTTATCTGTTGGGCTAATTGTTCATGCAAAACCCACGAAAAACTTTATGTTATATATAGTTTTGGTTATTCGGTTCATGTGAATTAGGATACAGATGATGATTATGATCAAAATGATGATGATGTTCATAAGATGGTGATGAGTATGATGATGATGTGATATGATAACGATGATAATTAGATAATGATTAAGATTATGATAAAACTTATATGTTAATAGTGAAACAAGGATATAGGATGATGACTTAGATTAGTGATAGATTATGAAAATGAGAAAAGAAAACTGTTGGGCCATTATTGGTTATTTGGGCCGTGGACTCTGTTGGGCCGAGGACTAATACTCTCTGTTGGGCCGAACCTCACTTTGGTCACAGTTAGTCGGACGGTTAATGATAATGATGATAAGTAGTATAAGAGTAAAATTTTGATCAAAATTGATAAAGTAGTGATTATGATAAAAATATTTGATGATATGGTGATAACTTGATGATGATAACGAATATAAAGATGATGATCGTAATAATGAGTTATGATGTTATGATTCATGAAACAATGAACATAAATAATGATGATTTGGGTTAGGAAGTTAAATAGATGATGAAGAAGAATAAGGTAGTCAGATATTAGGTTAAAAGGACGTTATCGGGTTAGCGGGACGTCGCGGGTTCAAACCCGGACTTGGGCATCTTTAAAGGGCTACTTCTTTGAGGTAGTTTACTTATTACTTAATATTATTATTATTATTATTATTATTATTATTATTATTATTATTATTATTATTATTATTATTATTATTATTATTATTACTACTACTATTATTATTATTAATGTTAATAGTTATTATTATTATTATTATTATTATGTTATAACAAATATTAAAAATATAAATATTAGTATCATTATTATTATTAGTAAAATAATTATTTTTATAGTTATTAGTATTCATTACTATTAAAATCAACATTTTTATTAAAAGTATCATTTTTATTTAAGTTATCATTTTTATCATTAATATTACAAGTATTATTTCTAACTCTATTATTATTGTTATTATTTTTACCATTACTAATATTATTTTAATATTATTATAATTTTAACAAACAAACGATATATATATATATATATATATATATATATATATATATATATATATATATACACACAAAAATATATTTAATACATACAACATAACAAAAATATTATTTTTATTTAATTTAAATATATAAAAAGAATATATGAAACCTATAGGTTATTAATATAAAAATGATATAAATTGGTACGATTACAATTATGTGTGTTAATATATATATATATAAATGATATAGGTTCGTGAATCCGAGGCCAACTCTACATTGTTCAGTTTCGTCGTATTAATATTTTTACTACAAAATATTGTAGGGTGAGTTTCATTACTCCCTTTTTAAATGCTTTTGCAATATATTTTTGGGACTGAAAATACATGCGCTGCTTTTATAACTGTTTTACGAAATAGACACAAGTAATCAAAACTACATTATATGGTTGAATGATCGAAGCCGAATATGCCCCTTTTGCTTGGTAGCCTAAGAATTAGGGAATATCACTAATTTTGAGAATTAGTGCACCCCTAATTGACGCGAATCCTAAAGATAGATCTATTGGGCCTAACGAACCCCATCCAAAGTACCGGATGCTTTAGTACTTCGATGTTGTTTTTATCATGTTCGAAGGATTTACCGGAATGATAGGGGATATTCTTATATGCATCTTGTTAATGTCGGTTACCAGGTGTTCACCATATGAATGATTTTTGTCTCTATGTATGGGATGTATATTTATGAGAACTGGAAATGAAATTCTTGTGGTCTATTAAAATGATGGAAATGATTATTTATGTTAAACTAATGAACTCACCAACCTTTTGGTTGACACTTTAAAGCATGTTTATTCTCAGGTATGAAAGAAATCTTCCGCTGTGCATTTGCTCATATTAGAGATATTACTTGGAGTCATTCATGACATATTTCAAAAGACGTTGCATTCGAGTCGTTGAGTTCATCAAGATTATTATTAAGTCAATTATAGTTGGATATTTTATGAAATGGTATGCATGCCTGTCAACTTTCGATGTAATGAAAGTTTTTCTTTTAAAACGAATGCAATGTTTGTAAAATGTATCATATAGAGGTCAAATACCTTGCGATGTAATCATATGTTATTGTATTCGTTCTTATGGATTAGGACGGGTCTTTACAGGTCTAGTCAGATGTTTCACTACGAAAGAGTCCTCAGTCGGAATCCAAAGCTCGATAGACTTACTACAACCGGTGTGCCTCGGTCGATCTTACGTTGTATCCGATAGACTTCTCTTACCAAGGGGTGACACAGACTTCCCGATAACAGAGCCTATAACTACATTCTATTAGTTGGAAAAGCAATTGAGTTTAAAACATAATCGGAAAGTATTTCAACAGCATACACAGACCATAATATTATTTCGGCATTATAACTGCTTACATCATAGCATACACAAAAGATAACTACTCGCTAATCATGGCAACAATATAATAAAATATTATATAAGATAAAGGATAGAAGTACCAGTAGATTAAACGAGTTTTGAATACAAAAGTGACAACTTCAAGACTCCAGACCGCTCCTAATACAATCTTCAGCGTTCTTCTCCGGGTACTAGGTTTCCCGCACGGAGTCGAAGGCCTTGAGAGTATGACTAATATTGTAGAAGAGAGAGAAAGAAGTGAATTGAAATTTGTGTTGGAATGAATGACAAAGCCCCTTTAAATAGACTAGGAATTTGCCAAAATACGGCAGGCATACTGTTTGGCAGCCCGATTGGTGGCTCGTATTTGGCAGGCTGTTTTCCTGGCAGCCCGTATGGCAGGCCGCTTGGTGAGCCGTATTTGGCAGGCCGTTTCCATACTGGCAGGCCGTTTTTGATGCTGGTCAGCCTTGATTCACTGAATCGTAACTTGATTTCTTGTCTTTCACCGTTTTCGCTCTAGAATCTTTGTTTTAGCTTCGATTCTCTTGATTCTTTTTGCACAGCCTTCGTAATTACTTGTTCTTCAATTCTAACCGACGAAGTGGGTATTTTACCGATAAAGTTCGAATCTTTGTTGTTTTTGGGCCTTAATACCGGGGTGAAAATGTGATTTTTTAACCGATATCAAAATTCGAGCAGTTTTGGTGAAATTCAAGCAATTTTGGTGAAATTCGAGCAAAAAAAATTGGCGGGTAATGAAGTACGCCCCGCCATGACCGTCACGTGCGCCGCATGGCATACTTCTTAGCTGGACGTTTAGCTTCAATTCCTAGTTGCATTACAACTAAGTCAACGCTGTCTTCAGGTCATGATTGTTCTCACGCTACGCCACCCGTAGTGTACCGTTGAATGTTGACTCAGTCTGCTCTGTCGCTTGTCCGTCCGAAAAATCAGGAGAACGTGGAGCAATTAGTGGGCATGATTAGAGTATTCCAGGAGTGGTATTCGTGGGTTAGTGGACTGATGATAGTTACCTAGAATAACCGCCATCTTTCTCCTATAAATACTAGCCATAATCAATCATTTACGATATGTAAAAAAATAATCAGCATTCACTTACCATTACTGATCACTTTGATTAGTTCACCTTGGAGGCTCGACAAAAGTCAACCACCACAACACCCTTCAAACCCATCGCGTTAACCGGAGGAACCCCTTCCGAAGGTTAGTCACAACAATCTTTTGCACTCAGGTCAATTTTGGCTTGATCATTTGGCGCCATCCGTGGGACCATTTGATCAATACTTTCACACAAGATGACAGGCGATTCTAATCCATCAATAACCGCTAACACTGGCAAAGAACCGTACGATCCTTTAAAGCCCACTGAAGACAGTGTTTACGAGACACCAGACGACTCTATCAAGCATACTATGTTGCAATTCGACGATGATGACGAGACCAATAAGCGTGACATCAAGGGGACAGGAACCCCTGAAGCGAACTTAAGCCAGCTTAAACCCATCGGTGGCGAAGAGGCGATACGTTTTTTGGCAAAAGGAGGATTTGTTTTACCGTCGCTCATGTCCAAAGGCAGCGAAAAACCGACTGGTATGTCCAAAGTTCATCCACAAAGCTCTACACGTTCGGCGTTAGAGACTGGTAAGAGTTCTGGCAAAACCAGAGAGGAGGCACGAAAGGACTTAATCGAGAACTTAATTCTAGCCGCACCAGAATCCATGAGCGTTCAGGTCGAGCAGCCTGGCGTGGCGGATAACATGTTGAACAATTGGTACGCTATGATGGGAGACAACGTTAAGCGAACATTTGAAGTTTCTGCGATGTCGGAGAAGTTTACTTGAGAGATAGCCACCCATCTGTTGCCCGCCGTCCTTACTACCCCTCTCACGCTAGGGATGTCTGACGGCACCATGGATCCGGAAGACTTTCTGCAGCAATTCGAACACGCCGTCAAAATGCAGTATTAGGATAGTCCGACGGCGTGCCACATGTTCCCGGGACAGCTACAAGCCGTCGCGAGGGAATGGTTCGCCAAGTTTCATGCCTTGAGCATATCCAGCTACACTGACCTCAGAACTAAGTTCGTGCAACGTTTCCAGAACTTTAAACGCACCGAACTCACTCACCTGGATGCGCACAGCATCAAGATGAGGACGCGTGAATCCCTAATGAATTTCACTTCTTGCTTCACGGCGGAGTGCCAAAAGATCCCCGATCTGCCTGAATCGCAGCAGATCTCCACGTACATCATGGGAATCTATCAAACCCGTTATTTTTCGTTAGTAAAGTCGATGAGGCATAAGCTGCCGAAGACGTTCGTTGAGGCTGTGAAAATGGTAAAGGATTATGTGCGTTCCGAGGAGTTTGCAGATGCTACCGTTGGGGACCACAGCACAACGGACCGGCACGATAAAGACGATAAGGGAAATAGCAAAGGCAACACAGGTAACAAGTACAAAGGAAGTGGAAGCGGGAACAACAGGGGCTACGGGCGTTCCAGCCACAAGTATGACCACCGTAACAACTATCGTCCTTACGAACGATATGCCCCAAAAAGGTTGTCGGCAGAAGAGGAGAGTTTGATAAAATCGTTGTTTTAAAACGCCTAAGGAAATTCTGACAACGGAGGAACTAAGTAAAGATTTTCCTCCGCCAAAACCAATGCAGCTACGCTTCACTGTGGATGAAAGTAAGTGGTGTATCTTTCATGAAGATAAGGGGCATGATGTAGATGACTGTAGGGAACTTAAAAAGGTAATAGTCGAACGATTGAAGCTTGGGGAATTTGACCATCTGAAGCCGTAACGTGTTAAAACCCCCAGGGCAAAGAAATTTTCTTGGCAAAGCGGAAAAGAAAAAGCTCCTGAAAAGCACATCCACATGATAAAAATGTGGCACGCAGGTCATGTCCGAAAGGCAGAAGTTTTGGAGGAATGGGAATGTGCCCCTATCACGTTTCCTGCTTTTTGGAGAGTCTGTCCTACCAATTTGCCCGTGACGATAACCGCCACGGTGGGACGGTGAAAGGTCTCCAGGATTTATGTGGATACAGGAAGCGCCGTTGACGTCTTATACGAACACTGCTTCTTACAGTTACCACAGGATGTGCAGGATAAGTTAAAACCACCGCTTCATCCCGTCGCGGGTTTCACGGGAGAAACCACTTGGCCTTTGGGCCGGGTAAATATTGATGTTACGCTAGAAGAAAATGCGAAGCGGCGAACAGTATCCCTGAATTTCGTGGTCGTTAGAAGCCAATTGAAGTATAACATTATAATGGGACGGGAAGCGTTGTGTGAATTCGGTGCTATAGTTTCTACGGTACACGGAATGATGAAATTCCCAACCCCGTTAGGCATTGCAATGGTTTACTCTGATCGAATACTGATTGTAGGCCAGGTTGAGCAACCGCTACAGCGGATGGCACCGGTTGAGCATGAGGGGAGTGTCATCATTAACCATTCCTTTCCCGAAAAGACGGTTCAGATTGGGCAAACGCTATCCGATGCGACGAAAAGCGTGTTATGTGAACTTTTGGCAAACAACGCCGATGTATTCGCGTGGCAAGAGTCTGATATGACGGGAGTACCCCGCACCATAGCAGAACATCGCTTAAACATTAACCCAAGTATAACTCCTGTGAGGCAAAAGAAATGAGGTATGGCTCCGGAGCGTAGTGCCTTCTTAAAAAACGAGGTAGAAAAGTTAGTACATGCAGACATACTACATGAGGTTAAGTATCAGACATGGGTCACTAATCCAGTATTAGTCAAGAAGGCGAACGGCTCGTGGTAAATGTGTGTCGATTTTAAAGACATCAATAAGGCTTGTCCCAAGGATAATTATCCATTGCCAGAGATAGATTAGAAGGTAGAGTCGCTGGCGGGTTTTAGTTTCAAATGTTTCCTCGATGCTTACAAGGGATACCACCAGATCCAGATGGCGAAACGCGACGAAGACAAAACCACGTTCCACACAGATCAAGGCATTTTTTGTTACAAAAAGATACCCTTTGGTTTGAAAAATGCTGGAGCCACGTACCAGCGCGTCATCGACGCTGCGTTTAGGGAACAAATTAGTCGAAATGTGGAGGCATATGTTGACGACATAGTAATCAAAATTCACACCGAGCCAGATCTTTTGACAGACATCCAAGAAACGTTCGACTCGCTGCGAAGAATCAACATGAAGCTGAATCCGGACAAGTGTAGTTTTGGATTCGAAGAGGGAAAGTTTTTGGGACACGTCATCACGATGCGTGGCATACGGGCAAACCCTAAGAAAATTCAAGCTATTAAAGAAATGGTAGCGCCGCGAACAAGGAAGGAAGTGCAAAGCTTGAACGGAAAACTGACAGCGTTGTCCAGATTCCTATCGAAAGCAGCGAAGCGGTCACTTCCATTTTTCAAAGTGTTGAAGGAAAACGTAGGACGGAACTTTGATTGGACCCCTGAAAAGGATCGCGCTTTCCAGGAAATGAAGACCTTGATCAGGACGTTGCCAACAGTAACGGCACCGGTACCGGGTAAAGTAACCGTTCCGTGATAATTTTTTGCGAATTTTTATATCTTGAAACGCTAACGTGTTAAGAGTTTTCAGGAGAAACTCTGACAATTTACTTGGCGGCGGGAACTGAGGATGTTAGCTCGGTGCTCATCGTAGAACGTGGTGGCATGCAGATGCCAGTTTATTTAGTGTGCAAAGTGCTACAACATGGCGAAGTTAACTATAAACCAATTGAGAAGCTTATTTTCGCTTTAATACACACCGCAAGACGATTGAGATGTTACTTTCAAGTGCACCTAATGCTGGTGCTAACAGATTCACCTATTAAACAGGTACGGTACGGCGGTCGAAACCGGAGCAAATTGGAGGAAATTTATTCTAACAAGTTTTCCATGCAGGTACTGAGCAAACCGGAGGTTTCGGGCAGCCTAGCCAAGTGGGCAATCAAATTGGGAGAACATGAAATCCATTACGCCCCCCGTACCACTATCAAAGGCCAGATCATGGCAGATTTTATGGTTGAATTTTATAGGCGCTGCGTCACCAGAGCCGGTTGTCGAAGAAGTACCGAAAACCGTCACGTGGGAACTATTCACTGACGGTGCGTCAAGTTCTGACGGTGCAGGTGCAGGTCTAATCCTAATTGGCCCTGACGGCGAGGAACATACCTACACGTTGCGTTTTGAGTTCCCCGCCTATAATAATGAAGCGGAATATAAGGCATTCTGTCTGGTTTAAGAATGGCTGAAAAAATGGGAATTAAAAATCTGAAGGTGTCGGTTGATTCTCAACTCGTAACAAACCAAATGAACGGGACGTTTGAAGCTAGAGATCCGACTATGCAAAACTATTTGGCATTGGCCGAAGAAATGGCCAACAAATTCGAGCGTTTTTCAATAACGCAGGTACCACGATCCTTGAACAAGAAGGCCGACACACTCATCAAGCTCGCGTCGAGCGTATTCAGCCACTTCGCCAAGGACGTTTGGGTGGAGGTCCTTAGTCAAAAATCCACTGACGTGATACAGGTATCGACTCGCTTCGATAAAAAATACGCTATACGCATAATCTGTTTAAAACACAACGTACACTTATGTACTAACTTCCTTGAAAAATAATCACAGGAGGCGGGCCCTTAGAGGAGGTCGAGACATGGATGAGTCCCATTGTTAAGTATCTAAAGACCGGGACGTTGCCAGTCGACGGGTCAATGGCACGTAAGATTCGTATGAAAGCACCTATGTATTTGTTGAGGGATGGAATTCTATTCAAGAAATCCATCACGGTACCACTTTTAAGGTGTGTCGGTCCAAGCGAGGCAGAAACAATTGTAAGGGAGGTGCATGAAGGGACTTGTGGCATGCATGCAGGATTTAGGACCGTTGTGAGAAAGATAATGCGGCTAGGGTATTTTTAGCCGTCCATGTACCGTGACACGAAAGAAATCATTAAGGCTTGTGCTTCATGTCAACGTCACGCCCCGCAAATGAAATGTCCCGTTCATATTGATTATAAACGTTCCATATTAATTGATTTCGTTGCGCGGTTTTGACCTCTATATGAGACGTTTTTCAAAGACTGCATTCATTTTTAAAACAACCATAACCTTTATTTTATCAATAAAGGTTTTAAAAGCATTACCTAGATTATCAAATAATGATAATCTAAAATATACTGTTTACACACGACCATTGCATAATGGTTTACAATAGAAATATATTACATCGACATATGTTTCTTGAATGCAGTTTTTACACAATATCATACAAACATGGACTCCAAATCTTGTCCTTATTTTAGTATGCAACAGCGGAAGCTCTTAGTATTCACCTGAGAATAAACATGCTTTAAACGCCAACAAAAATGTTGGTGAGTTATAGGTTTAACCTATATATATCAAATTGTAACAATAGACCACAAGATTTCATATTTCAATACACATCCCATACATAGAGATAAAAATCATTCATATGGTGAACACCTGGTAACCGACATTAACAAGATGCATATATAAGAATATCCCCATCATTCCGGGACACCCTTCGGATATGATATAAATTTTGAAGTACTAAAGCATCCGGTACTTTGAATGGGGTTTGTTAGGCCCAATAGATCTATCTTTAGGATTCGCGTCAATTAGGGTATCTGTTCCCTAATTCTTAGATTACCAGACTTAATAAAAAGGGCATATTCGATTTCGATAATTCAACCATAGAATGTAGTTTCACGTACTTGTGTCTATTTTGTAAATCATTTATAAAACCTGCATGTATTCTCATCCCAAAAATATTAGATTTTAAAAGTGGGACTATAACTCACTTTCACAGATATTTCCTTCCTCGGAAATAAGACTTGGCCACGGATCGATTCACGAACCTATACAAATATGTACATATATATCAAAGTATGATCAAAATATAATTACAACCATTTTTATTATGTTTTAAAGATTTGAGTGTATTAAGTCAGCTGTCCTCGTTAGTAACCTACAACTAGTTGTCCACAGTTAGATGTACAGAAATAAATCGATATATATTATCTTGACTCAATCCACGACCCAGTGTATAAATGTCTTAGGCTAGATCACAACTCAAAGTATATATATTTTTGGAATCAACCTCAACCCTGTATAGCTAACTCCAACATTACTGCATATAGAGTGTCTATGGTTGTTCCAAATAATATATATACATGGGTCGATATGATATGTCAAAACATTTGCATACGTGTCTATGGTATCCCAAGATTACATATTACATTAGAATACATGTATAATACAATATAAGTTAGCTAGGATATGATTTGTATAGATTTGTTAAACATTTCCCGTAGCTAAAAAGATCAAAAATATCCAATCTTGTTTTACCCATAACTTATTCATTTTAAATCCGTTTTGAGTGAATCAAATTGCTATGGTTTCATATTGAACTCTAATTTAAGAATCTAAACAGAAAAAGTATAGGTTTATAGTCAGAAACTTAAGTTACATGTCAATTACTAAAGAGGTAGTCATTTCCATCGAAAGAACGACATCTTGATGACCATTTTGAAAAACATACTTTCACTTTGAGTTTAACCAAGATTTTTGGATATAGTTCAATCTTCATATGAAAAATCGTTTTCCCAGAAGAACAACTTTTAAATCAAAGTTTATCATAGTTTTTAATTATCCAAACCAAAACAGCCCCCGGTTTCACAACGACGGCGTATATCCGATTTTATGGTGTTCATCGTGTTTCCAGGTTTTAAATCATTAAGTTAGCATATATTATAGATATAGAACATGTGTTTAGTTGATTTTAAAAGTCAAGTTAGAAGGATTAACTTTTGTTTGCGAACAAGTTTAGAATTAACTAAACTATGTTCTAGTGATTACAAGTTTAAACCTTCGAATAAGATAGCTTTATATGTATGAATCGAATGATGTTATGAACATCATTACTACCTCAAGTTTTCTGGATAAAACTACTAGAAATGAAAAAAATGGATCTAGCTTCAAAGAATCCTTGGATGGCTTGAAAGTTCTTGAAACAGAATCATGACACGAAAACAGTTCAAGTAAGATTTTCACTCGAAATAAGATTGTTATAGTTGTAGAAATTGAATCAAAGTTTGAATATGAATATTACCTTGAATTAGAAATATAACCTACTGTAAATAACAAAGGTTCCTTGATCTTATATGATTACTTGGAATGGATTAGAAAGCTTGGAAGTAGACTTGCAAACTTGGAAGTATTCTTGATTTTTATGAAACTATACTTATGGAATTTATGAAGAACACTTAGAACTTGAAGATGGAACTTGAGAGAGATAAATTAGAAGAAGAAAATTGAATAATGAAAGTATTTGTAGGTGTTTTTGGTCGTTGGTATATGGATTAGATATAAAGGATATGTAATTTTGTTTTCATGTAAATAAGTCATGAATGATTACTAATATTTTTGTAATTTTATGAGATATTTCATGCTAGTTGTCAAATGATGGTTCCCACATGTGTTAGGTGACTCACATGGGCTGCTAAGAGCTGATCATTGGAGTGTATATACCAATAGTACATACATCTAAAAGCTGTGTATTGTACGAATGCGGGTGCATACGAGTAGAATTGTTGATGAAACTGAACGAGTATGTAATTGTAAGCATTTTTGTTAAGTAGAAGTACTTTGATATGTGTCTTGAAGTCTTTAAAAAGTGTAAGAATACATATCAAAACACAACATGTATATACATTCTAATGGAGTCGTTAAGTCTTCGTTAGTCGTTACATGTAAGTGTTGTTTTGAAACCTTTAAGTTAACGATCTCAATTAATGTTGTTAACCCATTGTTTATTATATCAAATGAGATGTTAAATTATTATATTATCATGATATTATGATGTATGAATATCTCTTAATATGATATATACATTAAAATATCGTTACAACGATAATCGTTACATATAAGTCTCGTTTGTAATTCTTGAGTTAGTAGTCTTGTTTTTACATATGTAGTTCATTGTTAACACACTTAATGATATATTTAAATATCATTTTATCATGTTAAATATAGTGTATCAATATCTTAATATGATACATATGTATTTAGTAGACGTTATCATAACGATAATCGTTATATATATCATTTCGAGTTTCTTAACTTAGCAATCTCATTTCTTATGTATATCACACATTGTTAATATACTTAGTGAGATACTTGTAGTGACCCGAACTTTTCCATGTTTATATATATTAATTGAGATTGATATTTACATGATTAAATGTTTCCAACATGTTAAGCAATCAAACTTGTTAAGACTTGATTAATTGAAATAGGTTTCATATAGACAATTGACCACCCAAGTTGACCGGTGATTCACGAACGTTAAAACTTGTAAAAACTATATGATGACATATATATGGTTATATATATAGTTAACATTATATTATGATAATTAAACATATCATTAAGTATATTAACAATGAACTACATATGTAAAAACAAGACTACTAACTTAATAATTTTGAAACGAGACATATATGTAACGATTATCGTTGTAACGACATTTAATGTATATATATCATATTAAGAGATATTCGTACATCATAATATCATGATAATATAATAATTTAAAATCTCTTTTGATATTATAAACATTGGGTTAACAACATTTAACAAGATCGTTAACCTAAAGGTTTCAAAACAACATTTACATGTAACGACTAACGATGACTTAACGACTCAGTTAAAATGTATATACATGTAGTGTTTTAATATGTATTTATACACTTTTGAAAGACTTCAATAAACTTATCAAAATACTTCTACTTAACAAAAATGCTTACAATTACATCCTCGTTCAGTTTCATCAACAATTCTACTCGTATGCACCCGTATTCGTACTCGTACAATACACAGCTTTTAGATGTATGTACTATTGGTATATACACTCCAATGATCAGCTCTTAGCAGCCCATGTGAGTCACCTAACACATGTGAGAACCATCATTTGGCAGCTAGCATGAAATATCTCATAAAATTACAAAAATATGGGTAATCATTCATGACTTATTTACATGTAAACAAAATTACATATCCTTTATATCTAATCCATACACCAACGACCAAAAACACCTACAAACACTTTAATTCTTCAATTTTCTTCATCTAATTGATCTCTCTCAAGTTCTATCTTCAATTTCTAAGTGTTCTTCATAAATTCCAAAAGTTCTAGTTTCATAAAATCAAGAATACTTTCAAGTTTGCTAGCTCACTTCCAATCTTGTAAGGTGATCATCCAACCTCAAGAAATCTTTGTTTCTTACAGTAGGTTATCATTCTAATACAAGGTAATAATCATATTCAAACTTTGGTTTAATTTCTATAACTATAACAATCTTATTTCAAGTGATGATCTTACTTGAACTTGTTTTCGTGTCATGATTCTGCTTCAAGAACTTCGAGCCATCCAAGGATCCATTGAAGCTAGATCCATTTTTTTCTTTTCCAGTAGGTTTATCCAAGGAAATTAAGGTAGTAATGATGTTCATAACATCATTCGATTCATACATATAAAGCTATCTTATTCGAAGGTTTAAACTTGTAATCACTAGAACATAGTTTAGTTAATTCTAAACTTGTTCGCAAACAAAAGTTAATCCTTCTAACTTGACTTTTAAAATAAACTAAACACATGTTCTATATCTATATGATATGCTAACTTAATGATTTAAAACCTGGAAACACGAAAAACACCGTAAAACTGGATTTACGCCGTCGTAGTAACACCGCGGGCTGTTTTGGGTTAGTTAATTAAAAACTATGATAAACTTTGATTTAAAAGTTGTTATTCTGAGAAAATGATTTTTATTATGAACATGAAACTATATCCAAAAATTATGGTTAAACTCAAAGTGGAAGTATGTTTTCTAAAATGGTCATCTAGACGTCGTTCTTTCGACTGAAATGACTACCTTTACAAAAATGACTTGTAACTTATTTTTCCGACGATAAACCTATACTTTTTCTGTTTATATTCATAAAATAGAGTTCAATATGAAACCATAGCAATTTGATTCACTCAAAACGGATTTAAAATGAAGAAGTTATGGGTAAAACAAGATTGGATAATTTTTCTCATTTTAGCTACGTGAAAATTGGTAACAAATCTATTCCAACCATAACTTAACCAACTTGTATTGTATATTATGTAATCTTGAGATACCATAGACACGTATACAACGTTTCGACCTATCATGTCGACACATCTATATATATTTCGGAACAACCATAGACACTCTATATGTGAATGTTGGAGTTAGCTATACAGGGTTGAGGTTGATTCCAAAATATATATAGTTTGAGTTGTGATCAATACTGAGATACGTATACACTGGGTCATGGATTGATTCAAGATAATATTTATCAATTTATTTCTGTACATCTAACTGTGGACAACTAGTTGTAGGTTACTAACGAGGACAGCTGACTTAATAAACTTAAAACATCAAAATATATTAAAAGTGTTGTAAATATATTTTGAACATACTTTGATATATATGTATATATTGTTATAGGTTCGTGAATCAACCAGTGGCCAAGTCTTACTTCCCAACGAAGTAAAAATCTGTGAAAGTGAGTTATAGTCCCACTTTTAAAATCTAATATTTTTGGGATGAGAATACATGCAGGTTTTATAAATGATTTACAAAATAGACACAAGTACGTGAAACTACATTCTATGGTTGAATTATCGAAATCGAATATGCCCCTTTTTATTAAGTCTGGTAATCTAAGAATTAGGGAACAGACACCCTAATTGACGCGAATCCTAAAGATAGATCTATTGGGCCTAACAAACCCCATCCAAAGTACCGGATGCTTTAGTACTTCGAAATTTATATCATATCCGAAGGGTGTCCCGGAATGATGGGGATATTCTTATATATGCATCTTGTTATTGTCGGTTACCAGGTGTTCACCATATGAATGATTTTTATCTCTATGTATGGGATGTGTATTGAAATATGAAATCTTGTGGTCTATTGTTACGATTTGATATATATAGGTTAAACCTATAACTCACCAACATTTTTGTTGACGTTTAAAGCATGTTTATTCTCAGGTGAATACTAAGAGCTTCCGCTGTTGCATACTAAAATAAGGACAAGATTTGGAGTCCATGTTTGTATGATATTGTGTAAAAACTGCATTCAAGAAACTAATTTCGATGTAACATATTTGTATTGTAAACCATTATGTAATGGTCGTGTGTAAACAGGATATTTTAGATTATCATTATTTGATAATCTACGTAAAGCTTTTTAAACCTTTATTTATGAAATAAAGGTTATGGTTTGTTTTAAAAATGAATGCAGTCTTTGAAAAACGTCTCATATAGAGGTCAAAACCTCGCAACGAAATCAATTAATATGGAACGTTTTTAATCAATAAGAACGGGACATTTCAGTTGGTATCCGAGCGTTGGTCTTAGAGAACCAGAATTTTGCATTAGTGTGTCTTATCTAGCTTGTTAGGATGCATTAGTGAGTCTGGACTTCGACCGTGTTTACTTGAAAAATGATTGCTTAACAAATTTTGTTGGAAACTATATATTTTTAACATGTGAATATTATGTGATATATTAATCTCTTAACGCGTTTGATATTATGTGATAGATGTCTACCTCTAGAACAAGTCCCATTGACTCACCTAATAATAATGAAGAGTCAAATGTAAATTGGAATGATTCGTGGACTGATTCACAAGTTCCCGAAGAGGAATCGGAAGAAGAGTCGGAACCGGAAGAAGAATCGGAACCGGAAGAAGAATCGGAACCGGATGAAGAAGTAGAACCGGTGGGGGAAATAATAAAACGGTTAAGTAAAAGAAAATCCTCAACCAACCGACCAAGGTTAATTATGGTTAATGGTGTTTCCGCCAAGGAAGCAAAATATTGGGAGGATTATCAATTCTCCGATGAATCGGATTCCGACGAGAATTCTGATGATGTTATAGAAATTACCCCAACTGAATTTAAAAAGGCAAAAGAAAATAATAAGGGAAAGGGCATAAAAATAGAGAAATCTAATTCCAACCCCGATGAACTTTATATGTATCGTCAACCCCCGAAGTCCTTAAGTTGTAACAATGACCCGGGAACCTCTAAACCACCCGGTTTTTCTAGACCAATGTGGATAACGACGACTCGTATTAGGGGAACATCATATATCCCTAGAAACTTGGCAAAACGAACCAAAACCGAAGAAGAAGAAACGAGCGAGTCGGAATAAGATAGTTGTATTCGTGTGGTGTAATATATGTAATATAGTGTGCTTATGCTTTATGATATATGTAAAAATTGCTTGTATTAATAAGTATTTTTTTATGAATCTAACTCTTGTCTATTTTACAGTTTAAAAACACAAAATGGATAGACAACCCAATATTTTAAGAGACCTACCCGGAGACATGATTGATGAAATCTTGTCTAGAGTCGGTCAGAATTCCTCGGCACAACTATTTAAGGCGAGATCAGTTTGTAAGACATTCGAAGAACGTTCCAAGAATGTCTTGGTTTATAAGAGACTTTCGTTTGAAAGATGGGGGATATCACATTGGGAAACCCATAAGTTACGATGTGTTTACTTTGACACATATATTGCGGGGAACCCAAATGCTATTTTATGCAACGGGTTAAGAAATTATTTTGACTCAATATATCTGAATATTGGACTTCGTGATTTAGAAAAAGTGGCTAACATGCAACATAAAGAAGCATGTTATGCTTACGGATTAGTAATGTTCGCTTCTCACCAAAGTGAGAACAAGAACATCGGGCTACAACTATTAAACAAAACGTTTCCACAAGTGACGGAGTCGGTAATTGGGGTAAGAAATGAGGTTTTTAGATTGTTACGGGACTGTTGGACATTACGTAACCCTCGTCCCTTTGACGACGTTACAACACGCTGTCTTATCAACGGCCATAACGGTTATGTTCCACAAGACCAAGGATGGGAAGTAGTCCTAGTAAAACCAGAATGCATGACTTGTTTCTGGACGTATGAATTACGTGTCTTTATTGCCTTTGCTGAACGACTTGTGTACTAGCTAGAATTATCTTCACAACTATCTTGTATCAAAGTTATTGTGTGCTATATTTCATGCTTTATGTAAAATAAGCGGTATTGTAAGTTTGTAAAATATTGTATAAAAGTTTGAAGGCAAAATATTATTATAATCAGTTTTTCATATAGAATTGTAGTAGTTGAATTGTATATTAGCTACTAAGTATGAACTTAACGGGTAGGTACTACCCGAATTTAAACTTATAAAACGCTAATATGAAGAAAAAGCTTTTATAAATGAGTTCATATTATGCTACGAAATACTATTAACTACTCTTAATATTCTGTATGATTAACTTGTTCCATTGGACTATTTTGAAGGAAATGGCACCGACTACTCGACACACCGTGAATATGAATGAAGAGGAATTCCGTACTTTTCTAGCTTCAAACATAGCCGCAGTACAGGCTGCGCTACATACCAACAATAACCTTGGATCTAGCAGTACAGGAAATCGTGTAGGATGTACCTACAAAGAATTCACTGCCTGCAAACCTTTGAAATTTGATGGAACCGAAGGACCGATCGGATTGAAACGGTGGACCGAGAAGGTCGAATCGGTGTTTGCCATAAGTAAGTGTACTGAAGAGGACAAAGTGAAGTACGCTACGCATACCTTCACAGGTTCTGCGTTAACATGGTGGAATACCTATCTAGAGCAAGTGGGACAAGATGATGCGTACGCACTACCGTGGTTAGCATTCAAGCACTTGATGAACGAGAAGTACCGTCCCAGAACCGAGGTCAATAAGCTCAAGAAAGAACTTAGAGGGTTACGAACCCAAGGATTTGATATTACCACATACGAAAGACGATTCACAGAATTGTGCCTATTGTGTCCGGGAGCGTTCGAAGATGAGGAAGAGAAGATCGACGCGTTTGTGAAAGGATTACCGGAAAGAATCCAAGAAGATATAAGTTCACACGAGCCCGCCTCCATACAACAGGCATGTAGAATGGCTCACAAACTAGTGAACCAGATTGAAGAAAGAATTAAAGAACAGACTACTGAAGAGGCCAATGTGAAGCAAGTCAAAAGAAAGTGGGAGGAAAACGGTGATAAGAATCACCAATACAACAACAACAACAATTACAACAATAATCGCAACAATTATCCCAACAATCGCAACATCAATCGCAGCTACAACAAACGGCCTAACAACAACAACAACAACAACAACAGCAACTACAACAATCATCCCAATAACAATAATAACCACAACAACAACAACAATCAGAAGCAGCTATGCCAAAGGTGTGAAAAGTATCACTCGGGGTTCTGCACCAAATTTTGCAACAAGTGTAAAAGAAATGGTCATAGCGCGGCGAAGTGTGAGGTCTACGGACCAGGGGTTAATAGAACGAAAGGAACAAATGGTGTCGGAACTAGTAATGGTGGAGCAAGTAGTGTCGGAGCAAGTTATGCCAATGTAGTTTGTTATAAATGTGGGAAAGAAGGCCACATTATTAGAAATTTCCCGAACCAGGAGAACACGAATGGACAAGGCCGCGGAAGAGTTTTCAATATTAATGCGGCAGAGGCACAGGAAGACCCGGAGCTTGTTACGAGTACGTTTCTTATTGACAATAAATCTGCTTACGTTTTATTTGATTCGGGTGCGGATAGAAGCTATATGAGTAGAGATTTTTGTGCTAAATTAAGTTGTCCATTGACGCCTTTGGATAGTAAATTTTTACTCGAATTAGCAAATGGTCAATTAATTTCAGCAGATAATATATGCCGGAATCGAGAAATTAAACTGGTTAGCGAAACATTTAAGATTGATTTGATACCAGTAGAGTTAGGGAGTTTTGATGTGATAATTGGTATGGACTGGTTGAAAGAAGTGAAAGCAGAGATCGTTTATTACAAAAATGCAATTCGCATTATACGAGAAAAAGGAAAACCCTTAATGGTGTACGGAGAAAAGGGCAACACGAAGCTACATCTTATTAGTAATTTGAAGGCACAAAAACTAATAAGAAAAGGTTGCTATGCTGTTCTAGCACACGTCGAGAAAGTACAAACTGAAGAAAATAGCATCAATGATGTTCCCATTGCAAAAGAATTTCCCGATGTATTTCCGAAAGAATTACCGGGATTACCCCCACATCGATCCGTTGAATTTCAAATAGATCTTGTACCAGGAGCTGCACCAATAGCTCGTGCTCCTTACAGACTCGCACCCAGCGAGATGAAAGAACTGCAAAGCCAATTACAAGAACTTTTAGAGCGTGGTTTCATTCGACCAAGCACATCACCGTAGGGAGCTCCTGTTTTGTTTGTCAAGAAGAAAGATGGTACATTCAGGTTGTGTATCGACTACCGAGAGTTGAACAAACTTACCATCAAGAACCGCTACCCACTACCGAGAATCGACGACTTATTTGATCAACTACAAGGCTCGTCTGTTTATTCAAAGATTGACTTACGTTCCGGGTATCATCAAATGCGAGTGAAAGAAGATGATATTCCAAAGACTGCTTTCAGAACACGTTACGGTGATTACGAGTTTATGGTCATGCCGTTTGGTTTAACTAATGCACCAGCTGTGTTCATGGACCTTATGAACCGAGTGTGTGGACCATACCTTGACAAGTTTGTCATTGTTTTCATTGATGACATACTTATTTACTCAAAGAATGACCAAGAACACGGTGAACATTTGAGAAAGGTGTTAGAAGTATTGAGGAAGGAAGAATTGTACGCTAAGTTTTCAAAGTGTGCATTTTGGTTGGAAGAAGTTCAATTCCTCGGTCACATAGTGAACAAAGAAGGTATTAAGGTGGATCCGGCAAAGATAGAAACTGTTGAAAAGTGGGAAACCCCGAAAACTCCGAAACACATACGCCAGTTTTTAGGACTAGCTGGTTACTACAGAAGGTTCATCCAAGACTTTTCCAGAATAGCAAAACCCTTGACTGCATTAACGCATAAAGGGAAGAAATTTGAATGGAATGATGAACAAGAGAAAGCGTTTCAGTTATTGAAGAAAAAGCTAACTACGGCACCTATATTGTCATTGCCTGAAGGGAATGATGATTTTGTGATTTATTGTGATGCATCAAAGCAAGGTCTCGGTTGTGTATTAATGCAACGAACGAAGGTGATTGCTTATGCGTCTAGACAATTGAAGATTCACGAACAAAATTATACGACGCATGATTTGGAATTAGGCGCGGTTGTTTTTGCATTAAAGACTTGGAGGCACTACTTATATGGGGTCAAAAGTATTATATATACCGACCACAAAAGTCTTCAACACATATTTAATCAGAAACAACTGAATATGAGGCAGCGTAGGTGGATTGAATTATTGAATGATTACGACTTTGAGATTCGTTACCACCCGGGGAAGGCAAATGTGGTAGCCGATGCCTTGAGCAGGAAGGACAGAGAACCCATTCGAGTAAAATCTATGAATATAATGATTCATAATAACCTTACTACTCAAATAAAGGAGGCGCAACAAGGAGTTTTAAAAGAGGGAAATTTAAAGGATGAAATACCCAAAGGATCGGAGAAGCATCTTAATATTCGGGAAGACGGAACCCGGTATAGGGCTGAAAGGATTTGGGTACCAAAATTTGGAGATATGAGAGAAATGGTACTTAGAGAAGCTCATAAAACCAGATACTCAATACATCCTGGAACGGGGAAGATGTACAAGGATCTCAAGAAACATTTTTGGTGGCCGGGTATGAAAGCCGATGTTGCTAAATACGTGGGAGAATGTTTGATGTGTTCTAAGGTCAAAGCTGAGCATCAGAAACCATCAAGTCTACTTCAACAACCCGAAATCCCGGAATGGAAATGGGAAAACATTACCATGGATTTCATCACTAAATTGCCAAGGACTGCAAGTGGTTTTGATACTATTTGGGTAATAGTTGATCGTCTCACCAAATCAGCACACTTCCTGCCAATAAGAGAAGATGACAAGATGGAGAAGTTAGCACGACTGTATTTGAAGGAAGTCGTCTCCAGACATGGAATACCAAACTCTATTATCTCTGATAGGGATGGCAGATTTATTTCAAGATTCTGGCAGACATTACAGCAAGCATTAGGAACTCGTCTAGACATGAGTACTGCCTATCATCCACAAACTGATGGGCAGAGTGAAAGGACGATACAAACGCTTGAAGACATGCTACGAGCATGTGTTATTGATTTCAGAAACAGTTGGGATCGACATCTACCATTAGCAGAATTTTCCTACAACAACAGCTACCATTCAAGCATTGAGATGGCGCCGTTTGAAGCACTTTATGGTAGAAAGTGCAGGTCTCCGATTTGTTGGAGTGAAGTGGGGGATAGACAGATTACGGGTCCGGAGATTATACAAGAAACTACCGAGAAGATCATCCAAATTCAACAACGGTTGAAAACCGCCCAAAGTCGACAAAAGAGCTACGCTGACATTAAAAGAAAAGATATAGAATTTGAAATTGGAGAGATGGTCATGCTTAAAGTTGCACCTTGGAAAGGCGTTGTTCGATTTGGTAAATGAGGGAAATTAAATCCAAGGTATATTGGACCATTCAAGATTATTGATCGTGTCGGACCAGTAGCTTACCGACTTGAGTTACCTCAACAACTCGCGGCTGTACATAACACTTTCCACGTCTCAAATTTGAAGAAATGTTTTGCTAAAGAAGATCTCACTATTCCGTTAGATGAAATCCAAATCAACGAAAAACTCCAATTCATCGAAGAACCCGTCGAAATAATGGATCGTGAGGTTAAAAGACTTAAGCAAAACAAGATACCAATTGTTAAGGTTCGATGGAATGCTCGTAGAGGACCCGAGTTCACCTGGGAGCGTGAAGATCAGATGAAGAAGAAATACCCGCATCTATTTCCAGAAGATTCGTCAACACCTTTAACAGCTTAAAATTTCGGGACGAAATTTATTTAACGGGTAGGTACTGTAGTGACCCGAACTTTTCCATGTTTATATATATTAATTGAGATTGATATTTACATGATTAAATGTTTCCAACATGTTAAGCAATCAAACTTGTTAAGACTTGATTAATTGAAATAGGTTTCATATAGACAATTGACCACCCAAGTTGACCGGTGATTCACGAACGTTAAAACTTGTAAAAACTATATGATGACATATATATGGTTATATATATAGTTAACATTATATTATGATAATTAAACATATCATTAAGTATATTAACAATGAACTACATATGTAAAAACAAGACTACTAACTTAATAATTTTGAAACGAGACATATATGTAACGATTATCGTTGTAACGACATTTAATGTATATATATCATATTAAGAGATATTCGTACATCATAATATCATGATAATATAATAATTTAAAATCTCTTTTGATATTATAAACATTGGGTTAACAACATTTAACAAGATCGTTAACCTAAAGGTTTCAAAACAACATTTACATGTAACGACTAACGATGACTTAACGACTCAGTTAAAATGTATATACATGTATTGTTTTAATATGTATTTATACACTTTTGAAAGACTTCAATACACTTATCAAAATACTTCTACTTAACAAAAATGCTTACAATTACATCCTCGTTCAGTTTCATCAACAATTCTACTCGTATGCACCCGTATTCGTACTCGTACAATACACAGCTTTTAGATGTATGTACTATTGGTATATACACTCCAATGATCAGCTCTTAGCAGCCCATGTGAGTCACCTAACACATGTGGGAACCATCATTTGGCAACTAGCATGAAATATCTCATAAAATTACAAAAATATGAGTAATCATTCATGACTTATTTACATGAAAACAAAATTACATATCCTTTATATCTAATCCATACACCAACGACCAAAAACACCTACAAACACTTTAATTCTTCAATTTTCTTCATCTAATTGATCTCTCTCAAGTTCTATCTTCAAGTTCTAAGTGTTCTTCATAAATTCCAAAAGTTCTAGTTTCATAAAATCAAGAATACTTTCAAGTTTGCTAGCTCACTTCCAATCTTGTAAGGTGATCATCCAACCTCAAGAAATCTTTGTTTCTTACAGTAGGTTATCATTCTAATACAAGGTAATAATCATATTCAAACTTTGGTTCAATTTCTATAACTATAACAATCTTATTTCAAGTGATGATCTTACTTGAACTTGTTTTCGTGTCATGATTCTGCTTCAAGAACTTCGAGCCATCCAAGGATCCATTGAAGCTAGATCCATTTTTCTCTTTTCCAGTAGGTTTATCCAAGGAAATTAAGGTAGTAATGATGTTTATAACATCATTCGATTCATACATATAAAGCTATCTTATTCGAAGGTTTAAACTTGTAATCACTAGAACATTGTTTAGTTAATTCTAAACTTGTTCGCAAACAAAAGTTAATCCTTCTAACTTGACTTTTAAAATAAACTAAACACATGTTCTATATCTATATGATATGCTAACTTAATGATTTAAAACCTGGAAACACGAAAAACACCGTAAAACTGGATTTACGCCGTCGTAGTAACACCGCGGGCTGTTTTGGGTTAGTTAATTAAAAACTATGATAAACTTTGATTTAAAAGTTGTTATTCTGAGAAAATGATTTTTATTATGAACATGAAACTATATCCAAAAATTATGGTTAAACTCAAAGTGGAAGTATGTTTTCTAAAATGGTCATCTAGACGTCGTTCTTTCGACTGAAATGACTACCTTTACAAAAACGACTTGTAACTTATTTTTTCGACTATAAACCTATACTTTTTCTGTTTATATTCATAAAATAGAGTTCAATATGAAACCATAGCAATTTGATTCACTCAAAACGGATTTAAAATGAAGAAGTTATGGGTAAAACAAGATTGGATAATTTTTCTCATTTTAGCTACGTGAAAATTGGTAACAAATCTATTCCAACCATAACTTAACCAACTTGTATTGTATATTATGTAATCTTGAGATACCATAGACACGTATACAACGTTTCGACCTATCATGTCGACACATCTATATATATTTCGGAACAACCATAGACACTCTATATGTGAATGTTGGAGTTAGCTATACAGGGTTGAGGTTGATTCCAAAATATATATAGTTTGAGTTGTGATCAATACTGAGATACGTATACACTGGGTCGTGGATTGATTTAAGATAATATTTATCAATTTATTTCTGTACATCTAACTGTGGACAACTAGTTGTAGGTTACTAACGAGGACAGCTGACTTAATAAACTTAAAACATCAAAATATATTAAAAGTGTTGTAAATATATTTTGAACATACTTTGATATATATGTATATATTGTTATAGATTCGTGAATCAACCAGTGGCCAAGTCTTACTTCCCGACGAAGTAAAAATCTGTGAAAGTGAGTTATAGTCCCACTTTTAAAATCTAATATTTTTGGGATGAGAATACATGCAGGTTTTATAAATGATTTACAAAATAGACACAAGTACGTGAAACTACATTCTATGGTTGAATTATCGAAATCGAATATGCCCCTTTTTATTAAGTCTGGTAATCTAAGAATTAGGGAACAGACACCCTAATTGACGCGAATCCTAAAGATAGATCTATTGGGCCTAACAAACCCCATCCAAAGTACCGGATGCTTTAGTACTTCGAAATTTATATCATATCCGAAGGGTGTCCCGGAATGATGGGGATATTCTTATATATGCATCTTGTTATTGTCGGTTACCAGGTGTTCACCATATGAATGATTTTTATCTCTATGTATGGGATGTGTATTGAAATATGAAATCTTGTGGTCTATTGTTACGATTTGATATATATAGGTTAAACCTATAACTCACCAACATTTTTGTTGACGTTTAAAGCATGTTTATTCTCAGGTGAATACTAAGAGCTTCCGCTGTTGCATACTAAAATAAGGACAAGATTTGGAGTCCATGTTTGTATGATATTGTGTAAAAACTGCATTCAAGAAACTAATTTCGATGTAACATATTTGTATTGTAAACCATTATGTAATGGTCGTGTGTAAACAGGATATTTTAGATTATCATTATTTGATAATCTACGTAAAGCTTTTTAAACCTTTATTTATGAAATAAAGGTTATGGTTTGTTTTAAAAATGAATGCAGTCTTTGAAAAACGTCTCATATAGAGGTCAAAACCTTGCAACGAAATCAATTAATATGGAACGTTTTTAATCAATAAGAACGGGACATTTCAATACTTACTCATCATAATCTTATGTCAACCATATATATATGTCTATATATACCACAACATGTAGTTTTTACGATTTTGTAACCTTCGTGAATCGCCGGTCAACTTGGGTGATCAATTGTCTATATGAAACTTATTTCATTTAATCAAGTCTTAACAAGTTTGATTGCTTAACACGTTGGAAACATTTAGTCATGTAAATATCAATCTCAATTAATATATATAAACATGGAAAAGTTCGGGTCACTACAGTACCTACCCGTTAAATAAATTTCGTCCCGAAATTTTAAGCTGTTGAAGGTGTTGACGAATCTTCTGGAAATAGATGAGGGTATTTCTTCTTCATCTGATCTTCATGCTCCCAGGTGAACTCGGGTCCTCTACGAGCATTCCATCAAACCTTAACAATCGGTATCTTGTTTTGCTTAAGTCTCTTAACCTCACGATCCATTATTTCGACGGGTTCTTCAATGAATTGAAGTTTTTCATTGATTTGGATTTCGTCCAACGAAATAGTGAGATCTTCTTTAGCAAAACATTTTTTCAAATTCGAGACGTGGAAAGTGTTATGTACAGTCGCGAGTTGTTGAGGTAGCTCCAGTTGGTAAGCTACTGGTCCGACACGATCTATAATCTTGAATGGTCCAATGTACCTTGGATTTAATTTCCCTCGTTTACCAAATCGAACAACGCCTTTCCAAGGTGAAACCTTAAGCATGACCATTTCTCCAATTTCAAACTCTATATCTTTTCTTTTACTGTCCGTGTAGCTCTTTTGCCGACTCTGGGCGGTTTTCAATCGTTGTTGAATTTGAATGATTTTCTCGGACCCGTAATCTGTCTATCCCCCACTTCATTCTAAAAAATCGGAGACCTGCACTTTCTACCATAAAGTGCCTCAAACGCAGCCATCTCAATACTAGAATGATAACTGTTGTTGTAGGAAAATTCTGCTAATGGTAGGTGTCGATCCCAACTATTTCCGAAATCAATAACACATGCTCGTAGCATGTCTTCAAGCGTTTGTATCGTCCTTTCGCTCTGCCCATCAGTTTGTGGATGATAGGCAGTACTCATATCTAGACGAGTGCCCAATGCTTGTTGCAACGTCTTCCAGAACCTTGAAACAAATCTACCATCCCTATCAGAGATAATAGAGATGGGTATTCCATGTCTGGAGACAACCTCCTTCAAATACAATTGCGCCAACTTTTCCATTTTGTCATCTTCTCTCATTGACAGGAAGTGTGCTGACTTGGTGAGACGATCAACTATTACCCAAATAGTATCATAACCACTTGCAGTCCTTGGCAATTTAGTAATGAAATCCATGGTAATGTTTTCCCATTTCCATTCCGGGATTTTAGGTTGTTGTAGTAGACCTGATGGTTTCTGATGTTCAGCTTTGACCTTAGAACACGTCAAACATTCTCCTACATATTTAGCAATATCGGCTTTCATACCCGGCCACCAAAAGTGTTTCTTGAGATCTTTATACATATTCCCCGCTCCGAGATGTATTGAATATCTGGTTTTATGTGCTTCGTTAAGTACCATTTCTCTCACATCTCCAAACCTTGGTACCCAAATTCTATCAGCCCTATATCGGGTTTCGTCTTCCCGAATATTAAGATGTTTCTCTGATCCTTTGGGTATCTCATTCTTCAACTTTCCTTTTTTTACAACCCCCTATTGCGCCTCCTTTATTTGAGTAGTAAGGTTAGTACGAATAATTATATTCATAGCTTTTACCCGTATAGGTTCTCTGTCCTTTCTACTCAAAGCGTCGGCTACCACATTCGCCTTCCCCGGGTGGTATCGAATCTCAAAATCATAATCATTCAACAGTTCAATCCACCTGCGTTGTCTCATATTCAGTTGCTTCTGATTAAATATATGTTGGAGACTTTTGTGGTCGGTATATATAATACTTTTGACCCCATATAAATAATGCCTCCAAGTCTTTAATGCAAAAACAACAGCACCAAATTCCAAATCGTGAGTTGTATAATTTTGCTCGTGAATCTTCAAGTGTCTAGACGCATAAGCAATCACCTTCGTTCGTTGCATTAATACACAACCGAGACCTTGCTTTGATGCGTCACAATAAATCACAAAATCATCATTCCCTTCAGGCAATGACAATATATGTACCGTAGTTAGCTTTTTCTTCAATAACTGAAACGCCTTCTCTTGTTCATCCTTCCATTCAAATTTCTTCCCTTTATGCGTTAATGCAGTCAAGGGTTTTGCTATTTTGGAGAAATCTTGGATGAATCTTCTGTAGTAACCAGCCAATCCTAAAAATTGACGTATATGCTTCGGAGTTTTTGGGGTTTCCCACTTTTCAACGGTTTCGATCTTTGCCGGGTCCACCTGGATACCTTCTTTGTTCACTATGTGACCGAGGAATTGAACTTCTTCCAACCAAAATGCACACTTTGAAAACTTAGCGTACAGTTTTTCTTTCCTCAGTACTTCTAGCACTTTTCTCAAATGTTCTTTGTGCTCTTGATCATTCTTTGAGTAAATAAGTATGTCATCGATGAAAACAATGACAAACTTGTCAAGATATGGCCCACACACTCGGTTCATAAGGTCCATGAACACATCTGGTACGTTAGTCAATCCAAACGGCATAACCATAAACTCGTAATGACCATAACGCGTCCTAAAAGCAGTTTTAGGAATATCATCCTCCTTTACTCGCATTTGATGATATCCAGAACGTAAATCGATTTTCGAATAAACCGACGAGCTTTGTAGTTGATCAAATAAGTCGTCAATTCTCGGCAGTGGATAACGGTTTTTGATGGTAAGTTTATTCAACTCTCTGTAGTCAATACACAACCTAAATGTACCATCCTTCTTCTTGACAAACAAAATAGGAGCTCCCCATGGTGATGTGCTTGGTCGAATGAAACCACGTTCTAATAGTTCTTGCAGTTGGCTTTGTAGTTCTTTCATCTCGCTGGGTGTGAGTCTGTAAGGAGCACGAGCTATTGGTGCAGCTCCTGGTACAAGATCTATTTGAAATTCAACAGATCGATGTGGAGGTAGTCCCAGTAATTCTTTCAGAAATACATCAGGAAATTCTTTTACGACGGGAACATCATTGATGCTCTTTTCTTCAGTTTGTACTTTCTCGACGTATACTAGAACAGCATAGCAACCTTTTCTTATTAGTTTTTGTGCCTTCAAATTACTAATAAGATGTAGCTTTGTGTTGCCCTTTTCTCCGTACACCATTAAGGGTTCTCCTTCTTCTCGTACAATGCGAATTTCATTTTTGTAACATACGATCTCTGCTTTCATCTCCTTCAGCCAGTCCATGCCAACTATTACATCAAAACTCCCTAACTCTACTGGTATCAAATCAATCTTAAATATTTCACTACCCAGTTTAATTTCTCGATTCCGACATATATAATCTGCTGAAATTAATTTACCGTTTGCTAATTCGAGTAAAAATTTACTATCCAACGGCGTCAATGGAAAACTTAATTTAGCATAAAAATCTCTACTCATATAGCTTCTATCCGCACCCGAATCAAATAAAACGTAAGCAGATTTATTGTTAATAAGAAACGTACCCGTAACAAGCTCCGGGTCTTCCTGTGCCTCTGCCGCATTAATATTGAAAACTCTTCCGCGGCCTTGTCCATTCGTGTTCTCCTGGTTCGGGCAATTTCTAATAATGTGGCTCGGTTTTCCACATTTATAACAAACTACATTGGCATAACTTGCTCCGACACTACTTGCTCCGCCATTACTTGTTCCGACACCATTTGTTCCTTTCGTTCTGTTAACTCCTGGTCCGTAGACCTCACACTTCGCCGCGCTATGACCATTTCTTTTACACTTGTTGCAAAATTTGGTGCAGAACCCCGAGTGATACTTTTCACACCTTTGGCATAGCTGCTTCTGATTGTTGTTGTTGTTGCGGTTGTTATTGTTGTTGGGATGATTGTTGTAGTTGTTATTGTTGTTGTGCTGTTTGTTGTTGTTGCGATTGATGTTGCGATTGTTGGGATAGTTGTTGTTGTATTGGTGACTCTTATCACCGTTTTCCTCCCACTTTCTTTTGACTAGCTTCAAGTTGGCCTCTTCGGCCGCCTGTTCTTTAATTCTTTCCTCAATCTGGTTCACTAGTTTGTGAGCCATTCTACATGCTTTTTATATGGAGGCAGGCTCGTGTGAACTTATATCTTCTTGGATTCTCTCCGGTAACCCTTTCACAAACGCGTCGATCTTCTCTTCCTCATCTTCGAACGCTCTCGGACACAATAGGCATAATTCTGTGAATCGTATTTCGTACGAAGTAATATCGAATCCCTGTGTTCGTAACCCTCTAAGTTCTGACTTGAGCTTATTGACCTCGGTTCTGGGACGGTGCTTCTCGTTCATCAAGTGCTTGAATGCTGACCACGGTAGCGCATAAGCAGCATCTTGTCCCACTTGCTCTAGATAGGTATTACACCATGTTAACGCAATACCTGTGAAGGTATGTGTAGCGTACTTCACTTTGTCTCCTTCAGCACACTTACTTATGGCAAACACTGATTCAACTTTCTCGGTCCACCGTTTCAATCCGATTGGTCCTTCGGTCCCATCAAATTCTGAAGGTTTGCAGGCAGTGAATTCCTTATAGGAGCAACCTACACAATTTCTTGCGCCGTTAGCTGTATTGCTAGATTCAGAGTTATTGTTGGTATGTAGCGCAGCCTGTACTGCGGCTATGTTTGAAGCAAGAAAGGCACGAAATTCCTCTTCGATCATATTCAAGGTGTATCGAGTAGTCGGTGCCATTTCCTTCAAAATAGTCAAATGAAACAAGTTAATCATACAGGATATTAAGAGCAGTCAACAGTATCTCGTAGCATAATATGAACTCATTTATAAAAGCTTTTTCTTCATATTAGTGTTTTATAAGTTTAAATTCGACTACCCGTTAAGTTCATACTTAGTAGCTAATAGACAATTCAACTACTACAATTCCATATGAAAAACTGATTATAATAATATATCACATACAAATATTCTTCAAACTTACAACTTCGCTATATTGCATATAACATGAAATATAGTACACTATGATACAGGACAGTTTTGAAGATAAATCTAGTTAATACGCAAGTTGTTCAGCAAAGGAAATAAAGACACGTAATTCATAAGTCCAGAAACAAGTCATGCATTCTGGTTTTACTAAGACGACTTCCCATCCTTGATCTTGTGGAAAATAACCGTTATGACCATTGGCTAGGCAGCATGTTGTAATGTCGTCAAAAGGACGAGAGTTTCGTAATGTTCAACAGCCCCGTAATAATCTAAAAACCTTGTTTCTCACCCCAACTACTGAATCCGTCACTTATGGGAAAGTTTTATTTAAAAGCTGCAATCTGATGTTCTTTTTCTCACTTTCGTAAGAAGCGAACATCACTAACCCGTAAGCATAACATGCTTCTTTATGTTGCATGTTAGAAGCTCTTTCTAATTCACGAAATCCTATGTTGGGATATGTTGAGTCAAAATAGGTTCTTAACCCGTAGCGTAAAATTGCATTTGGGTTCCCCGCATTTAACGCTTTAAAGAAAACACGGCGTAACTTAAAGTCTTCCCAATGTGATATACCCTACCTATCAAAGGAAAGCCTTTTATAAACTAAGACATTTCTGGAAAGTCTTTTAAATGTTTGACAAGTTAATTTCGCCATAACTAAATATGCTGATGAATTCTGACCGACTCTAGACAAGATTTCCTCAATCATATCCTCTGGTAGGTCTTCTAAAATATTCGGTTGTCTACCCTTAACGTCAATTTTTTTTTTATACTATAAAATAGACAAGGATTAGATTCGTAATAACAAACAATACAAGCAATTTTTACATAGAACATAAAAGTACAAGCACACTACAATACATTTATTACACAACATGCTCACACCCCTCTAATCTGAATCACTGGTTTCTTCTTCTTCGGACTTGGTTCTTTTTCCTAATCTTCTAGGGATATATGATGTTCCTCTAATACGAGTCGTCGTTTTCCACATTGGTTTAGAAAAACCTGGTGGTTTAGAGGTTCCCGGGTTATTGTCACGATATTGAAAATACGAGTGTTGACGGTACATATAAAGTTCATCGGGGTCGGAATCAGATTTCTCTATTTTGATGCCTTTTCCCTTATTATTTTCTTTTGCCTCATTAAATTGGGTCGGGGTAATTTCTATAACATCATCGGAATCCTCATCAGGATCCGATTCATCGGAAAATTGGTAATTTTCCCTATATTTTGCTTCCTTAGCGGAAACACTATTGACCATTATTAACTTTGGTCCATTGGTTGAGGATTTTCTTTTATTTGACCGGTTTTCTGTGGTTCCTACTATTCCCCCTCCGAAACCTCTTCTTCTTCCAGTTTCTCTTCTTCTGGTTCCTCTTCTTCTGGTTCCTCTTTTTCCGGTTCCGTTTCCTCTTCTTCCGGTTCTTCGGGAACTTGTGAATCTTGCCAATATATATTCGACTCTTCGTTATTATTAGGTGAGTCAATCGGATTTGTACTAGAGGTAGACATCTATCACATAATATCAAACATGTTAAGAGATTAATATATCACATAATATTTACATGTTAATAATATATAGTTTCCAACAAAAATGTTAAGCAATCATTTTTAAAGAAAACACGGTTGAAGTCCAGACTCACTAATGCATCCTAATAAACTCGATAAGACACACTAATGAAAATTTTCTGGTTCTCTAAGACCAACGCTCGGATACCAACTGAAATGTCCCGTTCATATTGATTATAAACGTTCCATATTAATTGATTTCGTTGCGAGTTTTTGACCTCTATATGAGACATTTTTCAAAGACTGCATTCATATTTAAAACAACCATAACCTTTATTTTATCAATAAAGGTTTTAAAAGCATTACATAGATTATCAAATAATGATAATCTAAAATATACTATTTACACAATATCGACATATGTTTCTTGAATGCAGTTTTTACACAATATCATACAAACATGAACTCCAAATCTTGTCCTTATTTTAGTATTCAACAGCGGAAGCTCTTAGTATTCACCTGAGAATAAACATGCTTTAAACATCAACAAAAATGTTGGTGAGTTATAGGTTTAACCTATATATATCAAATTGTAACAATAGACCACAAGATTTCATATTTCAATACACATCCCATACATAGAGATAAAAATAATTCATATGGTGAACACCTGGTAACCGACATTAACAATATGCATATATAAGAATATCCCCATCATTCCGGGACCCCCTTCGGATATGATATAAATTTCGAAGTACTAAAGCATCTGGTACTTTGGATGGGGTTTGTTAGGCCCAATAGATCTATCTTTAGGATTCGCGTCAATTAGGGTGTCTGTTCCCTAATTCTTAGATTACCAGACTTAATAAAAAGGGCATATTCGATTTCGATAATTCAACCATAGAATGTAGTTTCACGTACTTGTGTCTATTTTGTAAATCATTTATAAAACCTGCATGTATTCTCATCTCAAAAATATTAGATTTTAAAAGTGGGACTATAACTCACTTTCACAGATATTTCCTTTCTTGGAAATAAGACTTGGCCACGGATCGATTCACGAACCAATACAAATATGTACATATATATCAAAGTATGATCAAAATATAATTACAACCATTTTTATTATGTTTTAAAGATTTGAGTGTATTAATTCAGCTGTCCTCGTTAGTAACCTACAACTAGTTGTCCACAGTTAGATGTACAGAAATAAATCGATATATATTATCTTGACTCAATCCACGACCCATTGTATACACGTCTCAGGCTAGATCACAACTCAAAGTATATATATTTTTGAAATCAACCTCAACCCTGTATAGCTAACTCCAACATTACTGCATATAGAGTGTCTATGGTGGTTCCAAATAATATATATACATGGGTCGATATGATATGTCAAAACATTTGCATACGTGTCTATGGTATCCCAAGATTACATAATACATTAGAATACATGTATAATACAATATAAGTTAGCTCGGATATGATTTGTATAGATTTGTTAAACATTTCTCGTAGCTAAAAAGATCAAAAATATCAAATCTTGTTTTACCCATAACTTCTTCATTTTAAATCCGTTTTGAGTGAATCAAATTGCTATGGTTTCATATTGAACTCTAATTTAAGAATACAAACAGAAAAATTATAGGTTTATAGTCGAAAATTTCACTCAAATTGCTATGGTTTCATATTGAACTCTAATTTAAGAATACAAACAGAAAAATTATAGGTTTATAGTCGAAAATTTAAGTTACATGTCAATTACTAAAGAGGTAGTCATTTCACTCGAAAGAACGACATCTTGATGACCATTTTGAAAAACATACTTTCACTTTGAGTTTAACTAAGATTTTTGGATATAGTTTCATGTTCATATAAAAAATCATTTTCCCATAAGAACAACTTTTAAATCAAAGTTTATCATAGTTTTTAATTATCCAAACCAAAACAGCCCCCGGTTTCACTACGACGGCGTATATCCGATTTTATGGTGTTCATCGTGTTTCCGGGTTTTAAATCATTAAGTTAGCATATCTTATAGATATAGAACATGTGTTTAGTTGATTTTAAAAGTCAAGTTAGAAGGATTAACTTTTGTTTGCGAACAAGTTTAGAATTAACTAAACTATGTTCTAGTGATTACAAGTTTAAACCTTCGAATAAGATAGCTTTATATGTATGAATCGAATGATGTTATGAACATCATTATTACCTCAAGTTTTCTGGATAAAACTACTAGAAATGAAAAAAATGGATCTAGCTTCAAAGAATCCTTGGATGGCTTGAAAGTTCTTGAAACAGAATCATGACACGAAAACAGTTCAAGTAAGATTTTCACTCGAAATAAGATTGTTATAGTTGTAGAAATTGAATCAAAGTTTGAATATGAATATTACCTTGAATTAGAAATATAACCTACTGTAAATAACAAAGGTTCCTTGATCTTAGATGATTACTTGGAATGGATTAGAAAGCTTGGAAGTAGACTTGCAAACTTGGAAGTATTCTTGATTTTTATGAAACTATACTTATGGAATTTATGAAGAACACTTAGAACTTGAAGATGGAACTTGAGAGAGATAAATTAGAAGAAGAAAATTGAATAATGAAAGTATTTGTAGGTGTTTTTGGTCGTTGGTATTTGGATTAGATATAAAGGATATGTAATTTTGTTTTCATGTAAATAAGTCATGAATGATTACTAATATTTTTGTAATTTTATGAGATATTTCATGCTAGTTGTCAAATGATGGTTCCCACATGTGTTAGGTGACTCACATGGGCTGCTAAGAGCTGATCATTGGAGTGTATATACCAATAGTACATACATCTAAAAGCTGTGTATTGTACGAATACGGGTGCATACGAGTAGAATTGTTGATGAAACTGAACGAGTATGTAATTGTAAGTATTTTTGGTAAGTAGAAGTACTTTGATATGTGTCTTGAAGTCTTTCAAAAGTGTAAGAATACATATCAAAACACAACATGTATATACATTCTAATGGAGTCGTTAAGTCTTCGTTAGTCGTTACATGTAAGTGTTGTTTTGAAACCTTTAAGTTAACGATCTCAATTAATGTTGTTAACCCAATGTTTATTATATCAAATGAGATGTTAAATTATTATATTATCATGATATTATGATGTATGAATATCTCTTAATATGATATATACATTAAAATATCGTTACAACGATAATCGTTACATATAAGTCTCGTTTCGTAATTCTTGAGTTAGTAGTCTTGTTTTTACATATGTAGTTCATTGTTAACACACTTAATGATATATTTAAATATCATTTTATCATGTTAAATATAGTGTATCAATATCTTAATATGATACATATGTATTTAGTAGACGTTATCATAACGATAATCGTTATATATATCATTTCGAGTTTCTTAACTTAGCAATCTCATTTCTTATGTATATCACACATTGTTAATATACTTAGTGAGATACTTACTCATCATAATCTTATGTCAACCATATATATATGTTTATATATACCACAACATGTAGTTTTTACGATTTTGTAACCTTCGTGAATCGCCGGTCAACTTGGGTGATCAATTGTCTATATGAAACTTATTTCATTTAATCAAGTCTTAACAAGTTTGATTGCTTAACACGTTGGAAACATTTAGTCATGTAAATATCAATCTTAATTAATATATATAAACATGGAAAAGTTCGGGTCACTACAGTAAATTCACATGCCAGCGCATGAGCTGATTCCCATGACGTCTGCTTGACCCTTTTACAAATGGGCAATCGATTTAGTAGGCCCCTTCCCGGACGGAAAACACTTGGTTGTTGCAATCGACTTTTTCACCAAGTGGGTCGAAGCCAAAACCTTGAAGAGCATAACGGGGAAACAGATGGTGAACTTTGTTTGGGAGGAAATCGTGTGCCGTTTCGGAATACCACATGAAATTGTCAGCGATAACGGCAAACAGTTTGCTCACGATCTGTTTCGTTCATGGTGTGACGGGTTAAATATCAAACATACTTTCAGTTCCGTTGCCCATCCGCAGGCAAATGGGCAAATGGAAGTCACAAACAGGGATATCGTTGCCGGGATAAGGGCAAGGTTGGACACAGACAGAAAAGGTTGGGCAGATGAGCTTCCACAAGTCTTATGGGCATTCCGAACCACACCAAAAGGAAGCAACAGAGAAACGCCATTTAGCCTTGTCTATGGTACCGAGGCGGTGATTCCCGCCGAAATTGCTGTTCCAACCCAGCGTGTAATGCAATTCAACGATGAGTCCAACGTTAATAGCTTGAAAGAAAATTTGGACTTGTTGGAAGAAAGGCGCGACGCCGCCGCCATCAGGGAAGCGTCTAATAAACAAAAGATTGCCAAGTACTACAATCAGCGTGTGAAGGAACGTACTTTCCGCCCCGGTGACTTTGTGTGGCGTAACAACAATGCCAGCCGGGTCGAGGACACTGGCAAATTGGGACCCAACTGGGAGGGCCCGTACGTGATTGCAGAAGCAATTGGCAACGGGGCGTATAACCTCAAGACGCATGATGGCAAATTTGTACCGCGTACTTGGCACGCGACCAACTTAAAGAAGTTTTATGTTTAAAGTATTTCGACATGTTCCATTGTTGAAATTTGTTCTTTTTCATTTTACCTAAGTTTGTGATTGATCACCACAAATGTAAGCGCGTAGCGCATTAGACTTCTTTGTTTTTTAGTTGTTTCAGTTAAATGCATCTTTCAATTTTCATTATTAATGTATTACGTAACTTTTATGGCAGCACTTCGGTGTTTCGTAAGAATGTAATAATGTAAGTCCATTCACAAGTTACTTATGCCATGAACAAAGATATCATCTAATCTTTGGACGGCATTGGCGACGCCAGGCGTATTGGAGGTACGCCTAGCCCTCGGAACGGGGTGCCTCCGGATTTCGTATCCGTCGCATTAATCCCAACACTAAGTAGATGAGTGCAATGTCGACAATTATCAAGTGTAACCTTGACAAATGGTACGTTACCGTGACGACGGTACGTACATAGTTATATAAACATGTTTTACTACAGTGGGAACACAGTAAAATAACAAGAATCATAAGGAAATGATATTTCATTAACTTAATTACAATCATTACATCAGGATCAAAAATGAATACAAGATTACAAAAATCCCTACAACTACGGGATCATCTTCTTCACTTTAGCCAAAGTAAGGTCCGGCGTCGACCCAATCTGTTCAATAAACGGCACCTTAATAGCCGCGCAAACATTGACCGCCGTATCGTGGAGGTCATAGGCGTCCTCATCCGCCATGTCTCGGATCGCCTCTGGAATTGGTTCTGCTATTTCAACATGTTGCACCAACGTGGTGTACGCGTCCAAGCGCTCCACTTTCCTCGTAGCGTCAACCAAATTCTGGAACGGCTCCTTCACCTCTGGCACTTTGAGAGCCTTATAAAAAATAGAGGGGATGAGGCTACAAAGCTCTTGAAAGTCGTCCGCTACCTTTCGGTTGGCAGCCGACAACTCTTGGTTCTTAGCGGTGAGGAGTTCATTACTGGCTCTCTCCTCCGCCAGCTCTTTATGTGCCGCCTCCAGGTCCTTTAGCGCAGTTTGTTCTTTTTCGGTGCACAAGGTCATTTCTTTGATAGCCTTTTGGGCCTCCTTTAGGGCCTGCTTCTTTTCAACCTCCGCTGCGGCAGCGGTTTTCTTAGCCCGTTCCAGCTCCTCCCTGATCTTGACAATTTCAACATTCAGCTCTTTACCGTCAGCCTCCGCGCGACGGGCAAGTTGGTCCAGATCAATAGTCCGCTGTAGCTCGTCCCGGGTCAACACCAACCTTCATAAATGTGCTGAACCTGGCGCGACGAGCGGCGCTATCGGGTATTTTTCGGACCGCCTCGTAAAGTACCGGAGGGCAAATCCGTTGCAGATACTCAAACTGCGACAAAACGCCGCTGTGAGAGACGTTCCACATAGTCTCCATGTGGCTGAAGGTGGGTTGTTTCCCAAAACCAGGAGAATAAGGCTCCTCCAAAGAAGTAGAACGTTGGCCGGAAGCGCTGCCAGAATCGGACGCCGTCAGTATGTCTTTTTCCGACGCCTTTCCTTGGGCGTCGGATGAATCTTGGAGATGGACGATAGGGACTCCCATGCGTAACCCTGGAGAAATAAAAAACTTGATTAGTTTCTCCCATTGGGATTTTGGTGACGTAGCGGGGTTATTATTAGGGTTTTCATAATACCCACTTTGGCTGGGAATCTCTTCAAAAGTTTTTAAGTTGCTTTCTGCAACTTCTCGTGGCGTTTTCCTCTTCTTGTGACCGCCAGTTGTGGCTGTCACTTTTGGGGGAGAATGGGGGCGTTTCTGCTGTTGAAGTTGCTGTTACGGCTGAACCGGGGGAGGAGCGACAGATATCGGGTCCGGATTGGTGACAGGAGTTGATTCGGTTGTAGGTTGTGTTGTTTCCACGTCGCTGGCAGCGTTGGTGGATGAACCAGCAGCAGCACCATCCCCCTTCAACGGATGACCTTCCGGAAGGTTGGCCTTTGGGAACCTCTTGAAGGAAACACCGTCAAGAGAAGGGCTGCGGAGAACTCTGTTGAAATCCATCTCTGCAAAAGAAATTGAGTTAGAAAAATTACATGAGCAGAATACTTACAAGTTTAAAGACGTAGCGGCACGAAGAGCATACCCCTTCCGTCGCACATGATTAATGGCACTCTGTCACTCCATGGCCAATAATGCTGAACATTGCAGAGTTTCAGCATCACCTCGCCGTAAGGACGCATCTCTAGTGTAGAGTCCTTACACAAATTAAAAAGCTCCTACTCCCCTTGGTCAAGGTCTGGAGTTTTGGAGACATCCGGAGAACGTTTTGAACGCCATTGTACGAGGTGGGCACGCCCTTCTCCCAGCAGTTCGGTCCCGACAAAAAAGAACATTCCCCTCCAATCATGGAGGGACGGAGACTTCTTGGTGGTAAATTTTCACTTTTTCTCAAAAGTGTACCATCCCTTTCCGGAAGCAGTGAGTTTGAACGTCGCTCGGAAAACGTTCAGACTCGCGGGCCTATTTTGCGCCCTAAAAAACATCTCGAAAATTGTAACACGCTGCCATGCGTGAGGATGTAATTGCGAGACGCTAATATGATAATGGTCTAGCACAGCCGCCATGAATGGGCTCAACGGAAAACGCAAGTTGCCCAATGCCACCGCTTTCCAATACAAGGTAAAGTATCCTTGTGGCGGCTCGTCGGCACGCTGGCCGGGTATCGCTACCATCGTCGGTACGTTTTGAAGTACCGGATACTCGGCTATAAATTTCTCCATCTCTTCCGTCGTAACGGTAGTGTTTTCAGTAGAAACGTTAGCCTTAGACATTTTGGTTTACCTTAGAATGAAAACGGCACACGTATGGTGAGGAGATAAGAATTTTTTAATAATAAGGAGGCGGAGAAAGAGATGTAACAATGAGGAGGTAAAAACGCCATTTTATAGAAGAAACTTACTGTGGGCCCAGTTCATGGGCTTTGATCCTGATCGAACACGTGTCATACGATGTTGAGGCACAACCGTTGGATTCGCGTCGTTTCAGTTTTTACAGCTGTAAAACGAAATGAATGCTGACGTCATCCCTAGCACACCCTACGAGGGAACAGGATTTGACGTTTACTGCGTGTCAGTAATGATGGCTTTTTATAGTAATTTATTTAATATAGTTTAGTTACAATTCAAGGTAATTGGATTCCAACCAAACTGGGGGGACTTAATGACGTACGTCCCGCCATGACCGTCACGTGCGCCGCATGGCGTACTTCTTAGCTGGACGTTTAGCTTCAATTCCTGGTTGCATTACAACTAAGTCAACGCTGTCTTCAGGTCATGATTGTTCTCACGCTACGCCACCCGTAGCGTACCGTTGAATGTTGACTCAGTCTGCTCAGTCGCTTGTCCGTCCGACAAATCAAGAGAACGTGGAGCAATTAGTGGGCATGATTAGAGGATTCCAGGAGTGGTAATCGTGGGTTAGTGGACTGATGGTAGTTACCTAGAATAACCGCCATCTTTCTCCTATAAATACTAGCCATAATCAATCATTTACGATATGTAAAAAACAATCAGCATTCACTTACCATTACTGATCACTTTGATTAGTTCACCTTGGAGGCTCGGCAAAAGTCAACCACCACAACACCCTTCAAACCCATCGCGTTAACCGGAGGAACCCCTTCCGAAGGTTAGTCACAACAATCTTTTGCACTCAGGTCAATTTTCTCTTGATCAGCGGGCGAACAAAAAACAAGAAATTCGAGCAAAAAAAAATGGCGGGCGAGCAAAAATGGTGAAATTCGAGCAAAACTGGTGAAATTCGAGCAATTAGAATAAAAAAAAACAAGGGCGAACAAAATTGGATGTATTAGAACAAAATTGGAAGTATTAGAACAAAAAAGACAAGGGCGAACAAAATTCGATGTATTAGAACAAAATTGAAGGTATTAGAACAAAATTTGATGTATTAGAACAAAAAAAAAAAAACAAGGGCGAACAATTTTAAGGTATTAGAACAAAATTGAGATGCATAAAAGATGATGCATTTTTTTTTGTAGAATTTAAATTGTAGAACTTAAATTGTTCTAATTTCAAATTTTTTGTTCTAATATCAAAATATTTGCTCTCCCTTCTTTTTTTTTCGAATTAGTAAAAAATTGTTCGATTCTACCTTTTTTTGTTCCCTTTTTTGTTCGAATTCCATAAAATGTAGAATAGGGAATTGTTCGAATTTCTCCAAATTTGTTAATTTCTCCAAATTTGTTCGAATTTGGTATTTTTTGTTCGAACTTATATCAAATTGTAGAATGAACATATTTCAAATTATAGAATCAAGATGAATGAGTTTTTTACCTTAAACCCTAAACTCTAAACTCTAAATCGGACTAAATTAAAAAAAAAATATGATGAAATTCGGACTTGTTCTACATTTGGTGTTCTACAATTATTTGTAAAACTTGGTTGTTCTACAAAAAAAAAAAAAAAAAAAAAAAAAAAAAAAGATGCATCAGTTTGTTGTTTTACATTTGTTGTTACCATTACTCAAGTCAAACACACCTACATCTCTATTCTTTCTCCCCCCACCATATTCACTTTCATAACTTGTAAAAAGCACATAACCTGAAAAGGCACAATTATCTCTTAAAAAAACATCCTATCACCCAAAGCAGAAACTCACCATATTTCACTTTTATTGTTTACATAGATGCATAGAGATGCATCTTCTAAATAAACAACAAAATCAAAATCAATGAAATATGAGCAAATCGTGGCCCTGGATTGTGTAACGACAACATTTGTCTCCGTTATCTTTCTTCTTCAAGTTGCAATAGTACATTTTATTTTCTCACAAAGCAGAAACTTCATTTCGCCAAATTGAAATTTTTTTTTTTTTAGTAAGACAACATGGGTGTAGATTTTTGTTGGATCCTTCACTGTGGTAAAAGTATCCTTCACTGTAGACAACATGGGTGTTTGATCAAACTTGTACCTTTTGATTTGTTTTTGTACAATTGTCTGCAACAAGTTGTGTTGTACAGTAGTATTTAGAGTTTTGTAGTGTATTTCAATGTAGGTAATTGATGAATTGATGGTTAATTTGGTCAAAATCAACGTTGTTGTTAGGTGTTTGATTTTGTTGGTAGGTATTTGATTTGGGTGTATGAGAAGGCAGGTGAATTGTGGAACTGCCCTAATTTGACACATCTGGCAGTACTTTTTGTTCTACCGCATTCAATTTTGTTCGTCAGTCTCATTATTTGTTCGACCAATTGAGTTCTTAGAGTTCTCTCACCTAAAAAGTTCTCATTTGATCCGTAGAATCAAGAGGGAAGTAACCAATCGGGGGAAGCGGGGGAAGCCAATTTTTTTTTTTTCATTTTTTGAAAAAACTTTGTTTACGAATATTATAGATGAGATGAAAATATGAACATTTAGTAGAGACACTTTGTGATAAATGTTTTTATTTTGACGGGAAAACGCTCGAAGAAGTAATATATAACAATTATCGTGTTTTTCGAGCGTATGTTGAGGTTTTAGATATTAGGGTTTGGATATTAGGGTTTAGATATTAGGGTTTATAGGATTTAGATATTAGGGTTTAGAAATTTAGGGTTTAGGGTTTAGATTTAGGGTTTAGATTTAGGATTTAGATTGAGTTTTTAACACGAACGGTTTAGAGTTTAGGGTTTAGGGTTTAGGGTTTGGTGTTTTGGGTTTATGGAATAAACCCAAAACACCAAACCCTAAACCCTAAACTCTAAATCGGACTAAAGTTTACTTCACAAAACATGAAGAAAAAAAACGTTAACATTCTTCACGAACAATATTATCTTGAATGTTATTTTTGTCAATCGTTTTCCCGCCAAAATAATAACATTCATCACGCAAGTGTCTCTACTAAATGTTCTAATTTTCATCCAATCTATAATGTTCGTGAACAAAGTTTTTTCAAAAAACAAATTTTTTTTTTTTTGCTTCCCCCCGCTTCTCCCCGATTGGTTACTTCCCCATTGATCCTGCCCATATATATATATATATATATATATATATATATATATATATATATATATATATATATATATATATATATATATATATATATATATATATATATATAGGGGTAGGATCAAGAGGGAAGTAACCAATCGGGGGAAGCAAAAACTTTTTTTTTTTCGTTTTTTGAAAAAACTTTGTTCACGAACATTATAGATGAGATGAAAATATGAACATTTAGTAGAGACACTTTGTGATAAATGTTTTTATTTTGGCGGGAAAACGCTCGAAGAAGTAATATATAACAATTATCGTGTTTTTCGAGCGTATGTTGAGGTTTTAGCTATTGAGGTTTAGATATTAGGGTTTAGATATTAGGGTTTATAGGGTTTAGAAATTTAGGGTTTAGGGTTTAGATTTAGGGTTTAGATTTAGGATTTAGATTGAGTTTTTAACACGAACGATTTAGAGTTTAGGGTTTAGGGTTTACATAAACCCAAAACACCAAACCCTAAACCCTAAACCCTAAACTCTAAATCGGGCTAAATTTTACTTCACAAAACATGAAAAAAAACATTCATATTCTTCACGAATAATATTATCTTGAATGTTATTTTTGTCGATCGTTTTCCCGCCTAAATAATAACATTCATCACGAAGTGTCTCTTCTAAATGTTCATATTTTCGTGTGATCTTGATGCCGGAAAAAAAAATTCCAAAAAAACGAAAAAAAAAAAAAAAACCTTTTTGCTTCCCCCCGCTTCCTCCCGATTGGTTACTTCCTCATTGATCCTGCCCCTATATATATATATATATATATATATATATATATATATATATATATATATATATATATATATATATATATATATATATATATATCATTTTACCGGCAAAGTAACATTTGTTTTTTTACATGATAAATAAAACAGGAATAATAATTATGTTGTATAAAGTTATATAAAATACTTTACGCTTATGAATTTATATTCTATATTTTATGTATATGTGTTATATATTAGTATGGTTTTTATGTACATCGGTTAATTTTCTAAGCATAGAAAGCTGCTTTCAGAACTTAGGCAATATGTTGGACGGTCTACTTCATGTTTTATAATGCTTTCCTAAATTTTTTTTTTTTTTTTTTTTTTTTTTTTGGGCGAAAAAAACGAAAACTCATATAGAAACGAGGCCGTTTTTCAAAAGAAAACGCCCTCAACACGAATACAAAAGGACAAGGGAAAAACGGAAAAGCTCTAACCTAGAAAACAACTATTTAAACAAAAACTATCTATAAACGAGCTCCCCTCACATCCCAAAAGAAACCATACAACCAAACAAAAACAGAAAAAATACACGAAAATACAATGAGTGAAACCAACAGAAGAACACAAAACGGACCATAACAATCAACCTCGAGATGAACAATTATATAATAAATATGGTTTTTAATGCTATCTTCATGTCGTTTTAGTAACTTTTCCAGGTTATACTGAACTTTTTATGTGCGCAGATCATGGGTGCACCATTAACGAGTGTTTCTACTAATTCTAATCCATTCCATTAATTCAACTGAGCGTTCCTGTTTATTCTAATCCCGATTTATGATTGATTTGTGGTGCCACTTGTAAGAAAGTTCACTCACCATCTCAATTGGTAGTGGCTTGAACTGTAGAAACTCGCCGTAAATGGGCGGCTATAGACAATAACATGGTTGATTCACCTGACCCTCTACCCATGAGTGTTTTCTGGCTAGGTTACCAATACGCTATTTCCAGACAGGCTGATATGATTATATTGATAATAAAAGTTTTGGTTCTACTATTCAAATCCCAAGCATCACATACATAAATGAATAGTTTATCACTTAGCCTACAGTTATGTACATGCTACGGAAGAAAAAAAAAAATTAAAAGATGGAAGATACATTACTTGGCAGGCTTTGTAAGCACCCTAGACGTAAGTGTTTACCACAACGAATTATTCCACCACTTTCTTAATACGGAGTAACAATTTTCACAATCAAAATTAAATGTCTATCCAGTAACTCTAATGGGATATACAGCAATTTTGTTTACAAAAAGAAGCAGCGATGCACCAAGGCAACTAAAGCATGAATTTGCTCGTAATTCGAATCAAGGTCTTCTGACAGCATGATGATCTAACTTTCGCTGAATACTACTCATAAGTGGAATCGATTTTTAGTTATAGAAATATGTAAGATAGCTTACATCGACTAGTATTTTTAAACAGTGTAACTTAACTTCTTGAATGAGCTCACTTCAAAGGGTTAATGACTAACAAGAAATTTCTGCTAGATCTAACAAAAGTATCGCAATTGGTTCCTCCATACTATTATGGAAATCACTTTTTAGAGTTTGAAAGATCAATATAAGGCAAATTTACAACTTTACTTACTAATTTTGTAAACTTCTAATGAATTACAGATCTTTTTTCAGCTTCTAAGTGTCACCATTATGATGGGGTTGCAGTATATCATATGCACATTTCATCTTATGACAGACAACAGTTACGGGTTGAGGATTAAAATCAAAGTATTAAATACATCTATCTATTTATCAAGAAATAAATATAAATATTGAATTGTACCCAACAGTTTTTAAGGCAAAGTATCGACAACGAAAAATGTCTCTGTTTGGTTCTCCATTACCCAAATCTTCAATACTCTTTCAAACAACGGATGCTTTACAAACTTCAGGGTCCGAACTATAAACTTTTTTACAAATTAATTTTGATACATAATCTGATCCCAAAAGTTATTTCATGGTACAAGGGCTTTACCGGAGATATACATAAACGTTTCCTACCAATTCACATCCAATGTTAAAGCCTCTGGAGCAACAAGAGCAGATGACAATTTAGTAAAAGACATGTTCGCCATGAAATTACTCCATGCAGATGAATCTACTCCAACAAAAGGTTTAATCTTTTTAACAACTAACGGCTTTAACCACTTCTTTTCATATCTTGCTAATACCTCAAACCATACACGCTCAACACTAGGCCTTGTACGCCATTCTGACATTGTAGTCCACCGAGTATCATTCGTCCTAATATTCCTTTCCACTTCCAACTGAAAACGAAATGCAATTGATGCATCAATCTTTGCTTTAATTTTTACCTTGTGATTAATACTGTCAACTAAAAAGGTCTTCAATACTCTTTCCAACAATCGTATCCTCAACCTCAATGATACAATCGAAAACTGTCGCTTCTTATGAATATGTCTAGAGTAACATATATCTGGAAGCAATTCAATAACATCACGTGATAGAAAATTTGATGTGATGTGTGAACTACGATTTCGAGTCCTAAAGGCAACTACAGATGCAGGGCCTGAAATCTTTACTGGAACTAATGCCATACATTTCAAACACGGAAAGAACCATCGGTTACATTGCTCCATTTGATCGACGATATTTCGTTCTGCAAGTTGTCCAATATCATACATTTGAAAAACAGAAACTTCATGTGCATTCTTTACTTCTACAGTAATGTCTTCACCAACCAGTATCCGTCTTAAACCAGTATGTGATGCATTCCACTGAAACACGTAATTCAAGCGTACAAATCAAATCAATAACACATACACAAACTTTTCAGCTACAACAACATTGTATACACGAAAGAAAAATACACATTACACAATCAAATTCATACAAATCTAGTAAGAAGCATACCGGCATTGCTAACGACAACAAATCGTCTCCACCGACAAGCAATTCAACAGGTCCTTCAATCCGAATCGAACCAGTAACGGCTTTCGAACTCACTCGATTAGCCAAAACCTCAAACTCCATCTCTTCACTATCCTTAAACCTCTTCCACAACGAAACCTCATCTCGCATATCGAACACGAAATCCTTCTTATTCCCTAACATAAACTGAATCTCATATCTCTGCATATTCCCAAACCTAACTTTCTCAATTTCTAATTTTGAAACCCTAAATTCATCCGGCTTCCATTTTTCACTATTCGATATAGCTCCTAGAACATCCTAGATCAAAATAACAACAAAATTAACAATCAATTGATTAATAACATGAATTCATATAAAGTTATAGAGACTTAATTTACCTTTAAGAATACAGACGGTTGAGGACGAAATTCATCGCTGATTTTAGGGTAAATGTAGTGAGAAAGATTAAAACGTGAAGAAGCAATTGCAAGTGATGAACATAAGAGTAAGAAATTGAATCGAAATATAATCATTATTGTGTGATTCATTGATTTTGAACATAGGAGTGTACTGTAGATATGAAGGATTTTTGTAAAGTGGATGAACGATACTATTTTGATGTTTCCAGATCTGGTAATAGTTGTCTGGTTGATGATATTTTGACCCGATGAGATACACTTTTATATGCATCGGGTACAAATAGCTACAGCATATATTTTTTTCTGATGTGGTATTAAATACTCCTTATTAATTGATTTTAATTCCTAGTTAAATGACCCGTGGAATCACGAGTTTGTTTAAATAAAACGGTTTAACGATATGTTTTATGTATTAAGTGAAAGTAAATGTTAAAGTCATTTAGTTTAATGACCCGTGGAACCACATATTCCGACTAAAAAACTTGTCATTGTTTTTACAAACATATTGACGAAACGTGATTTATAGTATCCGTAGCCTATCAATTAAGAGAAATTAACAGCAATAAAAAAAATTCCAGTCAGCTAAAGATAAATAAAGATAACTAATAGTGATCACATTATGTATTCTCAACTTATAATAGCTTTATACCATTGAGGATTAGATGATTAGCATGTATTGATTATGGTAGTTAATATCATAGTACATAGCTTAGAGAAGAAAAAAAAGCAAGCATGAATAATTGTCGCTAAAAAAATTAGAGCATAAAGACGTATCACATTAAGGTTGAATAAATGAGTAAATATGATGAGTTTATATGTTTAAATGGGCTCATATGATATAATCATATTTAAGTGGGTAAATATGTTATTATTAAAGTTAATAAGAGTATATATGATAAAAACCTTAAATAAATAATAAAATATTTAATTAATGTTAATGACATCATCGCTTAGATTTTTTTCTTTTTATTTTTGATTTTTTGTTAACAAAGGAAATAGCTTAATAATGACATCATCATTATAGGATTTTAATAGAAACTATAGACTATAGATTTTTAAATTCTTAATTTGTTTTTTTTTCATAAACGTTTTCTATTTTTATAAAATTATTTTTGGAAAAAAGTAGAGTTGTGAATATAAACAAATAAATTCAAAGATCACAAACAATTTATATTTTTTTTGAAAAAAAAAAACAAACAATATATACATTCAGGGAGCTGATCCTGTCGCAATGCATTTTAATACATCCACACCAATTTTAATGGAGTTCCTATATTACCCTTCTGACTCAATTCAATTAACTAAAATTAAAGCGATAAATAATACTGTCACTGTATGACATTTTGTCTTGAGATAAAGGGTAATATTGAAATTCTACTTAAATTAGTGTGAATGGACTAAAATGTAATGTGACAGGATCAACTCCCATACATTTAACCCATATGTACAAACAAATACAAACGAACTAACAACAAGAATGACCAATCAAAATAAACAGTTAAAATATATACGACTCAAACCACCGTTATATAAACAACCAAAACAAAACGAAACAAAAAAAGACTTGGCATATAAATGAATTAACCATGTTCTATTATTTGAAGGAGCAGCATAGAAATCTGGATTGAGCATCCATTGGTGCTATTCAATAAAAGCTTCTTATTACGCTTTGAAATCCAACAGAAACTCGTGGTTTGCATCTCGAATAAGATATTTTAATGAGTACTCGATCGTGGCTAAACAACCCAAAGAAAAAAATAAGAAACTGAAGTAACGATAGGATGAGAAACCTTCTCGGTTTTTCTGTTTATTTCACGATAAAAAATATAAATCCAACAACCACCATCTGTTTTTTGGATTACAATATAAATACTAATGAAAATATAAGTTCAAAATAGCTAAAAGATAAACATGAGAAAAACTTGGGAGTTTAACAAACTCTCTTATTCAAATTATCTTAAGCAATAGGTCTTCACAGCTTGTCATCCGTTTGCTAGCATTGACTTGGCCCAACATATAAATCAGCAAAATAGTCTTCTAGAGTAATTGGCATCCTTTGTGGCCCAGCAACCAGCCCAACAAGCCCATTCGTGACTGCATCATCCCCTCCCCCTTCGAAAAGACTCGACCTCGAGTCAAAATCGTTGGGCCATGATAAAGTGAAAGATCAGCAACATTAAAGGTAGCCGAGACATTATAGTGCCCCGGAAGTTCGATTTTGTAAGCATTGTCGTTAATTCTTTTTAAAACACGAAACGGGCCGTCTGCACGTAGGTTCAGCTTTCCAAATCTACCACCTGGAAAGCGTTCTTTGCGCAAATGTATCCATACGAGATCTTCTTCGTCAAATACCACATGCTTGCGACGCTCATCAGCACGACGTTTATAACCTGCATTTTGTGAAGCAATACGATTTTTCACCTCCTTATGCAAAGCCTTAAGATGTTCAGCCTGATCAACTCCATCTGTAGGACCTTCTCGCTGTATAGATTGTGGAACCAAATCAAGTGGAGTTAGGAGATTTGTAACGTACACTACCTCGAATGGGCTTTTCCCCGTCGTCCGATTAACAGAGCGATTGAAAGCTAACTCAGCTTGTGGAAGTATGAGATCCCATTGCTTGGGATGGTCACCAACTAGACTTCGTAACAAGTTTCCCAAGCTGCGATTCACGACTTCTGTTTGCCAGTCAGTTTGCGGGTGGTGCGAGCTACTAAACTTTAATTTAGAACCAATTCGGGCCCATAACGTACGCTAAAAATGACTAACAAATTTGACGTCACGATCTGAGGTTAATGACTTAGGGATCCCATGTAACTTAACGATCTCAGAAAAATACAACCTTGCCACTTGACTTGCATCGAACGTCTTATTACACGGGACAAAGTGTGCCATCTTTGAAAATCGATCAACAACAACCATGATGGAGTCCTTGTATCTTTGTGTCTGTGGCAGCCCCAAAACAAAATCAAGGGAAACATCCTCCCATGGTGCTGTTGGGACCTGCAAAGGAGTATAAAGGCCTGAATTGTTGCTTTGCGATTTGGCCAGATGACACATTTGACAACGATTCACTATGCGGTTTACATCTCTAATCATGTGCGGCCAATATAACTTATCACGAATCAAAGCAATTGTTTTATTCATGCCAAAATGACCTCCCAAACCACCACCATGAGCATCCAGTATGATATCATCTCTCAAAGAAGACTTAGGAATGCATATTTTTTTACCATTAAAAAGATACCCATCATGTATAAAAAAGGATTTAAAGAAACCTTGTTTGCAGTTTGCCCAGATTGCACTAAAATCTCTGTCATCTTTGTACATATCTCGCCAAGTTTCAAACCCGTGAACTCGCACCTGCATAGTGCAAACAAGAGAATGTCTGCGGCTTAGAGCATCTGCAACTTGGTTGTTTTTTCCGGCTTTGTGTTTGATAATAAATGAAAACGCTTGAAGCGCCTCTACCCATCTAGCGTGGCGAGGGCTCAGTTTGTGCTGGCCATGGATATATTTCAGTGATTCATGATCAGAGTACAAAACGAACTCGGATGGCAGTAAGTAATGCCTCCAATTTTCAAGGGTGCGCACAATCGCATAAAATTCACGGTCATAGGTTGAGTATCGCCTGCGTGTGTTATTCAGTTTCTCACTAAAGTAAGTAACTGGATGATTGTTTTGACTTAAGACACCACCGATACCGACACCGGATGCATCGCACTCCACTTGAAAAACGTCATTAAAATTTGGTAAAGCAAGAATGGGAGCTTGTGTTACCTTAGTCTTCAAAGCATTGAATGCAATGTCTGCCATTTCAGTCCACATAAAACGACCCTGTTTCATGCACTCAGTTACGGGTGCGATGATAGAACTAAAGTTATTGATAAACCGCCGATAGAATGAAGCCAACCCGTGAAAGCTTCGAACTTCGTGAATACTGGTAGGTGTCGGCCTACTTGTAATGGCATGTATCTTCTCTTCGTCCATCTTGATACCATGACCCAAAATAACATAACCCAAGAATTGTAAAGACCCGTACTAATCCATCCGGACGAAGTCCATATCGATTATAAACTATTCACAACAGTTGATTACATCGCGAGGTATTTGACCTCTATATGATACATTTTACAAACATTGCATTCAATTTTAAAAGACAATCTTTCTTTACAACGAAAATTGACGGCATGCATACCATTTCAGAATATATCCAACTATAATTGACTTAATATTAATCTTGATGAACTCAACGACTCGAATGCAACGTCTTTTGAAGTATGCCATGAATGACTCCAAGTAATGTTTCTAAAATGAGCAAATGCACAGCGGAATATTTCTTTCGTACCTGAGAATAAACATGCTTTCAAGTGTCAACCAAAAGGTTGGTGAGTTCATTAGTTTAACATAAATAAACATTTCCATCATTTAGACCACAAGATTTTAATTTCTCATAAATATACATCCCATGCATAGAGACAAAAATAATCATTCATATGTATTGAACACCTGGTAACCGACATTCACAATATGCATATAAGAATATCCCCATCATTCCGGGATCCTCCTTCGGGAATGATATAAATTTCGAAGAACTAAAGCATCGGGACTTTGGATGGGGCTTGTTGGGCCCGATAGATCTATCTTTAGGATTCACGTCAATTAGGGTGTCTGTTCCCTAATTCTTAGATTACCAGACTAAAAGGGGCATATTCAATTTCGATCATTCAACCATATAATGTAGTTAGGTTACTTGTGTCTATTTCGTAAAACATTTATAAAAGCAACGCATGTATTCTCAGTCCCGAAAATAAATATTACAAAAGCATTTAAAAAGGGAGCAAATGAAACTCACCTAATGTATTTTGTAGTAAAAATATATATGACGATATTGAACAAGTATAGGGTTGGCCTCGGATTCACGAACCTATAACAGTTGTATATATATTAACACATATCCCATTTAATCTACTTAATTAACTTATATTATATAATTTATTAAAGTTAATATCTTTACATATAATTATACTTATAATAGATATATGATATATAATTTAATTAATGTTATATTAATAATAATATATTAGTTAGTATATTAAAAACATATTAGTATGTAGTATTAGCTTACTTATAATTATATTTTTATATAGATATCATTCGTTTGTTAAAATAATAATAAAGTAATAATAGTTTTGACAAAAATAATAATAATGATTAAACCTAATTATAATGTTAATAGTAAAAATGTTTAAAAGTAATAATAATGATAATAATAATAATAATAATAATAATAATAATAATAATAGTAATAATAATAATAATAATAATAATAATAATAATAATAATAATAATAATAATAATAATAATAATAATAATAATAATAATAATCATAATAATACTAATGTTAATAATAATAATGATAATGATAATTCTAATAATAATATCAAATAATACCTTGGAAGCATTAAAAAGATATAAACTGCCCGGGACGGGACTCGAACACGTGACCTCCCGTTAAACACACAACACCCTAAACCATCCAACTGTCTTTGCTTTACTGAATTTATGACACTCTAGATATATATATCTCGTTTTTTTCTGTGTACCTTTATTCTTCACAAACTAAACCCAAAACTATTCATCATCATCAAATTTATCTACTAACATCTCTGTATCATTATGTTCACATTACCCTGATCATAATCATCATCTTATACCGTATCTTCATCAACATCGTATAACCATCTTCACTTCATATCCCGTCATCATCGTGTCCTAATTTTCCTCATCCTTTTTATCAGATCAACCTCTTGATACAAAGTGTATTAAATGTTTGAGCCCAAATCCTATATCCCAAATTCACTAAATAAAACGAGCCCAAGAGATAAAATAATTTAGCCCGTTTAACTGTTTTAATATCCAAAATTGTTGGTGTTTATTTCTCGTGAACACACACAAGCAAGTTGCATCTATTTTTGTTCCTAGTCTCAATCACATCCGACACCACCATACAAAAATAATATTATACATCACTTTATGAAATCCCTTTTTGGTCAACCTTGCTGTGCTAAATTGTTCCACAAATTTACTTGATAAAGCGATATGTATATATTATTTATATCCAAGTTGCTAAAACTTTTAAAAAAACTAACATTCACCATCGTTATTTGCTTGTAGTAACAGGAAATGGTTAGCAACAAAACAGAAATGAATGTGGTATTAACTTGATCGTGTAGCAGCAACATTAACAAGGTACACGCAGCAGCAGCAGCAGCAGCTAGTGACCTATAATGATGGTTCATGTTTGAGCTCGACAGAAAAAGGAACGATTACAGTAGCTACCGTTCACGACTAGTTGTGGGGTTCTTGTTGATTGATCGTTTAAGATAATGAGGATGGTGATGATTTGTTGTTTCAAGATTTTCGATTAGACAGACAAGTTGGGCAGTGGTGGTTTATGGGTTTCACAATTATTCGAACCGAGATAAGGAGGTATCGATTTGTAATAGTAGTGATCAACAGATAGTTTTGTAGCTACAATAGTTGATCATAGTTTGACATAATGTTGGTTGGTTTCATCCTGGCTCGAACAGAAAACATCATGCAATCAAGTTGTGGCAATCGTGTAAAATGGGTGGTGTTGGGTTATTTGGACCAGAAAGTATTAACAGGTGTAACAGTAGGCCAAATGTGATATCGGTTAGGGTGATCAAATGGTGGTGGTTTGGGTCTCGGACAGAAGTAAATAGAGGATAGAAGTAGCTTACCAGTGATTAGTGATTGGTGACGTCTATGGTTGATTTTGGCTTTAAAACAGAAAAAGAAAACGAAAAAGGAAACTAACATGATGATGGTGGTTATAGTGATGTAGAAGATGGTATGAATGTTGGTTTGATTTCATTGAAGGTAGCATATGTATATGTATATATATATATAAGTTTGATAGTGATGTTTAGTGATTGTTTAAATGAGTTTGGGTTTAGGATTGTTCGAACATCAAAACAGAAATTGCACAATTACTTAGTCGATGAGCAGTTGTAGTAGTTTATAGGTCGAGATGGATGGTGTTATTGGTTGATTCAAGTGATTCAAGAGGTGATTAAATTGGGTTTGTGGTTATCGAATTCAAACAGAAAAAGGAAAGAAAGATGTGGAAGATGGTGTTGAGGAAGAGGATTAATATATATCTATCACTCATTGTATATTATATATATATAAAGCTATGAATTACGTGGATACCAATTTGAAATAGTAAGACAGTAAAACACGGAATCAATTAGAAGGAAAAAGTGGTGACTGTATTTTGTTTGTATATCATAGTTTATGATAGCAGAGATATTAATGAATAAAACAAGGACAGATTGATGGATTCGGTTAAAAGTATATATCATACAGTAATCAATAATATTAATTATAATATAATAATATAATATAATAATAAAATTCAATTGACACTTGCAGGTACAGTAATCGAATTACATTCATGTGAATACCACTTGTCTATATGTTACCGACAGTTTCCCACGGACTAAAATTCGTGCCCCGTTGATAATCAGTGGAGGATAAAAGTGTTCAGAAAAATCCCATATTTTTAAATTAACTATATTTATTTATTTTGGTCATTATGGTATAAAATTCAGTCATTAACTATTTAAAATTATTAAACAAAAATTAACTCACTGTCCACTCCCGATCCCAGGTAAAATATAGAAAAAAAATTTAAAACCTAACCAATAGTTCCTAAACACATATTGAATAAGCCTATAAATTATATAACACATTTTCGAATCACCGTTTATTTTCAAATCATATAAGTTTGAATTTAACTTGCTTAATATCCAACGAATGACAATTGAGTGCTACTGACTATTACAAAATAAATTCGAAACTATATATATACTTATTTAATATACTTTATTTATATATATAGATATATTTTAAATAATAAATATTATAATATCCTATTTTTATTTTATTAATTTTTAATAACAACAACATATAATACTTCAAATTATATTTCGAATTATTATTTATATATACATACACACATATCTAATTACAATTAATTGTTCGTGAATCGTCGAGAGCAGTCGAAGGTCAATTGAATATATGAACATCGTTTCAAAATTTTCTAGACTCAACATTACATACTTTGCTTATCGTATCGAAATCATATAAAGATTAAGTTTAAATTTGGTCAGAAATTCCCGGGTCGTCACAGTACCTACCCGTTAAAGAAATTTCGTCCCGAAATTTGAGTAAGGTGGTCATGGCTAACAATAAAAATGTTTTAATGACGAATATGAGTTGATAAATTGAGTTTTATCATCATTGAGTAATATGAATAAAAATAATTCGATTATTCGAAGAGTACGAATGAAGCTATCACCAAAGAGTGAAATAGGAAAGTAAAGATTCATCTTAACTTTAGACAGAGTCAGAGTTGAATTCCGGAATTCAAGGGATTTAAAGAAAATCTTCGAAATCTAAAAGATTTGATTCTTCGGCGAGTAAGGAAATTAAGATCTCTATAATTAAATACGGCGATCTGCCTCGATTGCTCTGTCTGATATTTTCCTTATAAATTAAACTCTTCCGTTCCATTATTCTCACCATTCCTATACTTTCTTTCTTATTTGATACATCCAAATAATTGTGAAAATGTTTAATCCCGTTCTAATCCTTGATATTTTTCTCATTATCACTTATGTATCTTTCTTTTCAATCTTCCACCAGAAAAATCTATTTACTTCTACTATTACCTTGGGGTGATACTATTCTTAATTCTACCGTGTCTTTATATTGCTATTCGTATTAATATCCATGATTTGTAATTTCTGCGTTGTTGTTGGGTTTTATATCTTCCCTTATATTTCAAAGCTCCATGCTTTTGTTTTCTCTTCCCGACTTCAAGTCAAGCGAATAATGGTCCAGAATTTGTAGATATAGAGTTTCGAATGATTATAATGTTCTAATCGGGAAGGAACGTGATAGCACAATTTGATTTTTCAAATTTATCAACATCACGGAAGATAGAACCATCAAGAATACATTTTCTTGATTTGTTCAGGAGTTAAGTAGAATGAAAGAGTTATGTAACATGGCACATGATGACGTTATAGTCTGTGAATCATCACGTTCCATTAGAAACTCAGCATGACTTACTGTAATATAATCACGTTGATCAAGTGTCATTATATTATACTAACTCATGCATTAGTTCCCAACATTACTTCAGTAACATTCATATTTTAAGCTCGAAAGTTTACAGAATATAGAAACTAACAGTTTCTATATGAGGTAACACTGATAGCACGAAGAGATTAATGATTTCAGATAAGATTAGTTATGAAAATATATTCAAAAATATCGAGGATATTTATAATGAAAGATACGATAATATCTCGGAATATCTAATATCAGAGGATGATAGAAACTATTGTCTGCAAGGGTTTAGAGTAAGGAGCAAGATATTCGCTAAAGACTTTAGCAGGCATTGAATCATTTGGATTCTTTGAAGTCAAACTTATTCTTTGTGATTTGTCCACGGCTTCCTTCATAGTTTCGCATAATCTGTTTTTCAGTACTAAATTTTCTATTGAATGTTTCCAATACTCCATTCTTTATTATTAAACTTTTGGCCGTTTAGACCATCTACGATTTTGCTATTTCCTCTGCATTTAATGCTACCATATCTGAATCATTGGTTATCAATTCGAGGTGGTTTCAAGAGAGTTGTGTTTTTAGATGATTAAATGCTGATGGTAATATGGTGGAATATAAAAGGTTCCCTGGTAACAATAAAAAAGCACGCATATAAATCAAGGTTATAATATGGTTGTTTCGTTCGAAAAGTCAAAGTTGACTTGCTGGAGCTGTGACAAAATTTGCTAATTTGGAAAGGGATCGCAAAGTTATTTTTGCTAATAAATGCCAAAGGAGCTAGCATTGATATGTGTTAAACGTTTACTTAGGTTTCGAGTATTTTCAGGTGCATGACTATATGCATCAATCTTTTCTTCCGTAGATGAAATGCGATTGATTCATCCTCTCGATTGAGATGTTTTCAAGAATCATGAAAGGTTTGAACGCAGATTGTAATCATCGAGATGCAATGAGGTTTAAGATGAAATCAAGTGGCAAACTTGAAGAATTGTTTAGTTTCATATGTTATAATCAATATTTTAATTCATTTTAATTGTCCAAAATTATTCGTCGACAGTCGATAGTCCACAGTTAACAGTCCAATAATTTATATATAGTTTAATATATAATATTTGAATTGATTAATACGTATCGTGACCCGTGTACATGTCTCAGACTCGATCACAACTCAAATTATATATATTATTGTAGAATCAACCTCAACCCTGTATAGAGAACTCGATCATTACTGCATATAGAGTGTCTATGGTTATTCCAAATAATATATATAAATGCGTCGATATGATATGTCAAAACCTTGTATACGTGTCCCGATTTTTAAAGTGCGTAAAATAAATAACATAAATTAAATAACGATAAATAAAGTGCGTAAAGTAAATGACAGAAATTAAATGACGATAAATAAAATTGCGAGAATGTAAATTGCGATAATTAAATTGCGATAAATAAAATGTAATCAGTTAGCTAGGAACAATTAGCTAGGAACAGTTAGCGTGTATTCTTAAAAAAATTTTCCCATAGTTAATTTGTTTGTTTCTAACAAATTTTATTTTTGTCAAATGTTTTCTTCACTATGCCACTTGTTGGATTCTGATAGGTCAAAATTCAAATATGAAATTGAATGAAAAGGGTTATTCTGGGGTGAACGGATACGTATATCTGTGGAGGTAAATAGGATAGTAAATGATCGTCGAATCAGATTCAGAGAATGTACAGTGTAACTTATTAATGTGGAATCTAAATATTCCTCGGGTATTACCTACCCGTTAAAATATTTTCACCATTAACAGTTTGTACAAAAGAATTTTTAGTTACAATCTTTACGAAAATATATATACATATATATTTTATTCAGATGTAATCATAGATTTAATGAGTCAATATGATATTAAACTCATTTGATTTACCGTTAGAACAAGAATATATATAATCTCTAAAACATTAGAGATTACATAATTGCCAGGTCGAACGAAGATAAATGATGTAGAACGTCATGTAGAACGATGATTATACTCGAAGTACAGAATGAGATGTTGTGACATGTGATGTTGAGATTTGGGTTGTTGATGGTACTATTGGTGCCGGTGATGTTGCTGAAGCTGGTAAGTTTTGCACCATGTTTTCTAAATTGATTACCTGAGCGCGAAGTTCGTTGACTCCTTCTATTATTCTGGGATGATTGTCGGTCGGAACGAACGGATGAATAAGGTTTAGAATCTGAGATAGTATGTAATCATGACGAGATATTCGGGAAATGAGGGTGAAAATGGTATTTCGGATTGGTTCGCTGATAAGTGCTTCAGGTTCATCGCCAAGAGATAAATTCGGTTGGTGAAAAGGATCGCCTTCTTCGCGTCTCCATTGATTAAGTCGACTACGAACTCATCAGATGAATTGGGGATGGCTGATTGATTGATTCATTCTGATGACACCGCTTTCGGAGCTTAGGTGAATATCCATGTCGGAATAGCTGTCGGAAATAACTATCGGAATAGCTTATCGAAATCTGAGGGACTCGAACTGATTGAGGGATTCATCTCGTACGATCAGATGAAGGATTTTTGATAAGAAATAGACTATAGGATGTAGATTAGTACCCTGCAATACATAGTTTACATATGTATATATAATACTAAAATCCCATAAGTTACGGAGGAACCTACGGAATCTGTCAGGCAAAGGTAACAATAACAGATACGCTAAGATACGAATTTTGTCTAAACACTATTCATGCAATCAATGCAGTAATATGTGTCTAGACTAGGAATGATAAGCAGGTAATTTCTTAAGGATGATAAGTAGATGATTTCCGACAAAAATGATAAGCAAAACTTTTGACATGCAGACACGGTCGAAGTCCAGACTCACTAATGCATCCTAACAACTATCAGTTAGACATACTAATGCAAGATCTGGTTTGCTAAGACCACAGTTCTGATACCAACTGTAAAGACCCGTACTAATCCATCCGGACGAAGTCCATATCGATTATAAATGATTCACAACAGTTGATTACATCGCGAGGTATTTGACCTCTATATGATACATTTTACAAACATTGCATTCAATTTTAAAAGACAATCTTTCTTTACAACGAAAATTGTCGGCATGCATACCATTTCAGAATATATTTAACTATAATTGACTTAATAATAATCTTGATGAACTCAACGACTCGAATGCAACGTCTTTTGAAATATGCCATGAATGACTCCAAGTAATGTTTCTAAAATGAGCAAATGCACAGCGGAAGATTTCTTTCGTACCTGAGAATAAACATGCTTTCAAGTGTCAACCAAAAGGTTGGTGAGTTCATTAGTTTAACATAAATAAACATTTCCATCATTTTAATAGACCACAAGATTTTCATTTCTCATAAATATACGTCCCATGCATAGAGACAAAAATAATCATTCATATGGATTGAACACCTGGTAACCGACATTCACAATATGCATATAAGAATATCCCCATCATTCCGGGATCCTCCTTCAGACATGATATAAATTTCGAAGAACTAAAGCATCCGGTACTTTGGATGGGGCTTGTTGGGCCTGATAGATCTATCTTTAGGATTCGCGTCAATTAGGGTGTCTGTTCCCTAATTCTTAGATTACCAGACTAAAAGGGGCATATTCAATTTCGATCATTCAACCATATAATGTAGTTAGGTTACTTGTGTCTATTTCGTAAAACATTTATAAAAGCAGCGCATGTATTCTCAGTCCCAAAAATATATATTGCAAAAGCATTTAAAAAGGGAGCAAATGAAACTCACCTAATGTATTTTGTAGTAAAAATACATATGACGATATTGAACAAGTATAGGGTTGGCCTCGGATTCACGAACCTATAACAGTTATATATATATTAACACATATCCCATTTAATCTACTTAATTAACTTATATTATATAATTTATTAAAGTTAATATCTTTACATATAATTATACTTATAATAGATATATGATATATAATTTAATTAATGTTATATTAATAATAATATATTAGTTAGTATATTAAAAACATATTAGTATGTAGTATTAGCTTACTTATAATTATATTTTTTATATAGATATCATTCGTTTGTTAAAATAATAATAAAGTAATAATAGTTTTGACAAAAATAATAATAATGATTAAAGCTAATTATAATGTTAATAGTAAAAATGTTTAAAAGTAATAATAATGATAATAATAATAATAATAATAATAATAATAATAATAATAATAATAATAATAATAATAATAATAATAATAATGTTAATAATAATAATGATAATGATAATTCTAATAATAATATCAAATAATACCTTGGAAGCATTAAAAAGATATAAACTGCACGGGACGGGACTCAAACACGTGACCTCTCGTTAAACACACAACACCCTAAACCATCCAACTGTCATTGCTTTACTGAATTTATGACACTCTAGATATATATATCTCGTTTTTTTCTGTGTACCTTTATTCTTCACAAACTAAACCCAAAACTATTCATCATCATCAAATTTATCTACTAACATCTCTGTATCATTATGTTCACAGTACCCTGATCATAATCATCATCTTATACCGTATCTTCATCAACATCGTATAACCATCTTCACTTCATATCCCGTCATCATCGTGTCCTAATTTTGCTCATCCTTTTTATCAAATCAACCTCTTGATACAAAGTGTATTAAATGTTTGAGCCCAAATCCTATATCCCAAATTCACTAAATAAAACGAGCCCAAGAGATAAAATAATTTGGCCCGTTTAACTGTTTTAATATCCAAAATTGTTGGTGTTTATTTCTCGTGAACACACACAAGCAAGTTGCATCTATTTTTGTTCCTAGTCTCAATCACATCCGACACCACCATACAAAAATAATATTATACATCACTTTATGAAATCCCTTTTTGGTCAACCTTGCTGTGCTAAATTGTTCCACAAATTTACTTGATAAAGCGATATGTATATATTATTTATATCCAAGTTGCTAAAACTTTAATAAAACTAACATTCACCATCGTTATTTGCTTGTAGTAACAGGAAATGGTTAGCAACAAAACAGAAATGAATGTGGTATTAACTTGATCGTGTAGCAGCAACATTAACAAGGTACACGCAGCAGCAGCAGCAACTAGTGACCTTTAATGATGGTTCGTGTTTGAGCTCGACAGAAAAAGGAACGAATAAAGTAGCTACCGTTCATGACTAGTTGTGGGGTTCTTGTTGATTGATCGTTTAAGATAATGAGGGTGGTGATGATTTGTTGTTTCAAGATTTTCGATTAGACTGACAAGTTGGGCAGTGGTGGTTTATGGGTTTCACAATTATTCGAACCGAGATAAGGAGGTATCGATTTGTAATAGTAGTGATCAACAGATAGTTTTGTAGCTACAATAGTTGATCATAGTTTGACATAATGTTGGTTGGTTTCATCCTGGCTCGAACAGAAAACATCATACAATCAAGTTATGGCAATCGTGTAAAATGGGTGGTGTTGGGTTGTTTGGAACAGAAAGTATTAACAGGTGTAACAGTGGGCGAATTGTGATATCGGTTAGGGTGATCAAATGGTGGTGGTTTGGGTCTTGGACAGAAGTAAATAGAGGATTGAAGTAGCTTACCAGTGATTAGTGATTGGTGACGTCTATGGTTGATTTTGGCTTTAAAACAGAAAAAGAAAACGAAAAAGGAAACTAACATGATGATGGTGGTTATAGTGATGTAGAAGATGGTACGAATGTTGGTTTGATTTCATTGAAGGTAGCATATGTGTATGTATATATATATAAGTTTGATAGTGATGTTTAGTGATTGTTTAAATGAGTTTGGGTTTAGGATTGTTCGAACGTCAAAACAGAAATTTCACAATTACTTAGTCGATGAGCAGTTGTAGTAGTTTATAAGTCGAGATGGATGGTGTTATTGGTTGATTCAAGTGATTCAAGAGGTGATTGAATTGGGTTTGTGGTTATGGAATTCAAACAAAAAAAGAAAGAAAGATGTGGAAGATGGTGTTGAGGAAGAGGATTAATATATATCTATCACTCATTGTATATTATATATATATAAAGCTATGAATTACGTGGATACCAATTTGAAATAGTAAGATAGTAAAACACGGAATCAATTAGAAGGAAAAAGTGGTGACTGTATTTTGTTTGTATATCATAGTTTATGATAGCAGAGATATTAATGAATAAAACAAGGACAGATTGATGGATTCGGTTAAAAGTATATATCATACAGTAATCAATAATATTAATTATAATATAATAATATAATATAATAATAAAATTCAATTGACACTTGCAGGTACAGTAATCGAATTACATTCATGTGAATACCACTTGTCCATACGTTACCGACAGTTTCCCACGGACTGAAATTCGTGCCCCGTTGATAATCAGTGGAGGATAAAAGTGTTCAGAAAAATCCCATATTTTTAAATTAACTATATTTATTTATTTTGGTCATTATGGTATAAAATTCAGTCATTAACTATTTAAAATTATTAAACAAAAATTAACTCACTGTCCACTCCCGATCCCAGGTAAAATATAAAAAAAAATTTTAAAACCTAACCAATGGTTCCTAAACACATATTGAATAAGCCTATAAATTATATAACACATTTTCGAATCACCGTTTATTTTCAAATTATATAAGTTTGAATTTAACTTGCTTAATATCCAACGAATGACAATTGAGTGCTACTGACTATTACAAAATAAATTCGAAACTATATATATACTTATTTAATATACTTTATTTATATATAGAGATATATTTTAAATAATAAATATTATAATATCCTATTTTTATTTTATTAATTTTTAATAACAACAACATATAATACTTCAAATTATATTTTGAATTATTATTTATATATACATACACACATATCTAATTACAATTAATTGTTCGTGAATCGTCAAGAGCAGTCGAAGGTCAATTGAATATATGAACATCATTTCAAAATTTTCTAGACTCAACATTACATACTTTACTTATCTTATCGAAATCATATAAAGATTAAGTTTAAATTTGGTCAGAAATTCCCGGGTTGTCACAAGAATGTCACCTCGTGTGAGAAAAAATGACACTTCTTTTCATTAGCGTAAAGTTGTTGCTCGCGAAGGACTGAGAACACTTGTCGTAGGTGATCGAGATGTTGCTCCTTGGTGAGGCTATAAACCAAAATGTCTTCAAAGTAAACCACAAAAAAATTCCCAATAAAAGGTTTAAAAATCTGGTTCATGAGTCGTATGAATGTACTAGGAGCGTTGGACAGTCCGAAAGGCATGACCATCCACTCATAAAGACCATCGCGTGTCTTAAAAGCAGTCTTCCACTCATCACCGGGCCTCATTCTGATTTGGTGATAACTACTTCTGAAGTCGATTTTGGAGTAAACTGTAGACCCAAAAAGCTGATCAATCAGGTCATCAAAACGTGGTATAGGGAACCGATACTTAACCGTTATCTTGTTAACAGCCCGACTGTCAATACACATCCTAAATGTTCCATCATGCTTCTGGACGAGTAATGCGGGCACAGCACAAGGACTCATGCTTTCTTGTATTAGTCCTTTTTCCAATAACTCACTAACCTGCCTTTATAGTTCCTCAAATTCTTTGGGGTTCAATCGGCAAGCGGGTTTATTAGGGATCACTGCACCGGACATGAAATCTATACAATGTTGGATATCATGCATCGGAGGTAAATCGGACGGAACATCTTCAGGAAGGACATCACAAAAAGTATCCAGTAATGCTTGTACTTCAGGTGGACTGTTTTCGTGAATATAATTGTTCTTTTCAACAACCAGAGCAAATACCATGGAGGATGCTTGTGTAGCTAATTCAAACTCGGCGCGATTAAGAAAAAAATTTGGTCCCTTCTCTATAACGTTGCGTGTATCAGTAGGTGCCAATGTAATATGGACGCCATATTTAACAAAACTGTATGTATTCTTGTACCCGTCATGTTTAGTCTTGCGATCGAATTGCCATGGTCGACCTGACAACAAATGACATGCATCCATGGGTACGACTTCACACCACACCTCATCGTGATATTTGTTACCGATAGAAAATTTCACTAAACAACGTTTGTCCACTTTAACATGATTACCGCGCTTTAGCCATGTTAATCGATATGGTTCCGGGTGATCCTCTGCTTTTAACCCGAGTTTGTCAACCATCTCCTTAGACACAACATTTTTACAACTACCCCCGTCAATGACCATCGAACACACCTTTCCTTTTGCGGTCACTTTGGTCTGAAAAATGTTGTTACGGAGCCAAGAGACGTCATCAATTGGAGTGGCAAGAGAACTGTTAAGGGCACGACGTATGACCAAACATTCTCCTTGATCTGCATAAATTATTTCCTCCTGATCAGCCTCTTCATTCTCGAGTGTTCGATCCAAATTTTCATCCATATCATCTTGTGGTTCACCTGATTCATCCCACATAGTGATTGCTCGTTTGTTAGGGCAATCACGTGCGTAGTGACCTGTACCTTGGCACTTGAAACATGTTAGAGATTTAGAACTTTGTCCTTGTGTAGCAGCACCTGGTCTCGCAACAACAGGGCTTTTGGTGGAGGGTGTAACAGTAGGTTTTGATGTTAAAGGAGAACGAATAAATGGTGTTTTAGACTTACCCTGTAGCTGCTTTTCCACTTTCAACGCAAGCTTACACACATCCGTGTAAGTCCAATAAGGCTGTAAGGTGACGACGTCGGCGATTTCAGGTTTAATTGTACCTAAAAACGAGCAATAAGTTGTTCTTCTTCTTCGTTTGTGTCACATCTCATCCGCAATCTATCAAATTTGTGAATGTGCTCTTCCATGGACATTGATGTCTGTCGTAGATTATGGTATTCGAGAAATGCCTCTTGTCGATGATTGGCAGGTAAGAATTTCTCCTTCAATAATTTCTTCATTTTTCTCCATGTTTCAACTCGAGATTTGCGGGCAAGAGCCCGTTGTTTTCTAACATGGTCCCACTAAAGTGAAGCGTGTTTCTTGAGCTTGAGGGAAACAAGTTTCACTTTCAAGTTCTCCGGAATATCTTTGATGTCAAACACACGCTCCACTGTACTCAACCAATCCAGAAAATCATCGGGATGTGCTGCGCCAGTGAACTCGGGAATCTCGACTTTCATCCCTATATTATGCAAAGGATCATCTCGGTATTCCCTGCCGTATCCAAGCTGCCGCCCAAATGCGTTATTATGATCCTCCCGGTCTGGTGTCCGTTCAGAATCTGTATAACCCCTATCATAATTGAGTTCGAGTTCAGCAATTCGTCTCTGAAGATGATCAATTTCTTCATCACGTGGGTCGACATAGCTGCCTCCTTCGGCGTTTCTGCGACTGACTTCACCTCGTGTTCTCCCTTGGTAAGAATGCTCAGCCATGCCTGGAAACTGATACCAAATAATGAGTACTCGATCGTGGCTAAACAACCCAAAGAAAAAAAATAAGAAATTGAAGTAACGATAGGATGAGAAACCTTCTCGGTTTTTCTGTTTATTTCACGATAAAAAAATAAATCCAACAACCACCATCTGTTTTTTGGATTACAATATAAATACTAATGAAAATATAAGTTCAAAATAGCTAAAAGATAAACATGAGAAAAACTTGGGAGTTTAACAAACTCTCTTATTCAAATTAACTTAAGCAATAGGTCTTCACAGCTTGTCATCCGTTTGCTAGCACTAACTTGGCCCAACATATAAATCAGCAAAATAGTCTTCTAGAGTAATTGGCATCCTTTGTGGCCCAGCAACCAGCCCAACAAACCTAATCGTGACTGCATCATATTTGATATGCTCCACTCTTTGTTTTTAAAGACTTTGTAATTGCTTGACTCATAAAGTATAACAACAATGTAAATGATTAAGAATATGAAAACTTATACTTCGTATAACAATAGTTCGGATATCATCATCATACATTACATTCTAAAAATCATATTAACCCCAATTCTAAAAATGGTCCAGAAAGTTCATAAGACTAAGCATTGCATTCTAATTTATATTACCATCTATATTGGATTATCATCATAGTAAATCTATGTAATTCAAGGTAAAACTAAGAATACGAATAAGTCTAGATAAAGATAAGAATACGAATACGAGATTAAGTAGCATTAATAAACGTCCGTTCTTCATCCGATCCTCAATATGATCCGATCACCCCCAGTTCTTGTTGTTACATTCATGTTGTTAAGCACAAACTAAAAATAAAAATAAAAATTAGACATAAAGTGACAGATACTAAATAGTTGTAAGATTCAAACCAAACCTATAATCCTCTACTTCCCCCCCCCCCTCCTCTTCTCAAAGGCCCTAATCGTATGGAAATGTTTTAAGACCTGTAATGTAACGACCCGGAAATTTCCGACCAAATTTAAACTCTAATCTCTATATGTTTCCGACACGATAAGCAAAAACACTAATGTTGAGTCTAGAAAGTCTGAAATCTATATTTATGTGATTAGTTACCATTTGACCAAGCCCGACGATTCACGAACATTTGTGTGTAAATAGATATGATATATATATATAATTATTGTATGAATATTGTAATGTATATACGCATAATATAAAATACTCTATAGATATGAAATTGATATATATAAATTACTATATTAGTATTAATATTAATAGTATTATTAATAAGATTATTATTATTATTTTCATTATTATTATCATTATAAAAATTTTATTATTATTGTTATCTATATAATTATGGTTAATATGAAATCATTATTAATATACATATATATTTATTTATATAGATTATAGTCAGATACATATCAGATATATATAAGTAAACAAAATATAGTTATATATATATAAATATAATTATACACTTATCTAAATATAGATAAATCCGTATCTTCACATTTAGGAATCAAATCAGTTTAAAATCTCGTCAACTGTAACTGATTGATTATAACTATTTCTAATTGTGGAATTTAACATCAATAGAGTCCAAAATCTGTTAACCATCACAATTGATCTTTATATTTTTTTTTGTATTTATCTTTATTGCTCGAATATTACTTGTCGACTAAATCTCAACTACAAAACAATTGCAGTCAAATCGTGGTGCTGTTGAGATCGTTACATAATTCATTATATATTTTCACTTCTGAAATTCATTTAACAAAAACTGATATTTCAAAAGGAAAACACGACCACCTTCGATATTTTCTTCATGAACGAGAACACCATCATCTTATGTCACCACAACCCGCCACCTTACACCACCATGCCAACCTAATCGATCACTACCCATTTGTCCCTTTTCAACAACTTCACTCGACACCATGAAACCACCACGACAACCGTCACCTCCAAACATCACGAGGAACCACCAACCGAAAACCCTATCTCTTTCCTCTTGTCATTCGACTCTTGCTTCTTTCGTGTTTGAACAACAACAACTATGAACAAACACCATTCAACCCTCATAATCTATTTCTCGTCACTGTTATCTGTTACTATTCGAAAAACCACCCTAATTGAGATTTTGCTCGACAACTATTAAAACACCAACACAAACCATGGCTTCTCCTACATATTCCTGTTTAGGTTTCGACACCCACCATCGTGAATCCTTCAACAACACCACTTCAAACTCGTTAAACTGTCACCATAAAATCGCCAAATTTTCTCTTTCTCCTCTTTGTATCGCTACCATCTGCAGATCGTACACTTCTGTTTTCCTTGTCGTCTGTTTCCATCATGAAATCCAATACCTCATCAACGATCAACTTGATTCATTCCTGTATGTTTCTGTTGACAGAAAATCATCACCGTCGCCACCTGAACCTTTTATTTAACTGCTATTGCAGTCTTTATGTTTCGGATTCAACAAGAAGGGAGTAAGGAGTATGATACATGAAAACATATATATAAATAAAGAAGTAATATGATATAGGTAGTGGAGGACCTTGAGTGTCGGTAGAGAAAGGGGTATCAAAAATTTTCTAACATAATAGGTGGTAAATCATGAACCCACACCCCACATGTGTGCATCGGTTTAAAAAGAAAAGACAAAGGAACCGAGACCCACTTCCAATTACTCTATTTTTGATATGTGGTGTTGATCATGACATGATGATAAAAGGGATGACGTATTGATTAGTGAAGGTTCCAACTTGCTTTACAAATTTGCTTGGGCCGTGTCCCACAATAAAAATTGGGCCGAAGTAGTTTATGTGTGTTGGGTCGTTTGATGAAAGAGAGACAGAAGTACACGGGTTATAAGTATTTAGTTCCATTCTCTATCAGAAAATGCAAGACAGATGGATGGTGAGGGTGTTAGAGGGTGAGCGAATGGTCGAGGGTTCGAGTCCCAGCTTGGATACCTTATTTCCTTTTTAACATTTAAAGGTAGTAGTTGATAAAATTATTATTATTATTATTATTATTATTATTATTATTATTATTATTATTATTATTATTATTATTATTATTATTATTATTAAATCATTAGAATCATTAACATTATTAAAATAAGTATTAATATCATTATGAATATCATTATTAGAAAAATTATCACTTTTATTAAAATTATTATTACTAGTATTATTATACACCTTTTAATAACTATTATTAATATTATTTTACCAAATAATTATTTGTTATAAAAAAAAATATATATATATTTAAAGATGTATGACTTAAATATATTAATATTTTATAAGCAATATTATTTATGTATTTAAAATATATGAAATAAAAATAGTTAATTAAGTTATTAATGAAACATATAAATTACTAAGATAACAAAATACTATATAAATTCATTCGATTACAATTATGTGTGTTAATAGATATATATATATACCTGATATAGGTTCGTGAATCCGAGGTCAACCTTACACATGTTCAATGATGTTATATGTATTTTTACTACAAAATACATTAGGTGAGTATATAGTCCCTTTTAAACTTTAAATATTTTTGGGCTGAGAATACATGCGCTATTTTTATAAATGATTTACGTTATGGACACAAGTGACTAAAATTACGTTCTACATGGGTTTGAATCAAAAATCCCCTAGCTTGGTAACTTTAACTATTGGTTTATGAACTGGTAGGCGCGAATCCTAAAGATAGATCTATCGGGTTTTACACCCCCACCCAGATGTTGTTCTAGTCACTACTAAATTAGAAGAACGGGTGTTTAGTACTTCGAGGTTAACGGAACGCACTTGATTCGGTGCACATATTATTATAACTCAGGGGTACACACTCTTGTTAAGGCTAGTTACCGGGTGCCCACTGCTTGGAATGTTTTTCATACACTTGCGAGTGTATTATGTTTATAAACTTTAAATCTTGTGGTCCATAGTTATAACGCTGCTAGCATCAAGCCTATATATCTCACCAACTTTATGTTGACTTTTTAAAGCATGTTTATTCTCAGGTACAAATTAAGTCTTCCGCTGTGCATTAGCTCATGTTAAGGGCATTACTTGGCGTCGATCATCGCGATGGGATCAACTGTTGAAGACTTCGTCCGGGAGGATAAGGTCGAGGTCTTTACAGGTGGTATCAGAGCGTTGGTCTTAGTGAACCAGGCCTTGCATTAGTGTGTCTGACTAGTAGTTGTTAGGATACAGTAGTGAGTCTGGACTTCGACCGTGTCTGCCTGTCAAAAAGTTTTGCTTATCATTCTAGTCGGAAATCATCTGCTTATCATCCCTAGGGAATTTCCTGCTTATCATTCATAAGTCTAGACACGTCTTACTGCATTTAGTGCATCGATAGTGTATAAGACAAGATTCATATCTTAGCATATCTGTAGACTTGCCTGATATATGCCGTAAATTCCTCTGTAGTCTACGAAATACATATAGATATTCTATATAGTTATAATATCATCCGATATCCGAAAATCATTTCACGTCGAAGATCTTTTCCATCCACCAAATTGCCCTTTTTCAACCTGAAGCGCTTACTGGCGAACCTGTTCGAGAAACCATTTTCTCTTCCCTTTTTTCCGAGTATCCCATCACGATTACATACTATTCCATAGTTCGAATCTTAATCATTCACTCGCTTCAACCATCAATCATTCCGTAGTACTAGAAGAAGTTAACGAACTACGCGCTCGTGTGACGACTTTGGAGAACCTGGTGCGAAGGTTACAAACACCAGCAGCAGCACCAGCAGCATAATCAGTACCACCATCATCGACGTCGACAGTACCCTTATCATCTCTAAACCATAACCGCGCCGTAACTCTCAATATCACAATCTGTATCTCGAATATCAACATTACACGCCTCAATATCACCATCTCTACTTCGAGTATGAACTTCGTTCTACACATCGATCTACATCGACTATCTTCGCTTTACGTATCATTTTACCCCATTTTTCCTCATTCGACATGGTGATTATGTAATTTCTAAAGTTTTAGAGATTATGTAATCTAATATTAATGATAAATCAGATGAGTTTTTGACTCATTAAATCCAAGATTTCATCCGATGAACATATATATGCAAGTATATTTTCATAAAGATTGTAATTAAAAATTCTCTCGTACAAACTGTTAATGATGAAAATATTTTAACGGGTGGGTAGTACCCGAGGAATATTTAGAATTCACATTAATAAGTTACACTGTACATTCTTCGAATCTGATTCAACGATCATTTACTATCCTACTTACAACTACCGATATACGTATCCGTTCATCACAGAATAACCATTTCTATTCAAATTTCATATTTGGATTTTGACCTATTAGAATCCAACAAGTGGCATAACGAAGAAAACATTGGATAAAAATAAAAAGTGTTAGAAACAAACGAATTAAATAATTGGAAATGTGATAGGATTTCACGCTAACTGTTCCGGCTAACTGTTCCCAGCTAACTGATTAACATTTAATTTATCGCAATTTACATTCTCGCAATTTTATTTATCGTCATTTAATTTCTGTTATTTATTTTTACGCACTTTAAATAACGGGACACGTATGCAAGGTTTCGACTTATCATATCGACCCATCTATATATATATTTCGGAACAACCGTAGACACTCTATATGTGAAGGTGGGAGTTGGCTATACAGGGTCGGAGTTGATTCCAAAATATATATATACTTTGAGTTGTGATCGACACCGAAACCGGTACACGGGTCACGATACGTATTATTTAATTCGAATATTATATATTAAATTATATATGAATCATTGAACCATCGGACTATTAGACTGCTAATTATGGACAATTAAAATGAATTAAATTAAAATATTGATTATAACATATGAAACTAAATAATTCTTCAAGCTTGCCACTTGATTTTATCCTAAACCTCATTTGTACCTCGACAATTACAATTCGCGTTCAAATCTTTTCATAATTTTTGAAAACACCTCGATCGAGAAGTTGAATCAACCGCGCTTCATCTATGGAGAGAAAGAATTATGCACCTGAAAAACCCTCGAATCCAAATTTATAGTTTAAAACGTACCTGTGTTGAATTCCTTATCATTCATTAGCAAAAACAACCATACGATTCCTTTTCAAGAAGCTAATTTTGTCACAGCTCCACTTCGACTCCCTAGAAAGACTACTTTTAATAAAACCTCGATATTTATACCTTGCCCTTTCGCCATCGTTACTAGAGAACCTTTATATTCCACGATATTATCATCAGATGTACCAGTAGATCGTTATCTCTCTGGCGGAATCCGCAATAAGTATTTTGAAAATCTCGCAGAATTTTTTTTTTTCTGGCATACCTACAACGTCTATCCCTGAGAGTTCCATACTATGAATGTGAAGTTTCTGAAAAACCCCCAGAACTATGAAGTAGTTCATGAAATGCTAATGAATCAGCAGAAACCATAAACGGCTTTAACAGTCAAGAAAGTATAATGTGTTGGTAAAGCTCAGAAAAAAGAGGAGGTTTGGAACTGAAAAACGGATTGAGCAAAGTATGAAGGAAGGTGTAGATAAATCCCAAGAACTGAATCTACTTTCAAAGAATTCAAACGATTCAGTACCTGCTGAAACCGTTAGTAAGAATCTTACTCGATATTCTAAACCTTTCCGGATGATATTCTTCAGATATCTTCATATTTTCTGTTACACATACTCTCCATATTTCAGGTGATATTTTCACAACTATTCCTACCTGCGATCATGTATCTTTCTGTAATATCTGCGTTATAAAATAAAAGAAACTATGTTGGTTTCTAAATTCTGAAACCTTCGAAAACGAAATATGAATGTTTTGAAGTAATGTTGGGAATTGATGCATGAATTAGTATAATATAATGAAACTTGATCAACTTCATTAAATTACAGTAAGTCATGTTGAGTTTCTAATGGAATGTGATGATTCACAGTACCATCATCATGTGTCATGTTACACGGCTCTTACATTCTATCCAATCTCCAAACATATTAGGAACATATCATCTTGATAGTTCTATCTTTTTCGGGAAGTTTCGGTAACTGGACAAATCAAAATCGTGCCAATACCATTTCTATCTTAGAACATTAACTATATTCATTTCAAATTTCATATCTACGAATTCCGGACCATTACTCGCTTGACTCGAAGACGGGAAGAGAAAACGAAGGTATGAAGTTCCGAAAAATAAGAAAGGATATAAAACCCAACAACCACCCATAAATTTCAAACCATGTACATCGATACAAATAGCAATATAGAGACACGGGAGAACTAGGAACCTTATAAATACAAGAGTATAGTAGAAGTAAATAGATTCTTCTGGCGGTAGATGAAAAAGAATAATTATAGATACGAAAGTTAGGAGTATATCAAGAATCGGAATGAGATGGAGCATATCGATGAATGTTTTGAAGTAGGAATTAAGGAGAAAGAGTAGAAGATGTGAGATGTGAAAAATAAGGAAACGAAGGAGTAGATTTATAGTAAAATATCCGACAGAGAAATCAAAACGAATTGGTGCGTTAAATCAAAGAAGATCCTGATCGCCGAAAACCAAATCTTATTACGTAAGATTTTCTTAGAATCCCTTAAATTCCGGAAATCAATTCTCCTCACGACATCGGTTAAAAACAATTCAATATTTACTCATTTCACTCTTTTGTGATAGCTTCACTCGTGCGCTTCACATGATCGAATCGTTCTATCTATATTTTTCAATAATGATAAAACTCTATTATTTTCTCATATTCGTTATGAAAACATTCCTATTGTTATTCATGACAATCTCTACCAAATTTCGGGGACGAAATCCTTTTAACGGGTGGGTACTGTAACGACCCGGAAATTTCCGACCAAATTTAAACTCTAATCTCTATATGTTTCCGACACGATAAGCAAAAACACTAATGTTGAGTCTAGAAAGTCTGAAATCTATATTTATGTGATTAGTTACCATTTGACCAAGCCCGACGATTCACGAACATTTGTGTGTAAATAGATATGATATATATATATAATTATTGTATGAATATTGTAATGTATATACGCATAATATAAAATACTCTATAGATATGAAATTGATATATATAAATTACTATATTAGTATTAATATTAATAGTATTATTAATAAGATTATTATTATTATTTTCATTATTATTATCATTATAAAAATTTTATTATTATTGTTATCTATATAATTATGGTTAATATGAAATCATTATTAATATACATATATATTTATTTATATAGATTATAGTCAGATACATATCAGATATATATAAGTAAACAAAATATAGTTATATATATATAAATATAATTATACACTTATCTAAATATAGATAAATCCGTATCTTCACATTTAGGAATCAAATCAGTTTAAAATCTCGTCAACTGTAACTGATTGATTATAACTATTTCTAATTGTGGAATTTAACATCAATAGAGTCCAAAATCTGTTAACCATCACAATTGATCTTTATATTTTTTTTTGTATTTATCTTTATTGCTCGAATATTACTTGTCGACTAAATCTCAACTACAAAACAATTGCAGTCAAATCGTGGTGCTGTTGAGATCGTTACATAATTCATTATATATTTTCACTTCTGAAATTCATTTAACAAAAACTGATATTTCAAAAGGAAAACACGACCACCTTCGATATTTTCTTCATGAACGAGAACACCATCATCTTATGTCACCACAACCCGCCACCTTACACCACCATGCCAACCTAATCGATCACTACCCATTTGTCCCTTTTCAACAACTTCACTCGACACCATGAAACCACCACGACAACCGTCACCTCCAAACATCACGAGGAACCACCAACCGAAAACCCTATCTCTTTCCTCTTGTCATTCGACTCTTGCTTCTTTCGTGTTTGAACAACAACAACTATGAACAAACACCATTCAACCCTCATAATCTATTTCTCGTCACTGTTATCTGTTACTATTCGAAAAACCACCCTAATTGAGATTTTGCTCGACAACTATTAAAACACCAACACAAACCATGGCTTCTCCTACATATTCCTGTTTAGGTTTCGACACCCACCATCGTGAATCCTTCAACAACACCACTTCAAACTCGTTAAACTGTCACCATAAAATCGCCAAATTTTCTCTTTCTCCTCTTTGTATCGCTACCATCTGCAGATCGTACACTTCTGTTTTCCTTGTCGTCTGTTTCCATCATGAAATCCAATACCTCATCAACGATCAACTTGATTCATTCCTGTATGTTTCTGTTGACAGAAAATCATCACCGTCGCCACCTGAACCTTTTATTTAACTGCTATTGCAGTCTTTATGTTTCGGATTCAACAAGAAGGGAGTAAGGAGTATGATACATGAAAACATATATATAAATAAAGAAGTAATATGATATAGGTAGTGGAGGACCTTGAGTGTCGGTAGAGAAAGGGGTATCAAAAATTTTCTAACATAATAGGTGGTAAATCATGAACCCACACCCCACATGTGTGCATCGGTTTAAAAAGAAAAGACAAAGGAACCGAGACCCACTTCCAATTACTCTATTTTTGATATGTGGTGTTGATCATGACATGATGATAAAAGGGATGACGTATTGATTAGTGAAGGTTCCAACTTGCTTTACAAATTTGCTTGGGCCGTGCCCCACAATAAAAATTGGGCCGAAGTAGTTTATGTGTGTTGGGTCGTTTGATGAAAGAGAGACAGAAGTACACGGGTTATAAGTATTTAGTTCCATTCTCTATCAGAAAATGCAAGACAGATGGATGGTGAGGGTGTTAGAGGGTGAGCGAATGGTCGAGGGTTCGAGTCCCAGCTTGGATACCTTATTTCCTTTTTAACATTTAAAGGTAGTAGTTGATAAAATTATTATTATTATTATTATTATTATTATTATTATTATTATTAAATCATTAGAATCATTAACATTATTAAAATAAGTATTAATATCATTATGAATATCATTATTAGAAAAATTATCACTTTTATTAAAATTATTATTACTAGTATTATTATACACCTTTTAATAACTATTATTAATATTATTTTACCAAATAATTATTTGTTATAAAAAAAAATATATATATATTTAAAGATGTATGACTTAAATATATTAATATTTTATAAGCAATATTATTTATGTATTTAAAATATATGAAATAAAAATAGTTAATTAAGTTATTAATGAAACATATAAATTACTAAGATAACAAAATACTATATAAATTCATTCGATTACAATTATGTGTGTTAATAGATATATATATATACCTGATATAGGTTCGTGAATCCGAGGTCAACCTTACACATGTTCAATGATGTTATATGTATTTTTACTACAAAATACATTAGGTGAGTATATAGTCCCTTTTAAACTTTAAATATTTTTGGGCTGAGAATACATGCGCTATTTTTATAAATGATTTACGTTATGGACACAAGTGACTAAAATTACGTTCTACATGGGTTTGAATCAAAAATCCCCTAGCTTGGTAACTTTAACTATTGGTTTATGAACTGGTAGGCGCGAATCCTAAAGATAGATCTATCGGGTTTTACACCCCCACCCAGATGTTGTTCTAGTCACTACTAAATTAGAAGAACGGGTGTTTAGTACTTCGAGGTTAACGGAACGCACTTGATTCGGTGCACATATTATTATAACTCAGGGGTACACACTCTTGTTAAGGCTAGTTACCGGTGCCCACTGCTTGGAATGTTTTTCATACACTTGCGAGTGTATTATGTTTATAAACTTTAAATCTTGTGGTCCATAGTTATAACGCTGCTAGCATCAAGCCTATATATCTCACCAACTTTATGTTGACTTTTTAAAGCATGTTTATTCTCAGGTACAAATTAAGTCTTCCGCTGTGCATTAGCTCATGTTAAGGGCATTACTTGGCGTCGATCATCGCGATGGGATCAACTGTTGAAGACTTCGTCCGGGAGGATAAGGTCGAGGTCTTTACATGTAACGACCCAAAACTCCTTACGAGAAAATACGTTTTTTTTTTAAAAAAAAGCAATCCTGTCACAGACCATATGCGCGGCGCACATAGGAAAGCGCAGCATGCTTTACTCGTGAAACAAGATCAGAAGTCAACAACTGGACTGACTACCAGCAACTGGCCAACTGCGCGGCGCGCAAGGCCGTGTTCGGGCGCGCACTACAGCTGGGAAGCCAGTTCAGCCCATTTTTAAGTATGACAACCATTTTCACCCATCCCGAGTCCCGTTAAACTCCAAAACCAATTCCAACACTTTTCAAACATCAAACCACCGGGTTTTTAATCGACAAAAGTACATTACAACCTTTGGGACTCCAACGACCCGTAAAATACATTAAAGTGGCGATTTCGACCCAAATGAGTTTAATTTCCAAACAAACTACGAGCATGATGTTTGGGGATAAACTACCCAATCCTAGGTCGAATCCAAGAGTAATCCAAGCAAGCAACAAAAGGAAAAATCATCTAAATCCCGAGCATACCCTTGCCAAATTCGCTTTCGAACCTAAAAATGTAAACAACAAGAGGGTAAGCTAATGCTTAGTGAATGCAATACTTATACATATACATATATAGTTTACCTACACGCATCCACTTACAAATAGCATGCAAACAACGTATAAACGAGCTAGCATCACCAAACATGCAACTGGCAACAACATTAGTATATAAATCACCACAAATAAAAACCAAACATAACCAGGCATAAACATGCTTAACCATTCCCCCGCTTTGGTACTACCGACTTGTAGTCGACCAATAACGTCGAGTCCAACTCGCAGAGATGTCACCGGTGCATCATCATAAGGTGTCACCGACTTGTGAATCACCATAGCGTGTCATCGACTTGTGAATCGCCCGCCAATACATAAAAGGTCACTGACTTGTGAACCACCTTGAGGTGTCACCGAATTGTGAATCACCGTAGGGTGTCACCGACTTGTGAATCACCCGCCAACATATAAGGGGTCACCGACTTGTGAACCACCACGAGGTGTCACCTGTAAAGACCCGTCCTAATCCATCCGGACGAAGTTCATATCAATTATAAACGATTCACAACAATTGATTACATCGCGAGGTACTTGACCTCTATATGATACATTTTACAAACATTGCATTCATTTTTGAAAAGACAATCTTTCATTACATTAAAAGTTGACAGGCATGCATACCATTTCATAATATATCCAACTATAATTGACTTAATAATAATCTTGATGAACTTGATGACTCGAATGCAACGTCTTTTGAAATATGCCATGAATGACTCCAAGTAATATCTATAACATGAGCAAATGCACAGCGAAAGATTTCTTTCGTACCTGAGAATAAATATGCTTTCAAGTGTCAACCAAAAGGTTGGTGAGTTCATTAGTTTAACATAAATAATCATTTACATCATTTTAATAGACCACAAGATTTTCATTTCTCATAAATATACGTCCCATGCATAGAGACAAAAATATCATTCATATGGATTGAACACCTGGTAACCGACATTCACAATATGCATATAAGAATATCCCCACCATTCCGGGATCCTCCTTCGGACATGATATAAATTTTGAAGTACTAAAGCATCCGGTACTTTGGATGGGGCTTGTTGGGCCCGATAGATCTATCTTTAGGATTCGCGTCAATTAGGGTGTCTGTTCCCTAATTCTTAGATTACCAGACTAAAAGGGGCATATTCGATTTCGATCATTCAACCATATAATGTAGTTTCAATTACTTGTGTCTATTTCGTCAAACATTTATAAAAGTAGCGCATGTATTCTCAGTCCCAAAAATATATATTGCAAAACCATTTAAAAATGGAGCAAATGAAACTCACCTAATGTATTTTGTAGTAAAAATACATATGACTATATTGAACAACTGAACAATGCAGGGTTGACCTCGAATTCACGAACCTATATCATTTGTGTACTTATTAATATACATAATTGTAATCGAATAAGTTTATATATGTCTAATTTTATTTGTTATATCCTTTTATATATATTGTAGTTATTTAGGATTTATTATTCTAAATTTCATTAAAAACATATTCTTTAATTATGTAAATCATATCTTAACTTATATGTTATATATAATTATTTTATATTTATATCATTACAATAATTAATAACTATACTGTTAGTTATCTTGATATATATATATATATATATATATATATATATATATATATATATATATACACACACATGTATTTAGTATTATATTTAAAAATCGATATTGTATAAGTATTTTAAATGTTAGCCTATTTGATATATAGTTATATGGAATATTATCTTAATTGTAGTGAATGTAATAAGTATCTTTTATGAAACTAATATTTATTTGTTAAAATGATAGTTTTTATAATGATAAGCTACTAATATTAATAATAATAACTTTATTAATAATGATAATACTAATAATAATAATAATAATAATAATAATAATAATAATAATAATAATAATAATAATAATAATAATAATAATAATAATAATAATAATAATAATAATAATAATAATAATAATAATATTGTTGATAATGATACTTATGTTAATGATAATATTACTAAAAAGTGATACTAATACCAGTATTAGTGAAAATAATAATAAGTTGTGTTGTTTTCGTAGTTTTTAAATCTATACATTTATATATATACTTATGATCTTAATAATAATATCTTTAAACTTTTATTGTCATAATTATAATACTCTTAATAATAATAATATGGATATTACTGATAATTTTAATGATAACCTTTATAAAATTTATAGTGATGATAATAAGTTTTATAATATTAATGATAATAAAAATAATAACATTGATAGTAATAATAATAATTGATATTCATACTACTTAATAATAATAATACTTAAACTAAATACTAATACTAATATTAATGATAGTAATAATTATAATTCTTATAAATATGGTAATAATAATAATAATCGTAAGTATGGTACTAATAATAATAATCATCATAAAAATAACAATAACATTAACAATAATAATAATAATAATAATAATAATAATAATAATAATAATAATAATAATATAATAATAATAATAATAATAACTTTAAAGGAAAATAGAGTGGCTACTTTGTAACAAGCCTAAAAAAAAAATATGAATGCCCTTGCTGGGTCTCGAACCCGAGACCTCTCGATACCCGACAACACCCACAAACCGTTCTGCTGCTTCTTATTTTTCTAATTCATTCTCCCAATTAAATTATATAACCCGTATATATTATTGTTCTATATCTTCTTCACTAAACCAAATCGACTAGAGTATTATCAGTTATTCAAAACACGATTACAAAAAAATTGTTTTAAGACATTTAAACAAAACACAATTGACCCCTGGTGATTGGGATTAACAGAGAACAAAAAAAAAATTAATAGCTGCAGTTTGAAAAGAAAATGCGAAGAACAACTCATATCGTGATTATGAAATTTAGATTGTTTTAGCCAGTGATTACAACATGAAAGAGGTGATAAATCATTACTGGAAACTTTTAAAATCGTCAATTGAACTTGAATTGTAACAATTAACTCGAATTTCCCTCAAGAACAAATTCGTTGACTTTTGACTTTAATACATTGACTCGAAAATTCTCACTGGATATACTGAATTGGAAGCTGGAATTTTGAATATAGTTTGAGCAAGGGATTCCTAACATAACTGCAATTTTACATTTTGAGATGGGATTAAATTTTGAGTTTTTGATAAAAAGTATTGAAACAGAGGCGTTCGAAAAAAAAATAAATGAGATAAAATTTCTGTTTTTTTTATTCCTTTGAATAACTGGTACCATTTAGTTGAATATGGTGATAAGAAGTGGAATGCATTCCCTCAGTAACGTAAAGTGATCGATTACATAGCAGCTAAGGTCGACTTTAATATCTCAGACAAGAATAGGAAGAAAGAAAAAATATATAAAAAAAAAAGTTATATTAAGATTGCTAACTGATTTTGTTTGGTTCCTGTGATGACATCCTGATTTGTATAAATTATATCAATCATCAACAGGTGGGAAAATGATGGAAACGGATTCTGATCCTAAATCAAGTTATACGATTTTATTTTTATTTTTATTATGAATATTAATAGTTAACAATTAATAATTAATAATAATAATTATATTAATAATAATAATCTAAATAAAATTAACACTGATTTCCTAAAGTATATATTTATATATATGCGTATGTATATATATCTGTATGTATCTATTTCTATAAATGTATATCTATTATATTTATATATTTATTTTTATAGATTATAATTAATATTATTAATAAATATAAATATAATTATAAATATAGTACTCTTAATATTATACATAATAATAATACAAATTTATAATTATATAATAGCAATAGTAATATTACTAATGATAATGATAACAATTACCATAAATGTATAGCAATAATATTGTTAATAACAATAATACTAACTATACAAATATTAACAATAAAATTAATAATAATAACAATATATCAAATCAAATGTATCAAATTTCATTAATAATATTAACAGTACATATATTGTTAATAATAGTAACAATAATTACTATGATAATAATAAACAACTATAATTAAACTTGTAATTATACTTAGTATATAAATTCTACAATTTATTACTTTTATAATATATAATTGAATATTTGCACACTATATGTGTATATGTTACATATAATAATAATTATATAGAAATTATATATTTTATATATAGATTCATTATAATAACAACTTAATTACTCTCTATATTATTTTACATATTTGATTATAACGTTTCAATTATATTTTATTATTTCCAATTATTATATATACTATTATTTATATATATTTACATTTTTATTTACACACAACTGTTCGTGAATCGTCGAGCATGGAAGGGCAATTGATTACATGAATATAAATTTCAAAGTTTTCGAGATTCAACATTACAGACTTTGCTTATCATGTCAAAGATATTAAATCGTATCGAGAGTTTGGTTTAAAATTAGTCGAAATTTTCCGGGTCACTACAGTACCTACCCGTTAAAGAAATTTCATCCCGAAATTTGATTGGGATGGTCATGGCTGACAATAAGCATGTTTTCATGACACATACGAGCTGAAAATTAGAGTTTTATCATCCTTGAGTAATATGAATGAAACAATTCAATTACTCGAAACGTACGAGTGAAACTATCACAAAAGAGTGAAATGAGTAAATGAAGGTTCGTCATATCTTGTGACGTAGATAGGATTGATTTCCAAAGTTCAAGGAATTTGGAGAAAATCTTTGTAATAAGATTTGATTCTCCGAAAATTAAGGAATTTAGAATCCTCTTTGGTTAAATGTGATAATCTGTCTTGATTACTTTGTCTGAGATTTCACTAAAAATCCACCCTCTTCGTTTCCTTATTTCCACAGCTCATACCTTCTATTCTTTCTCTCTTAATTTATATTTTAAAGCATTCGCCAACATGCTCCATCCAGTTCAAATTCTTGATATACTCCTAACTTTCATATCTGTTATTCTTCTTTTCCATCCACCACCAGAGGATTTTACTTACCTTCACAATTACCTTGGGGTTATTGTGTTTTTAATTCTCCCGTGTCTTTACCTTGCAATATGTATTGATATACACAGTTTGTAATTTAAGTGTTGTTGTCGGGCTTTATACCTTCCCTTATATATCAGAGCTCCATGCTTATGTTTTCTCTTCCCGACTTTAAGTCAAACAAATAATGGTTCAGAATTTGTAGATATGAAATTTTGAAATGACATAGTTAATATTCTAAGAAGGGAATCGTAATGGCATGATCTTGATTTGTCAAATTACCAGAATATCTGAAAAGATAGAACTATCAAGAAGATATGTTCTTAATATGTTTGGAGATTGTGTAGAATGTAAGAGTCGTATAACATGACACATGATGATGATACTGTGAATCATCACATTCCATTAGAAATTCAGCATGAATTATTGTAAAATAATCACGTTGATCAAGTATCATTATATTATACTAACTCATGCATCAGTTTCCAACACTACTTCAAAAATATTCATAATTTAAACTTGAAGGTTTACAGAATATAGAAACTAATAGTTTCTATATTATGTAACACTGATAGCACGAAGAGATTAATGATTTCAGATAAGAATAGTTATGAAAATATCTTCAGAAATATGGAGGATATTTATAATGAAAGATACTATGATATCTTGGAATTTCTAATATCGAAGGATAGTGAAGAAAATCTGTCCTCAAGAGTTTGGAGTCAGAAGTAAGGTATTCGTTAATGACGTCAGCAGTTACTGAATTATTTGGATTATTTGAAGGCACATTTAGTCCTTGTGATTTGTCCATAGTCTCCTTCATACTTTGCTCAATCCATTTTCCAATTTCAAATATAGTTTCTGCTGCTTCATTAAGCCTTTTAAAAATTTAGAGTATTGATTTGTAGACTTAGTGCTTTTCAAAATTTCAGAATGAAAGATCATAGTTCTAAGAGATAAATGTTATATGGATACATATAACTGTTGATGTGAAAACGTTGCGAGATTCACAGTACAGATTTGCTGATTTCCGGTAATTGGGTTGGCAATTCTTGCTACAAGATGCGGATGGGTACATGATGAGACTTCAATAGATAAATATAGTGATTTGTCAGAGAGATTTAAGCCAAGGAGCAGCGAGGTTGCTGGTACGTCTGCTGGTAATATGATGGAATATAAAAAGTTTCCCGGTAACAATAAAAGAGCACATGTATATATCAAGGTATTAATAAGGTTGTTTCGAACGAAAAGTCAAAGTTGATTTGCTGGAGCTGTGACAAAATTGACTAATTTGGAAAGGGATTGCAAAGTTATTTTGGGTAATAACAACATCAAAGGAGCTAACACAGATACGTGTTATATGTTTACTCTGGTTCCCAGTGTTTTTAGGTGCATAACTATATGCGTCATTCTTTTCTTCCGTAGATGAAGTGCGGTTGGTTCATCCTCTCAATTGAGGTGTTTTCAAGAATTATGAAAGGTTTGAATTCAGATTGTAATCGTTAAGATACAAATGAGGTTTAAGATAAAATCAAGTGGCAAACTTGAAGAATTGTTTAGTTTCATATGTTATAATCAATATTTTAATTCATTTTAATTGTCCAATGTTGGTAGTCCACAGTTAGCAGTGTACAAATAATAATTCATATATAGTTTACTATATAATATTCGAATTAATTAATACGTATCGTGACCCGTGTACATGTCTCAGACTCGATCACAACTCAAACTATATATATTATTGTAGAATCAACCTCAACCCTGTATAGCTAACTCCAACATTACTGCATATAGAGTGTCTATGGTTATTCCAAATAATATATATAGATGCGTCGATATGATATGTCAAAATCTTGTATACCTGTCCCGATATTTAAAGTGCGTAAAATAAGTAACAGAAATTAAATGACGATAAATAAAGTGCGTAAAGTAAATAACAGAAATGACGATAAATAAAATTGCGAGAATTAAAATTGCGATAAATAAAATGCGATAAATAAATTGCGATAAATAAAAGGTAATCAGTTAGCTAGGAACAGTTAGCTAGGAACAGTTAGTGTGGATTCTTAACAAAATTTCTCATAGTTAATTTGTTTGTTTCTAACCAATTTTATTTTGTCAAATGTTTTCTTCATTATGCCACTTGTTGGATTCTGATAGGTCAAAATCCAAGTATGAAATTGAATGAAAATGGTTATTCTGTGGTGAACGGATTCGTATAGCTGTGGTTGTAAGTAGGATAGTAAATGACTGTTGAATCAGATTCGAAGAATGTACAGTGTAACTTATTAATGCGAAATCTAAATATTCCTCGGGTATTACCTACCCGTTAAAATATTTTCACCATTAACAGTTTGTACAATAAAAATTTTTCAATTACAATCATTATGAAAATATATATACATATATATTTTCTTCAGATGTAATTATGAATTTAATGAGTCAATATGATATTAAACTCATTTGAATTACCGTTAGGACAAGAATATATAATCTCTAAAACATTAAAGATTACATAATCGCCATGTCGAACGAAGGTAATTGATGTAGAACGATTCGTAGAACGATGATTATACTCGAGGTACAGAATGAGATGTTGAGGCATGGATTGTTGAAACTTGGGTTATTGGTGGTACTGGTGCTGTTACAGATGGTACTGTTGGTGCCGGTGTTGTTGCTGAAGCTGGTATGTTTTGCACCATATTCTTCGAATTTATTACTCGGACGCTAAGCTCGTTGACTTCTTCCATTACTCCAGGATGATTGTTGATTGGGACGGGCGGATGAATAAGGTTTAGAATTGTGGATAATATATAGTAGTTGCGAGATATCCTGGAAATGAGGGTGAAAATGGTGTTTCAGACTGATTCGCCGGTAAGTGTTTCAGGTTCTTCACCAAGAGGTGAATTTGGTTGATGGAAAGGATTGCTTTCTTCGCGTCTCCATGGATTAAGTCGACTACGAACCCATCCTCAATTCATCCAGAATAGATGATGGCTAAATGGTTGATCCATTCTGGTTATACTGCTTTCGGAGCTTGAGTGAAAATCCATGTCGGAATAGCTGTCAGAATAACTATCGGAATAGCTATCGAAATCTGAGGGACTCGAACTGGTGGAGGGGTTCATCTCGTACGATCAGATGAAGGATTTTTGATAAGAAATAGATTATAGGATGTAGATTAGTACCCTGCAATACATAATTTACATATGCATATATAATACTAAAATCCCATAAGTTACAGAGGAATCTACGGAAGCTGTCTGGCAAAGGTAACAATAACAGATACGCTAAGATATGAATTTATCTATATACTGTCTATGCAATAGAGGCAGTAAGACGTGTTTAGACTTTAAGGATGATAAGCAAATAATTTTCGACACTAAATGATAAGCAAAACTTTTGACATGCAGACACGGTCGAAGTCCAGACTCACTAATGCATCCTAACGACTACTAGTTAGACACACTAATGCAAAACCTGGTTCGCTAAGACCATCGCTCTGATACCAACTGTAAAGACCCGTCCTAATCCATCCGGACGAAGTCCATATCGATTATAAACGATTCACAACAATTGATTACATCGCGAGGTACTTGACCTCTATATGATACATTTTACAAACATTGCATTCGTTTTTGAAAAGACAATCTTTCATTACATCAAAAGTTGACAGGCATGCATACCATTTCATAATATATCCAACTATAATTGACTTAATAATAATCTTGATGAACTCGACGACTCGAATGCAACGTCTTTTGAAATATGCCATGAATGACTCCAAGTAATATCTATAACATGAGCAAATGCACAGCGGAAGAATTCTTTCGTACCTGAGAATAAACAAGCTTTCAAGTGTCAACCAAAAGGTTGGTGAGTTCATTAGTTTAACATAAATAATCATTTACATCATTTTAATAGACCACAAGATTTTCATTTCTCATAAATATACGTCCCATGCATAGAGACAAAAATATCATTCATATGGATTGAACACCTGGTAACCGACATTCACAATATGCATATAAGAATATCCCCATCATTCCGGGATCCTCCTTCGGACATGATATAAATTTCAAAGTACTAAAGCATCCGGTACTTTGGATGGGGCTTGTTGGGCCCGATAGATCTATCTTTAGGATTCGCGTCAATTAGGGTGTCTGTTCCCTAATTCTAAGATTACCAGACTAAAAGGGGCATATTCGATTTCGATCATTCAACCATATAATGTAGTTTCGATTACTTGTGTCTATTTCGTCAAACATTTATAAAAGTAGCGCATGTATTCTCAGTCCCAAAAATATATATTTCAAAAGCATTTAAAAAGGGAGCAAATGAAACTCACCTAATGTATTTTGTAGTAAAAATACATATGACTATATTGAACAACTGAACAATGCAGGGTTGACCTTGGATTCACGAACCTATATCATTTGTGTACTTATTAATATACATAATTGTAATCGAATAAGTTTATATATGTCTAATTTTATTTGTTATATCCTTTTATATATCTTGTAGTTATTTAGGATTTATTATTCTAAATTTCATTAAAAACATATTCTTTAATTATGTAAATCATATCTTAACTTATATGTTATATATATTTATTTTATATTTATATCATTACAATAATTAATAACTATACTGTTAGTTATCTTGATATATATATATATATATATATATATATATATATATATATACACATGTGTTTAGTATTATATTTAAAAATCGATATTGTATAAGTATTTTAAATGTTAGCCTATTTGATATATAGTTATATGGAATATTTTCTTAATTGTAGTGAATGTAATAAGTATCTTTTATGAAACTAATATTTATTTGTTAAAATGATAGTTTTTATAATGATAAGTTACTAATATTAATAATAATAACTTTATTAATAATGATAATAATAATAATAATAATAATATTGTTGATAATGATACTTATGTTAATAATAATATTACTAAAAAGTGATACTAATACCAGTATTAGTGAAAATAATAATAAGTTGTGTTATTTTCGTAGTTTTTAAATCTATACATTTATATATATACTTATGATCTTAATAATAATATCTTTAAACTTTTATTTTCATAATTATAATACTCTTAATAATAATAATATGGATATTACTGATAATTTTAATGATAACCTTTATAAAATTTATAGTGATGATAATAAGTTTTATAATATTAATGATAATAAAAATAATAACATTGATAGTAATAATAATAATTGATATTCATACTACTTAATAATAATAATACATATACTAAATACTAATACTAATATTAATGATAGTAATAATTATAATTCTTATAAATATGGTAATAATAATAATAATCGTAAGTATGGTACTAATAATAATAATAATCATAATAATAACAATAACATTAACAATAATAATAATAATAATAATAATAATAATAATAATAATAATAATAATAATAATAATAATAATAATAATAATAATAACTTTAAAGGAAAATAGAGTGGCTACCTTGTAACAAGCCTAAAAAAAATATGAATGCCCTTGCTGGGTCTCGAACCCGAGACCTCTCGATACCCGACAACACCCACAAACCGTTCTGCTGCTTCTTATTTTTCTAATTCATTCTCCCAATTAAATTATATAACCCGTATATATTATTGTTCTATATCTTCTTCACTAAACCAAATCGACTGGAGTATTATCAGTTATTCAAAACACGATTACAAAAAAATTGTTTTAAGACATTTAAACAAAACACAATTGACTCCTAGTGATTGGGATTAACAGAGAACAAAAAAAAAAAAAAATTTAATAGCTGCAGTTTGAAAAGAAAATGCGAAGAACAACTCATATCATGATTATGAAATTTAGATTGTTTTAGCCAGTGATTACAACATGAAAGAGGTGATAAATCATTACTGGAAACTTTTAAAATCGTCAATTGAACTTGAATTGTAACAATTAACTCGAATTTCCCTCAAGAACGAATTCGTTGCCTTTTGACTTTAATACATTGACTCGAAAATTCTCACTGGATATACTGAATTGGAAGCTAGAATTTTGAATATAGTTTGAGTAAGGGATTCCTAACATAACTGCAATTTTACATTTTGAGATGGGATTAAATTTCGAGTTTTTGATAAAAAGTATTGAAACAGAGGCGTTCGAAAAAAAAATAAATGAGATAAAATTTCTGTTTTTTTTTTATTCCTTTGAATAACTGGTACCATTTTGTTGAATATGGTGATAAGAAGTGGAATGCATTCCCTCAGTAACGTAAAGTGATCGATTACATAGCAGCTAAGGTCGACTTTAATCTCTCAGACAAGAATAGGAAGAAAGAAAAAATATAAAAAAAAAAAATATAAAGTTAGATTAAGATTGCTAACTGATTTTGTTTGGTTCCTGTGATGACATCCTAATTTGTACAAATTATATCAATCATCAACAGGTGGGAAAATGATGGAAACGGATTCTGATCCTAAATCAAGTTATACGATTTTTTTTATTTTTATTATCAATATTAATAATTAACAATTAATAATTAATAATTATAATTATATTAATAATAATAATCTAAATAAAATTAACACTGATTTCCTAAAGTATATATTTATATATCTGTGTATGTATATATTATATATATCTGTATGTATCTATTTCTATAAATGTATATGTATTATATTTATATATTTATTTTTATAGATTATAATTAATATTATTAATAAATATAAATATAATTATAAATATAGTACTCTTAATATTATACATAATAATAATACAAATTTATAACTATATAATAGCAATAGTAATATTACTAATGATAATGATAACAATTACCATAAATGTATAGCAATAATATTGTTAATAACAATAATACTAACTATACAAATATTAACAATAAAATTAATAATAATAATAATATATCAAATCAAATGTATCAAATTTCATTAATAATATTAATAGTATATATATTGTTAATAATAGTAATAATAATTACTATGATAATAATATACAACTATAATTAAACTTGTAATTATACTTAGTATATAAATTCTACAATTTATTACTTATATAATATATAATTGAATATTTGCACACTATATGTGTATATGTTACATATAATAATAATTATATAGAAATTATATATTTTATATATAGATTCATTATAATAAAAACTTAATTACTCTCTATATTATTTTACATATTTGATTATAATGTTTCAATTATATTTTATTATTTCCAATTATTATATATACTATTATTTATATATATTTACATTTTTATTTACACACAACTGTTCGTGAATCGTCGAGCATGGTCAAAGGGTAATTGATTACATGAATATAAATTTCAAAGTTTTCGAGATTCAACATTACAGACTTTGCTTATCATGTCAAAGATATTAAATCGTATCGAGAGTTTGGTTTAAAATTAGTCGAAATTTTCCGGGTCACTACATCACCGACTTGTGAATCACAGTAGGGTGTCACCGACTTGTGAATCACCCGCCAACATATAAGAGGTCACCGACTTGTGAGTCACCTACCACGACATAAGGGGGTCACCGACTTGTGGACCACCATGAGGTGTCACCGACTTGTGAATCACCTATCAAAACACTACCAACTCGTAGTTCTCATCACCCATACTATCAGTAAGTCACCAGCTTTTGACATAACACCACAACTCGCGATGTGGCACCGAAGGCCCACATCGCGTACGAGTAAATAAACTACATACATACATGTATAAATGTTCCACTCACCTTAGCGCCTCGATGAATGCAACCGAATAATCCGCAACTCGCCAATGGAATGTACCTATTCCATTTTTCACATAACCCACAACACAATTAACGTGGGTTACAAATCAACCTAAATTGACACTTAGTGAAATTTTGACCCAAATGCACTTTCAAGCACGAACCGCGCCCAAACTAACCAATAATCACTGACACAAGTGAAAATGGTCCTAATACACTAATTAAACCAAATCATAAGTGTTAACCAATTGTCTTACCCAATTTGATATATAAACCCTAATTTTGACCCATTTCAAAATTAGTCAACCAACTACACCCAAATAGGTTTCAATAATTCCATAATCACTAAACCTAGTGATTTAACCCATTTTGCAAGCTTTAAACTTGAGCAAAACATCAACCAACCCAAAATCCACCAACGACACTATAAAACCCCATTACTAGCATCACTGAACTCACTTCATGATTTTAATTGAGTTTCTCAACAAATCAAGTTCAAACTCTAACTTTGAATATCAAATCAAACAATGAAATTCAGAGTTAGAACTTACCACAACAACTAAAATGTAGCTAGGAGTGAGATGAGTAACTTTAATAACCGAGCTTTGGTGAGAAATCAACTCTTTCTTCTCCAAATCAAGCACTCTTTCTCTCTCTAGAAATCACCTTCTCTCTCTAAGACTTGAAGATAGAGATGAAAATGAGATATTTTGAGCCTTGGATCCAATTTTGTGGCTTAGAATCGGCCATCAAGTGAAAAGACCCAAATGCCCTTCTAAATAATTAAAAACCACGACTTTGTCTGCCAGCTCATTTTGCGCGGCGCGTGGCTAAGTGCGCGGCGAACAGTACAACATAAAACGAAGACAACATAGTTTTTAGAAATTCAGGGACTGAGGTTGACTGATTCTGATTCTGATGTAAATTCTGAAAATGCATAAGTGTTAGGTTCACTTTTAGTGGCACTTCTGAGAACACTCTTTGGTGACACTTTCTGATTTATAAATTTCAGGGTCTTACAAGACCACACAGAGTTTTGCATTCCTCCATTCCATCTCACTGTGACCGAGCAGCATAGTAATATCAAAATGTTGGATCTTCAATGACCTCTATATATATATATATCTCTCTCTCTCTCTCTCTTACGGTCTTAAGCAACAGTTGTTCTTTCCTTTCATCCATCATACGATAAAAATCTGACTTCAATTAGGACATAGATATAAATAAAGTATTATTTGGACATAAATATAAATAAAATGATTAAAATGTGAGATATGTTGAGGGTAAAAGCATGACTTTTTGCACCAACAACAGACTTTTTTTTAGAGAATATCGGCCTATAAGCCTCATCGGATGTTGCTACAAAATAGTAGCAAAATGCTTGCAAATCATCTCCGAAGAGTAGTGCCAGAGATAGTAGGGATAGAATAATCTACGTTTATTAAAGAGAGTGAATGAATCTCGATGGGGTTTTAATTGTAAAGAATGCGATCTTTAAGCTTAAAGAAAATAAAAAGAAAAGTTTTATTTCAAGATGGATTTCAATGACTTTCGATATCATAAAGTGGTTTTTCCTTTTTGACACTTTAGAGCGTATGAGATACGGTGAGAAATGGAGGAAGTGGATCCATGCTTACCTTACTTCCGCCTATATCTCGATTCTTTTGAATGGATCTCCTACAAACGAAATCTCTTTGGAAAGTGGGGTACGTCAAGGCAATCCATTGTCCTAATTCCTCTTCTTTATAGCGGCGGAAGGGCTTAATGTACTTACTAAATCTGCTATTGAAAAGGGACTTATAAAAGGTGCAAATATCGGTCATAAGGATTGAGGAGGTGGTCCTTTCACATCTACAATATAAGAAGGATGACACGATCTACTTTGAGAAATGGAGTCGTAACAACTTGTCGAATATTATGATGTTATTTAAGAGCTTCAAGATAGTAGCAGATCTTAAAGTTAATTTCTTCAAGAGTTTTTTTATATGGTGTTGGAGTAAATGCACATGAGATTGACTTCATGGCTAGTAAAATTAGATGTAAATTGGAAATTTCCTTTTACTTACTTGGGTTTATCTATTGGGTCCAAACCTACGACACTTCGTGGGCTACTAAAAAAAAATCAATTCAATCATGTTTAAAAAGTTCATTGTATAGAAAATATATTATTATTGATAATAAAATGTATAATAAATCTAATACTACTAGTTTATAACCGGCGATTTCATGGGACTTAAATATTAGGGTGCGTTTGTTTTCCTTCTAATTGAATAGTTTAGCGTAGAATGTAAACCTTCAACATTTGTATGGTACCCCTTAATAATCCAAAAACCCCAAAGGGTTTGAAAAATTCTCATTTCTCAAAGGAGAGAAAAGAAATAAAAAATGCACCTTTAAACTAGAGGGTGAAGGCCTCATTTTATAGGGTATGGAGGAGCCTTGTATATTGTTATTTGGGTGATGTGGGACAAGAAATTACAAAAATGTATACAAAATTCGGAGTTAATTTTCAGCGTCATTTTAATGCCTTCTATCTTCCAAAGCATGTTGATTTAGACAAAACTTATAGAATGAAAGTTGTAAAGCTATGTCATACGGACGTCTAGACACTTGATTCACCTTAAACGAAGTCCATATGAGTGAGTTATTGCCAAAACAAAATCAGCACTTCGCGCAACTTTTTCTTGATCACCAAGTAACTTGAGGCCTATGTTTTTCCATAAATAGCTCCATAGCCGCCGACTTTAACGAACATAGTCGGCAGCTTTCTTTTCTTTGTATCCTTGTCGGATTCCATTTCCTTATTTTTTGATGACTTAGGCTTCAAGTTCACGGAATTTAATTTCCATAACCAGCGGTTATTAAAGATATAGCTGGCGGCTCTTCTAAAATATTCTTGATCTTCAACTTACTTCGTATTATGACTGGTTCTGGAACATTCTGCAGTTTACACTCCATAGTCGGCGACCCTTGCTCCTTTCAGCTGCAGCTTCCACTTGGCTATATGCTTTTTTCGTTTTTGTGACGACCCGACAAAATCGCCATTGCCGGCGCCGTCAACTTAGGTCCCGTTAGGTGGTCATAGTCCCTAAATGAGACGCGTTTGACCAAAATTATGTCGCATTCATTTGAAATGTATAAGACTTGCAAAGTTTTAAGTAAACCAAACGATTCGGAAACAAGTATAAGTTTACAAAAGTAAATAAGTATAAATGAAATAACTTACGACATAATATAAGTTAAAAATCACGAATGCTATCAACAGCGTATGCATGTAAGCATTAAGTTTGAATCCAAAGGTTCTATCACTAGCGTATGCATGTATGCTTGACCCCAAGTAAGTGATCAAAGTGTGCGGAAACATGTATCAAGTAGCCAAGTATGAACCGGAGAAACATATAGAAAACTGTCAACGAAAAACGTTAGTGAAATCATAGGTGTATTTGTAAACGTTGTTTATGAACCACAAGATTTTGTATAGTTGATTATCCAAATTGTTTGCATTCCAAAGTTGTTGTACGTTTGCTGAGCACCTAATTATCAAGGCTTAACTGAATGGTACCTCTAAATCATAGTGTTAGAACCTGTACTATACCCGAGAATATATTTCATCCACCGACGGTAGCGAGACGTCCGAATGAGAGTTTGTCAAACCCGTATGGCCACACAACATAAGTTCACGCTTACACTTACACCCTGCAGTGTAACTGATGATAATTGGACTTGAGAATTTTTGTTCTAACTTGTGCGTGGAATGTTTGTCTCGTACTTGTGTTCAAAGTATAAAAGTATGATACGTATATGTTTCTCATCCCATAATTTAAAGAGTTAAAGTTGTTGAAAATGTGGGACTATGATCTCACCGTAGTTGCATGCCAAAGTACTTGTAATTAAACGTTGTGCAATGAAAGTTGCTTAGCATTGACCTAAAAAAGTAAGTTATATCAATTACCGATTACGACACAAGGTCAGGTGAAATGTGTTCAATTAGTCCTATGGCTCGTTACGACTCGATTATATAACATGTGAATCACGTTGTCAAGTTTCATGCAAGATACAAGTACAAGAGAGAGGTTATAACGATTAAACAAAGTATTGGTTAAGTTTGAATAAAAGTCAACTTTGGTCAAGTTAAAGTCAACGAAAAAGTCAACACGTTCGGGTCGGGTCTCGGACAATTTTTCTGAGCTAATTAATCATATATGAGCATGTTAGAACAAGTTACATGTTAATCGTAGGTACGTAGCATAGTTAGAATTAAACGTGAAAAAGAAAAGTTGAACAGCCCCCAAACCAGGCAAATGCCGTGCCGCGCCAAGGGTGGGCCGCTCCGCGGCAATAGACGTGGGCTGATCCTGAGCTGTTTCAAGTGTTCAAGTCTCGAACCAAACTTCATTTTAACACAACTAATGAACCGTAAACACTTAAAACGCATGGCATACATCGTTGTAAAGGTATTTTAACAAGGAATACAACTAAATACATATCATCAAGCAATTACATCATTTAAAATGACCAAATCCTCATCGAATGATCGTTAAAAGTTCATCATTAAAGTTTCAAGTTCGTAAAACGCATTTCATGATTCGGGAACTTACTATACACATATAATATGCCGTTTCGTAGGTAATTATGCATACAATATAACTAAACATTTACCAACAACATTGAAAAGCATTTGGTGTATCAAAAGTTCGTTTTAAAAGCTATCAAACCCTAACCAAGAATCACAAAATCAATAATCATGTTGGTGATGTTTTTCCAAGTCAACCTACACATCAAATTGGAGCTAATGATGCTAGTAACACATTTAATACATGAGCTTTAACATAACAACAACATTTAATCAACCAAAACTCAAGATTAAAAACACCCATTTTCAAGTTCATGCTAGTTACTCAAAACATCAAGAACAAGCAAACAAATCACATATTCATGTTATACTTGAGCCATAGACACTAACTAACACCATTTCAAGTCTATAAAAATGAATTAGAGAAATTTAGAGTTTTTAGAAACTATACCCCAAGTAGTGAAATTAGTATCAAAACGTAGAGGATGAAGAGAGGATTCCAAATGTACAATTAGATTTGATGCTAGCTTCCTAGATCCGAATTAGATGATGATTTAGTGAAGTTGGGTGAAGTGTGTGTTCTTGCAACTAGAGAGAAAACATGTGGTGGGGAGATGGAAGTGAATGAGTGGAGATGAGATGGGTGGACTAGTTCAGCTAGTTACATCTTTGATCAAATGGCAAAGTTAGTCCCTCGAGTTTAAAAGTGGGTGCGTAAATTAACAGAATGATTTATTTTAAAAGCGCTAGCGTGAATGAGAGATGTTATTATTAAATATTGGACTTTAAATAGATAAATGGATGATACGAAAATAGATAACGAAAGATATTATCTAAAAAAAAAAAGACGGCGTTAAAATAATTTAACGAAAAAGGCGGGTTATTACATTACCCACACCTTAAAAGAAATTTCGTCCCGAAATTTAGTTGGAAGTAGTAGTCGTTGATTCTTCCTCGAGATCCTATTTTGCATTTGCAAATTCCTCGAGATCCTATTTTGCATTTCCTCGAGACCTTGCATTGCAAATTCTACGAATAAGTGAGGGTACTTTTTTTGCATTTGGTCTTGTCTTTCCCAAGTAAGTCGGATCCTATTTTGGCATTCAAACGAACTTTGACAATAGGTATTTTACGTTGTTTAAAAGTTTGGTCTCACGATTCATAATTTCAACCGGTTCTCCTATGAAGCGGAGTTTGTCATCGATAGTAAGCCCATCGAAAGGAATAATAAGTTCTTGTTCGGACGGACACTTCTTTAAGTTTAATACATGAAATGTAGGATGAACGGGATTCAATTGAGTTGGGAGTTCAAAACGGTAAGAAACGGGTCCAACACGCTCCAAGATTTCAAAAGGATCAAAATATCGCGGATTTAGCTTTCTACGTTTTCTGAAACAGATTACACCTTTTCAAGGTGCGATTTTTAACATTACGCGGTCACCCACTAGGAATTCGAGAGGTTTACTTTAACACCCCGCCAAATTACCATCTGACGGCGTGTTAATTCAGGTCCCACAGTTAACAGTTACGCCCTCTATATGAGACGTTTAAAGCAATCGCATTTAATTTTCTTCAAAAATTAACTTTCAAAAACATAAGTCAGTAATCCCAAAAATTGAAACACTGTTGTGATGGTAACCACAAGCCAACAGTATTTAAACAGTATAAAAGTTTTAAATGCGAAGGTAAATAATGTTCTTTAAAATCAAATGCTGACTCCACGGCCAGTCATGCAGTAAACACATCGGAAGCATACCTCTTAAGGACCTGAGAATAACAACACGCAAAAACAGGTCAACAAATAATGTTGGTGAATCTACAGGTTTAAAGTAATGTAACAGTATCTGAAGAAAAACAGTTATCAGAAAAATAGTTTGATTTCCTTGACCACGAGATTCTATCGTTGCATACACCGAGCACCTGAATACTAGCAATGACCCGAGTATAGAAGCCACTATACCCGCATTTACCTCTTAAAATGTTATACACCTGTACGAGTGTATCTAATGTTCAAAATAAATGCACCACTACTTTTATAGTGGGTGAGGTTGTCAACCTAACGGATCCGTCCATCTAAATTGTGCTTACACCGATGGTATAAAAAGTATTCAAGCTAGAGGCTTTGTGTACAAAATCAGTATGCATATGTGTAGTACTCATGTCAATACAAAAGTAATTGAAAATGTAAATATAACACCATGTATTCTCATCCCTGAAAACATGTAAAAAGCGGGACTGTAGACTCACCTTTGAATAAGCTCGGAATGAAAAGTGAACAAATATCTTGTACAATTTATAGCCGAGTAATGCAACCTAAGTATACATATGTAGGTTGGTCAATATATGTATCTTAAATAAGTGTGATTTCATAGTGTACGTTGTCTTATTGCTCGACTCGACGCGTTTCAAAGTAAAAGTCAAATATATCATGCAAGTCAAACAAAGTCAACCGAAGTCAAACCGAAAGTCAAACTTGGTCAATGTGGTCAACTAAAGTCAACATAAGTAGTTTCATGTCAAATATTGGTCAACATGTCAAACCTAAGTCAAACAATACATTTTAGGTCATGAATGATCATTTTCACAATTTCAGTTTATCGTCATGCACAAAGTTTATGAACACGTAGCATACTTAGCATATTATCTCACAGTACATATTTCATGCAAACATGGTAAACTCCAGATCATAAATATACTTAAAATTGATTCCAAAAAGTCCAGCCAGGGACTCATACGACAATTAAAAGTCAGGAATCAGAAGGGATACATTTGGGGTTTGCCAAGTCAGTTTCTGACCGCGCACTGATTTCATTTTGGCTATAACCGGAGTTAGGAACATGCAATTGATACAAGAACAGTGGAAATAGTTCAAGGACAAATCTAAGTAACACATATAAAAAATATAGAAACTTTTGTTTAGCTAATTTGTACGGTTTATTCGTGCAAGTTGAACATTCAGTTTTCAGCTCAAATCAGAATTCACATAAAGTATAGCTCTATCGTGCCTAATGTATAAGGTTTCAGAGATTGACATAAACTAACAATAAGTCACATATAATGTTAAGTTTAATTTTACAGAAGCATACATGCTCAAACAATTCAAAAAATCCACAGAGTACAAAACCGTGTGCAATTTACAGATTCGATTCTCATTTAGTTAGTCACATTTGCATACGATTATCCGAAGATCTAGATACAATTAGCCTATAATATCTACATGAAAGATGAAGTAATTTTTGTCTAATTTTAAAATATGCAAAGATTTAATCACAGAAGTTAACACATTTTATCATACAAGGTTATTTTCTTGCAAGTGCTGCATAAAACTACTTTTACACTAATTCTAGCATATCTCGGGCTATACATAAGCAAACGACATGATATCCTAGTCTAACTTGAGTGTTTTTAAATTATATTTACAGTGGAATAAGTGTCACATGCCAATTTTTTTCTATCAATACCAGATTTCTGATCAAGCAACAAAAACACAACGATAATTCAAATCGACATAACTTAATCATACGGAAACGAAATCAAGCGAATCCAAAGCCTAAACTCAATAGTTTTTCGCAAGGAATCTGATTATAACATAATAATTAGCATTTGATAAACTTAATTTTTCTGATCAAACAAATACAAATTCGTTTTTAAACCCTAGCGCATCAAACAATCAAAATAACGATTACAATTAACACGTATGCGTATAGACTTGAGAATTCGACAACATAACTATGAAACTGTCATAATATTCAGATTTTAAGAATTAGGGTTTATGTAATTATACCTTTGATCGCTAAATTAAATACACCAACGCGTAGAGGAGATCGGGAATTACAACTTTCGTGTTCAAGGTTTTATCAAAAAGTGAAAATTGAATGGTGGTAGTGGTGATGGAGGTCGACGGTTTTGGGGAGGAGGAAGAAGTCGACTGATTCTTTTTTCAAGTGAGGGTTTATACCTAATTTGGGTTAATACTTGTATTTATACTAACCCTAGTTTAAACAATTAGCACATAAGTCCCTAAAGTTATCAAAAATTAAACATAAAAGGGGTGGGGAGGGGGTTCGGCCATAGCCCACATGGGAAGTATTCCCGGGCTCGTATTATCTAATTCCTTGTAATCGTGGTCCTTTTTAGGTGTCGTTTAGTCGTACCGAAAGCCTGGAACACTAACCCGATCGTTAAATGCAACCAATCGCTTAATTTATTAAAAACTCAATAAATTAAATATTTAAAAAGTTAATAATTAATAAAATTAATTATTAAAATAAACCCGAGCGTTTCGTTGCTCAAAAGCTATTATCAAAATCGTATCGTTTTTATCATATTTCGTTATCCGAAATATTTATTTGAATTAATATCAACCCTTATTAATTATTAAAACCCTCCGAAGATCAAGTACGCATTTATTACACATAAACACATAAAAGTTAAATAATCGCCGTTAAATAAACTAACGGAAGGTTAACGAAAGTAACAGAAAAATCAGGGTTGTTACATTACCCACCTGTTATTGAAAATTTCGTCCCGAAATTTTAGTGATCGTCCGCTGAAGTAATTTCCTCGGGAAACAATTACGGATATTTCAGCCTCATCTAGTCTTCACGCTCCCACGTGAACTCTGGTCCTCTTCTCGCGTTCCACCGAACTTTAACGATAGGAATTCTGCTTTGCTTCAACTGTTTGACCTCTCGGCCCAAGATTTCAACAGGTTCCTCAATGAAATGAAGTTTGCCGTCGATACGTAGTTCCTCTAAAGGAATAATCAAATTATCATCGGCTAGGCACTTCTTTAGATTGGATACATGGAAAACGTCATGAATACCGCTGAGTGTTTGTGGCAGTTCCAATCTGTAAGCTACTGGCCCAACTCCTTCAGTTATCTCAAACGGTCCAACATATCTAGGACTCAGTTTACCTCGTTTTCCCAAATCGTACTACACCCTTCCAAGGTGATACCTTAAGCATAACCTTGTCACCAACTTGGAACTCTATGTCCTTCCACCTAACATCGACGTAACTCTTTTGACGACTTCGAGCATTTCTCAATCGTTCCTGAATCTGTAGGACTTTCTCAGTTGTCTCCTGAATAATCTCAGGACCTGTCAACTGACTATCTCCCAACTCAATCCAACAAATGGGAGATCTACACTTCCTTCCGTATAATGCCTCGAAAGGTGTAGCTTTAATACTCACATGGTAGCTGTTATTGCATGAGAACTCAACTAGTGGTAAATACTTATCCTATCCGTTTCCGAAATCAATGACACACGCTCTCAACATGTCCTCAAAAGTCTGAATAGTTCGTTCGCTCTGGCCATCCGTCTGGGGGTGATATGCTGTACTCATATCTAAACGGGTCCCCATTTCTTTCTGTAATGATTGCCAAAACCTGGAAGTAAATCTGCTGTCGCGGTCGGATATAATGGATATAGGCACTCCATGCCTAGAAACGAGTTCCTTAATGTAGATTTGAGCCAACTTCTCCATTTTATCAGTTTTCCTTATTGGTAAAAAGTGTGCGGACTTAGTGAGACAATCCACAATAACCCAAATAGTATCGTGACCTCCCGCCGTTCTTGGCAGTTTTGTGATGAAGTCCATGGAAATTCCTTCCCACTTCCACTGAGGAATCTCTGGTTGAGTTTATAATCCTGATGGCTTTTGATGTTCAGCCTTGACTTTAGCGCAAGTCAATCACTTCCCGACATAGGTAGCAATGTCAGCTTTCAAATTCGGCCACCAATAAATCGCCTTCAAATCCTGGTACATCTTATCTGATCCTGGATGAATTGAGTATCTCGACTTGTGCGCTTCTTCCAACACTAGTTCTCTCAATCCACCAAACTTTGGTACCCAAATTCGGTTAGCAGAGTACCGTGTTCCGTCCTCCTTGATGTCAAATTTCTTATCCATTAATTTGAGAAACTTAACATCAACATTCTCTTGTTTCATGGCTTCTTGTTGTGCTTCACGGATCTGTGATGTGAGATTCGTACGTTCAAATATGTTAAGTGCTTTAACCCTGAGAGGTTTCTCTCGCTCCTTTCCGCTTAAGGCATCTGCCATAACATTCGCCTTGCCCGGATGGTATTGAAGTTCGCAGTTATAATCGTTAAGTAGTTCCATCCAACTTCGTTGTCTCATGTTAAGCTGTTTCTGATCGAATATGTGCTGTAAACTCTTATGGTCAGCGAAGATAGTGAACTTGGTTCCAAACAGGTAGTGTCTCCACATTTTAAGTGCAAAGACAACAACTCCTAACTCAAGGTCGTGCGTAGTGTAGTTCTGCTTGTGAATCTTTAACTGACGCGATCCATAAGAAATAACCTTGTTTTGTTGCATAAGCACGCAACCCATTCCTTGACGTGAGGCATCACAATAAACAACAAAATCTTCACTTCCCTCGGGTAGAGACAATACTGGTGCAGTTGTTAACTTCTCCTTCAACAACTGAAATGCAGTCTCTTGCGGTTCTGACCACTCAAACTTCTTGCCCTTATGAGTCAACGCGGTTAATGATCAGGCGATCTTAGAGAATCCTTCAATGAATCTCCGGTAGTAACCAGCTAGACCCAAAAAAATTGCCTAATCTGCGTTGGCGTCTTTGGAGTTTCCTAATTCTTAACCGACTCAATTTTTGCTGGATCGACCTGTATTCCATTGGCCCCTACAACATGGCCAAGAAATTGTACTTCTGGTAAAAAAAAGTCACGCTTAGACAACTTTGCATACAACTGCTCTTCTCTAAGCATAGTCAATATCGAGCGTAGATGCTGTTCGTGCTCTTCTCTGTTCTTGGAGTACACCAATATATCATCAATGAACACAATGATGAATTTATCTAGGTATGGCTTACACACACGGTTCATGAGGTTCATGAACACTGCTGGTGCATTCGTCAAACCAAACGACATCACTGTAAACTCATAATGTCCATAACGTGTTCTAAACGCTGTCTTCGGGACATCAGCTTCTTTGACTCTCAATTGGTGATACCCAGATTCAAATCAATCTTCGAATAACAACTGGGTCCTTGTAGCTGATCAAATAAGTCATCAATCCTCAGTAACGGATACCGACTCTTGATTGTTAGCTTGTTCAATTCTCTGCAGTCGATACACAACCTCATCGACCCATCCTTCTTCTTAACCAACTGGAATGGAACTCCAACTCTAATATATTTGGCCATGTGGTTGCCTTCTTGCACAATTCATAGATCACACATGATGGCCCTAATGTTCCTCACCATTTGAGGTGTACCTTAGTACAAAATAGCATAACGTGCTAGCGTCGATGACACATCGTTATAGAAATCGACCAGAAACGAGTGGTGATTGAATCGACTAGGAGTGAGGAATAGTGTTGAATAGCGGTTGGCAATGATATATAGTAAGGAATTGCGATGTGAGATGATGGGTATGTTCAATATATATCAACTAATGATACGTGGTAACAAGTGGGGTCCTTAGTGATGAGTTGTAGTACATATATTATCGATAGTTTATGAGAGACTATTAGGTTCATTTTATAAGCAGTGCAACTTAGAAAAATTTCTTTGACTAGCCTCCCATTCCTTATGTCATGCTGTCGAAACTTCCATATAAGTTACCGTAATATAATCCCGGTCATTACATTATGCCGACTCATACTTCCATTTTGACATTACTTCACAAGTTCAGATTAGCAAAACATGTACGGTTATTCCATTGCACGTAGCGAGAATCTATGTGTACTTTTACCCATTGAAAGAATTACTAATGAATTTGGACCCAAAATTCACCTTCACACGACTTTCTATGACCTTATAAAAATTGACAATGCTCTTTATACTTAAATAGGTGCTGTAATATTCTTGAGATACAGTCATGTGAGTTTTAATTCAATGCGACCTTCCTTCAAAATGTTAGGGTCGGTTATTTGGATAAGTTATAAGGGACTTTATTACGAAATCCCTGACGTGTATTCCAAGCAAACAGAGCTCTACTTATATTATATGAAAAAAAATAAATTTCAGAGTTGACTGTACGCTATACTATACCAACATGTAAAGAAAATGTATGACACTCGTGTTTTAGTTTAAATCAACGTTAGTGTAACCGTCCAAATGACATAACCTTAGTGTAAATAAATAGTAGTAATGGTATGAATGATAGTGCTCCAAATGAACATATATTTAGTAGCAATATCCTCCCAATATGTAAATTATTTAGTTGTAATTGTACTATTTTAAGTTGTAATCGTTTATATTAAATAAGTGCGAAGACAAAAGGCGAAAACGATGATTAGAAGACGCAAATGACCAAAAAGCTCAAATGTAAAAGATACAATCCAAGTGGTTCAATTTATTGATAAGAAACGTCTAAAAATGACAAAAGTACAAGTTGCGGATCGCAAAGTACAAGATATTAAATTATACGAAAGGACGTTCGAAAATCCGGAATCGGGACATGAGTCAACTCTCAACGCGCGATGCAACGGTGCAAAAATTACAAGTCAACTATGCACATAAATAAAATATAATATTTAAATAATTCTTAAAATTATTTATATATTATATTATTATTTAATTACGTCGACAAGCTAAGATCCAAAAAATTGTGAGCTGAAAAATCTAACTCCACGACTCGCAGAGTTTGAAGGCCAAAAACTCCACGACTCGCGGAGCAGCCAGATTCCAAAATGCCTATAAAAGGCCACGAGCTTCTGCAGTTTAAAAAAAAAATATATACATAATAATAATAATACTCCGTAGTATAATATAAGTAATATATATATATATATATATATATATATATATATATATATATATATATATATATATATATATATATAGTATATATTAGTGTTATATTAGATTAGTTTGGGTTATGTATAAGTTATTTTTACGGGTTTTAAAGTCGGAGCTCTGTTCGTGTACTACTACGCGATAAATAATCAATGTAAGCTATGTTATCCTTTTTAAATTAATGTCTCGTACTTAAGTTATTATTATGCTTATTTGAGCCGAAGTAATCATGATGTTGAGCTAAATATTAAAGACGGGTAATTGGGTTTTGTACCATAATTGGGGTTTGGACAAAAGAACGACACTTGTGGAAATTAGACTATGGGCTATTAATGGGCTTTATATTAAATTAACGATACCTCATTAATTTAATATAAAGGTTATGATTTGAGGTGTCTATATATAACCACATACGCTTAATCGAACATGATGGGCGGGATATTTATAAGTACGAATTATTGTTCATTTGACCGAACACGGGGATGGATTAATAGTCTATGGAATTATTAAAACAGGGGTGAAATTATGTACAAGGACACTTGGCATAATTGATAACAAAGTATTAAAACCTTGGGTTACACGCAGTCGATATCCTGGTGTAATTATTAAACAAAGTATTAAAACCTTGTTACAGTTTAAGTCCCCAATTAGTTGGAATATTTGACTTCGGGTATAAGAATAATTTGACGAGGACACTCGCACTTTAAATTTATGACCGATGGACTGTTATGGACAAAAACCAGACGGACATATTAAATAATCCAGGACAAAGGACAATTAACCCATGGGCATAAAACTAAAATCAACACGTCAACCATCATGGTTACGGAAGTTTAAATAAGCATAATATATTTTATTTCATATTTCCTCGTACTTTTATTTATTGTCATTTTAATTATTGATATTTATTTTATATTGTTATTTAAATATCATCATTTACTATACGCTTCGCTTAAAATATAAATCAATAAACCGGTCATTAAACGGTAAACCCCCTTTTATATATTATTATATATAATTATATATATTTTGTACAAATATAGTTGTTTAAAAATATAGTGTGCAATAAGCCCGCTCCCTGTGAAACGAACCGGACTTCCTAAAAACTATACTACTCTACGATTATGTACACTATCTATAGTGTTGTAGCAAGGTTTAGGTATATCCCATTTGTAAATAAATAATTAAAACTTGTGTAAAATTGTAGCATATTTAATAGTATTTCCTAGTAAAAATATATAGCTATTTCATATACACCTCGCATAACATCAAGTATTTTTGGCGCCGCTGCCGGGGAACTCGGCGAAACGCTATATTTTTAATTTATTTTTGTATAAATATATTTATATATATTTTTAGAAAAACAATATAAAATTTAAAAAAAAAACACGTTTTTCAAACTTCACGACTCGCGGAGTTTGCAGGCTTAAAACTCCACGACTCGCGGAGCCGCCCTGACCAGCCTGACCAGAAACCCTATTCCGCATTTATTACGGGGTATTATTAATTATTATTATTATTTAACCCTAATTACTTTATTATTATTATTATTATTTAGTTTAAGTTTTTAAATTAATTAGTTATAATTAATTAAATTTAGTTTTAATATATAAAAAATTAATACTTTTATAAAATATAAAAATAATATTTTTTATAAAAATAAGCAATTTTATCACTTTTTTTAATTTGTATCCTTTTATTTAGTGTAATCGTAATATTTTGTATATTTTTCGTTCGCAATTAGTTTTAAAATTAGTTTTTCCGTAGTTATTTTATATGTATAGATTCTTAGGCTTTGCCGTAAAATCCCTTAAGTGCTATTTCTTTAGACTAAGATTTAGGTGCTTTAGAATTTTGCAACGATTTTAAAATTTTAGTGCCTTTTAAGTCACGACTCGCTACTTTCTTATTTTTATTTTTCGATGTTTTTCGACGCGCATTCTTTTTCTTTCTTATTTCTCGACGCTTTAGTTTTTAGGACTTAGAAATTTTCTCTACTTCTTCTCTAATAATTCCAAACGAAAAATTATTTTAAGTGGTTAAATTGATAGACATCCAAATTTTCTGCTTCGTAGTAATAGTTGGATTTGTTAGTGGCTGAGTTGTGAGCTTTTGATTTAAAGGGTTCTGGCTCCTTGCTGCATCTATTGGCTATTCGAAACGTGGGCAAAAGCAGAAAAGTCTATTAATTTGATAACTTATATAATTTTTATTTTTTTATAACTAATAGGATAATTAAGTAAATGCACCACATTGTAGCTAAAATTTGGTAATAAGCGCATTATGGAAAATCTCGAGAATATTTTGGAAACTCTTTATGACATCCGAAATCAATTTAATCAATACTCTCAAACGGGTGTTGATGACAATTCACTCAGTCAATCTTGGATCACGAACGACGAAATAATAACTGGTTGTGAAATCTGTAGAGATTATCACTCAACATGGGAATGTTATTATTACGTTCCTATGGAAAATTACGCACCCACGGAACCTGAATGGAATGATTATGAAGAATACAATTCAAATTGGGATTATTCCCAAGAATATTTTCAAACTCAACAACCAGTAGACGAGGAAAATTACGTGTCTGAAAATTTATTAGACAATATGAAAATCAAACTCGAAGAACTCAATGCTCAAAATGAACAAATGAGAGAGTTTGTAAACCGGCAAGCTGAAACTCTATCAGACTACACACCTGTTGATCTGAGGAGTCGTGTGCAAGAAAATCTCATATCATCGAATTTTGATGAATTCGAGAGCTCCGAAATCACCAACTATCCCGATGATACTTTTTATTCAGTCTTACCAATTTCACAACATATCGACACATTAGCCTCTACCGACGAAATCATTGATCCATCAATGGATAAAGAAGAAGTAAGGGTGACAAATTGGTACTCTTGGGAATACGATAACGTTGAAAATTTTACCCCCGAGGGGAAACCGAACTTCACCATTCCACAACCTTCCAACCCAATATTCTCAATAGACGAGTCATCCACCAGAAATGAACTACGAGCTGTAATAGATAATGACACCTCGAATTTCACCCAATTGGGTAATAGAGGTGAAAACTTTGATCCTGAGAATAAAAGGAAGGAAATATTAGGAATTGTCGACCCTATAGAAATAAGTATGTCGGTGTATATCGATCCATTTGACCAAGAACCAGAAAAGAGACATATCCATTTACTAAAAGCTACACTTAAAAAAGAATTAAGTAGTGACGATCGGGTGATTCTAAACTTTAAACCCATTTATATATTATACACCACCCGAGATGTAAATTACTGGCTCACTACTCTAATTCGTGGAACTTATACTACCGACTTCACATGTCGTCAGCTAAGTGTGGGGAAGTCTAACCCCACTTAACGTTAAATTAGGGGTTCGGGTTAGTGCATAACTCGTTAATAAACATGCATAATAAATTAGGGTAAAAGACGCATTTTTAAAGATTAGCAAACAGTTCAGAAAAGCAACCGTTTTTGAAGAAAAATATGTGTGATAAAACAAGAAGGAATGAACGATGAGGCGCGCCATCTATCATTCGACGAGCTTTGTAATTACAAACTGGGTATTTTTAATTACTTTTCTACACTAATCACCCTCATGAATTTATAATTATAGTCTGATTTCATGCAAATGAGGGCATTGCATGATCTCAAGTGTGGGGAAGGGTTATAAATTCTCTCGGATTTGCACTTAGTTTATTTGCCAAATTTTGTGAAAATTTGAAAAATTTTCAACTAAATGAAGTCAAAATCATGTTTATACATATTTATGAACGATGAAAACTAGGTGTTAATACTTAAATTATCGTTACCTCGGAAAGGACATAAATTGAGAAACACCCTAAAACGATTGAATTCATTTAAAATGGAATAAAGGAGAATAAAAAGGCAAAGAAAGAAACTAAGTGTGGGGAGAATGTACCAAGTTATTCAATTAAAAACTATCTATCACATGTTTCTGTAAAGTTATTGCAGGTACTTTTGTTTTGAACGATTTTAATCAGTTTTACCCGATTTACTGTAATATATTTGAAAGAAAAGATGGATCTACACGATGAATCAATTCCATCATTAAAAGGAAGTAAAGTCTTTCGAAAAAGAAACACGCTTTTTGATTTAGGTCATGAAGTTGTCGTCCAGACCAGCTGTAGGTTGACGAAAAATCTAGAAAAGTCATCTCTAAAATCAGCAGAAAATCCACGGACCTCAGCATCAAACAGGGTCGCCAAGTGGTCAGATTTATCCTAACAATGAGAAGGATTTATCTCGTACAATGGGGGGCACCGTGCAAATTAGCTTGATAAGACTAATGAATCAGATCCCCAGAAAGGATAATCTCCTTAAAAGATCAAAAATCAGCTTTTAAGACTGATATTACTCAATCTTTGAGATTGACCTTAAAGATTGAGAATTCAAACTCATGGAATTCAATGATATCTAAACTCGAGCTTGAACGAGAAAATATTTTGATCAAAAATTACAAACCGATTTGTTTTCTGAAAACCTATTTTCAATGCTTTCATTACCATTGAACGTAAAATCCTAGGAATTCACCTGGAATTCATTAGGTCACCTGAACCAAATCGGGTGTCAACCGTAAGAACGGTGGTTGCATAGCATGGTCAAAGACAGGACCTTGTGCCAGACCGAAAAATCATAGGATGATCTTTACTATTGCTCCTACAAAGGATAGTACTAGCATCTGACACGTTTATAGACCATAATCAAAAGCAAGTCACGAGACATTGCCTTAACAGTTGCTTGTTCATCGCTTTCCTTTACAACCGGACGGTAGTTTACCGAAAGGTAATATACGGGACAAGTAAACTGGACGTGTTGCTTTCCTAATACAAGGTTAGCAAGTGGGTGACACAAAAACATAAGTTTTGAGCTAAAATTTTCAAATCTGAAACCCACAAAACCCAAAAAAATATTTTGCAACACCGGTGAAGGGTTATTCCGGAAAACTTATCTAGGGTAAAAGCTAGATTAAATTTTCAAAAAGATCAAATGTTTCCTTAAGGATCTACATTTTCATAGTCACGTGGGACTGTAAACCACATCGTTACTATCATTGTTTATACCGCCATATCAAAATCACTGATGTATAAAGTGTGAAGAATAAAGAAGTGATTCGTGCGATTTAATTTCAAGTTCTGTATTGCTTGAGGACAAGCAACGTTCAAGTGTGGGGATATTTTATAGTGCTCCAAATGAACATATATTTAGTAGCAATATCCTCCCAATATGTAAATTATTTAGTTGTAATTGTCCTATTTTAAGTTGTAATCGTTTATATTAAATAAGTGCGAAGACAAAAGGCGAAAATGACGATTTGAAGACGCAAATGATCAAAAAGCTCAAATGTACAAGATACAATCCAAGTGGTTCAATTTATTGATAAGAAACGTCTAAAAATGACAAAAGTACAAGTTGCGGATCGCAAAGTACAAGATATTAAATTATACGAAAGGACGTTCGAAAATCCAGAACCGGGACATGAGTCAACTCTCAACGCGCGACGGAACGGTGCAAAAATTACAAGTCAACTATGCACATAAATAAAATATAATATTTAAATAATTCTTAAAATTATTTATATATTATATTATTATTTAATTACGTCGACAAGCTAAGATCCAAAAAATTGTGAGCTGAAAAATCAAACTCCACGACTCGCGGAGTTTGAAGGCCAAAAACTTCACGACTCGCGGAGCAGCCAGATTCCAAAATGCCTATAAAAGGCCACGAGCTTCTGCAGTTTTAAAAAAAAATATATATACATAATAATAATAATACTCCGTAGTATAATATAAATAAATATATATAATATATATATATATATATATATATATATATATATATATATATATATATATATATATATATATATATATATATATATATATATATATATATAGTATAGATTAGTGTTATATTAGATTAGTTTGGGTTATTTAAAAGTTATTTTTACGGGTTTTAAAGTCGGAGCTCTGTTCGTGTACTACTACGCGATAAATAATCAATGTAAGCTATGTTCTCCTTTTTAAATTAATGTCTCGTACTTAAGTTATTATTATGCTTATTTGAGCCGAAGTAATCATGATGTTGAGCTAAATATTAAAGACGGGGTAATTGGGTTTTGTACCATAATTGGGATTTGGACAAAAGAACGACACTTGTGAAAATTAGACTATGGGCTATTAATGGGCTTTATATTAAATTAACGATACCTCGTTAATTTAATATAAAGGTTATGATTTTAGGTATCTATATATAACCACATACACTTAATCGGACACGATGGGCGGGATATTTATAAGTACGAATTATTGTTCATTTGACCGGACACGGGGATGGATTAATAGTCTATGGAATTATTAAAACATGGGTGAAATTATGTACAAGGACACTTGGCATAATTGATAACAAAGTATTAAAACCTTTGGTTACACGCAGTCGATATCCTGGTGTAATTATTAAACAAAGTATTAAAACCTTGTTACAGTTTAAGTCCCCAATTAGTTGGAATATTTGACTTCAGGTATAAGAATAATTTGACGAGGACACTCGCACTTTAAATTTATGACCGATGGACTGTTATGGACAAAAATCAGACGGATATATTAAATAATCCAGAACAAAGGACACTTAACCCATGGGCATAAAACTAAAATCAACACGTCAACCATCATGGTTACGGAAGTTTAAATAAGCATAATATATTTTATTTCATATTTTCTCGTACTTTTATTTATTGTCATTTTAATTATTGTTATTTATTTTATATTGTTATTTAAATATCGTCATTTACTATACACTTCGCTTAAAATATTAATCGACAAACCGGTCATTAAACGGTAAACCCCCTTTTATATATTATTATATATAATTATATATATTTTGTACAAATATAGTTGTTTAAAAATATAGTGTGCAATAAGCCCGCTCCCTGTGGAATGAACCGGACTTCCTAAAAACTATACTACTCTACGATTAGGTACACTGCCTATAGTGTTGTAGCAAGGTTTAGGTATATCCCATTTGTAAATAAATAATTAAAACTTGTGTAAAATTGTTGCATATTTAATAGTATTTCCTAGTAAAAATATATAGCTATTTCATATACACCTCGCATAACATCAATGAACAACTTTCAACAACATATGCACGAATAAAAATAGAAGGAATATCATTCAAAATATGAAAGTACAATAAAAGGTCTCGAAGTGATTGAATATGTCTCACGAAACAAATAATGAAACACGTCTGCTAGTCTTAACACGAAACAAGGTACTGTAGGTAACGTACGTTAAGATAATCTCGATCTCACTCGGAGTCATCTTCATCTGGAAATTTCCGCTCTAAACGGAGGATACTTGGTCCGACAGGCTCTTTGAATGCGGCCAACTCGTCATGCAAGTCAGCATACTTTTCGCTAAGGCATTCATAGTCTTCTTGGATGGCTACTGTGGCTTTTTGTTCCTCTTCTAACACTGAAACTCTGGCTACCAAACTCCTAATAATCTCCTTTAACTCTCGGACTTCATCGGTAGGAGATGATGAAGGCTTTGCAACACTAGTAGTTGGTATATTAGAACGGCGATGAACAACACGAGGTAGGGGAGTACTTGAGCCATAGTAGCGTGTATTATCATTGTCATGAGAACTAAATGTAATCTTATGCTTACGAGAATTCTCGGTGGGTGGCAATACACGAGATTCGGTAAGGGTAGTAGGTGTAGTGATAGGTATAATCGGATCCTGGAGTCTTGGTTTAGTAGTGAGCAGTTCCTTAGACTTTTCTTCACCCTCGGAATCCTTTTCCTTCTTGGATCCCTTTTCTTCATCAGAATCTTCTTCATCAGAATCTTCCTCATTCACGGGTTCCTCTTCTTCATCGGAATCCTCTCGGTCGAGAAAATCAAACAAAAGGTTATCCTCGGCATTGGAATCTTCTTCGTCCTCTTTGGTCTCAGGCTGCCCAGCAGTTTCAGACAATCTTTCTTCATCAGTACAAGGTGTAAGAGTATCCCGAGCAGTCACGGAAGTATCAGAATCGGTATCCGCATCCCAAGCACTTAAGTAAACATCATGAAGATACTTCATCTGGTGTCAGCATGGAAGCACACTCACATTAGAACATCTAATATATAATAATAGGAGGCATTTATATATAAACATATATGATATATACTAAGCAGACATAGAATCAAGTAAAGTAGTAAGTGGTGTAACTACAGTCTATGTAGCTTAACTAGTCTAGGGTTACAGTCCAGACGCACTAGTCCTAGCGTTCGACTCTCTAATGCAGCCTAGTCCTAGGTAACCGTTTGGCTCTGATACCAACTTTAACACCCCACCAAATTACCATCTGACGGCGTGTTAATTCAAGTCCCACAGTTAATAGTTACGCCCTCTATATGAGACGTTTAAAGCAATCGCATTTAATTTTATTCAAAAATTAACTTTCAAAAACATAAGTCAATAATCCCAAAAATTGAAACACTGTTGTGATCGTAACTACAAGCCAACAGTATTTAAACAGTATAAAAATTTTAAATGCGAAGGTAAATAATGTTCTTTAAAATCAAATGCTGACTCCACGGCCAGTCATGCAGCAAACACAGCGGAAGCATACCTCTTAAGGACCTGAGAATAACAACACGCAAAAACAGGTCAGTAAATAATGTTGGTGAATCTACAGGTTTAAAGTAATGTAACAGTATCTGAAGAAAAACAGTTATCAGAAAAATAGTTTGATTTCCTTGACCATGAGATTCTATCATTGCATACACCGAGCACCTGAATACTAGCAATGACCCGAGTATAGAAGCCACTATACCCGCATTTACCTCTTAAAATGTTATACACCTGTACGAGTGTATCTAATGTTTAAAATAAATGCACCACTGCTTTTATAGTGGGTGAGGTTGTCAACCTAACGGATCCGTCCATCTAAATTGTGCTTACACCGATGGTATTAAAAGTATTCAAGCTAGAGGCTTTGTGTACAAACTAAGTATGCATATGTGTAGTACTCATGTCAATACAAAAGTAATTGAAAATGTAAATATAACAGCGTGTATTCTCATCCCTGAAAACATGTAAAAAGCAGGACTGTAGACTCACCTTTGAATAAGCTCGGAATGAAAAGTGAACAAATATCTTGTACAGTTTATAGCCGAGTAATGCAACCTAAGTATACGTATGTAGGTTGGTCAATATATGTATCTTAAATAAGTGTGATTTCATAGTGTACGTTGTCTTATTGCTCGACTCGACGCGTTTCAAAGTAAAAGTCAACTATATCATGCAAGTCAAACAAAGTCAACCGAAGTCAAACCGAAAGTTAAACTTGGTCAATGTGGTCAAATAAAGTCAACATAAGTAGGTTCATCTCAAATATTGGTCAACATGTCAAATCTAAGTCAAACAATACGTTTTAGGTCATGAATGATCATTTTCACAATTTCAGTTTATCGTCATGCACAAAGTTTATGAACACGTAGCATACTTAGCATATAATCTCATAGTACATATTTCATGTAAACATGGTAAACTCCAGATCATAAATATACTTAAAATTGATTCCAAAAAGTCCAGCCAGGGACTCATACAACAATTAAAAGTCAGGAATCAGAAGGGATACATTTGGGGTTTGCCAAGTCAATTTCTGACCGCGCACTAATTTCATTTTGGCTATAACCGGAGTTATGAACATGAAATTGATACAAGAACAGTGGCCATAGTTCAAGGACAAATCAAATTAACACATATAAAAAATATAGCAACTTTTGTTTAGCCAATTTGTACGGTTTATTCGTGCAAGTTGAACATTCAGTTTTCAGCTCAAATCAGAATTCACATAAAGTATAGCTCTATCGTGCCTAATGAATAAGGTTTCAGAGATTGACATAAACTAACAATAAGTAAAATATCATGTTAAGTTTTATTTTACAGAAGCATACATGCTCAAACAATTCAAAAAATCCACAGAGTACAAAACCGTGTGCAATTTACAGATTCGATTCTCATTTAGTTAGTCACATTTGCATACGATTATCCGAAGATCTAGATACAATTAGCCTATAATATCTACATGAAAGATGAAGTAATTTTTGTATACTTTTCAGATATGTAAAGCTTTAATCACAGAAGTTAACACATTTTATTATACAAGGTTATTTTCATGCATGTGCTGTATAAAACTACTTTTACACTAATTTTAGCATATCTTGGGCTATACATAAGCAAACGACATGATATCCTAGTCTAAATTGAGTGTTTTTAAATTATATTTCTATTGGTATAAGTGTCACATGCCAATTCGTTTTTATCAATACCAGATTTCTGATCAAGCAACAAAAATACAACGATAATTCAAATCGACATAACTTAATCATACGGAAACGAAATCATGCGAATCCAAAGCCTAAACTCAATAGTTTTTCGCAAGGAATCTGATTATAACATAATAATTAGCATTTGAAAAACTTAATTTTTATAATCAAACAAATACAAATTCGTTTTTAAACCCTAGCGCATCAAACAATCAAAATAACGATTACAATTAACACGTATGCGTATAGACTTGAGCAATTGACAACATAACTATGAAAGTGTAATAATATTCAGATTTTAAGAATTAGGGTTTATGCAATTATACCTTTGATCGCTAAATTAAATACACCAACACGTAGAGGAGATCGGGAATTACAACTTTCGTGTTCAAGGTTTTATCAAAAAGTGAAAATTGAATGGTGGTAGTGGTGATGGAGGTCGACGGTTTTGGGGAGGAGGAAGAAGTCGACTGCTTCTTTTTTCAAGTGAGGGTTTATACCTAATTTGTGTTAATACTTGTATTTATACTAACCCTAGTTTAAACAATTAGCACATAAGTCTCTAAAGTTATCAAAAATTAAACATAAAAGGGGTGGGGAGGGGGTTCGGCCATAGCCCACATGGGAAGTATTCCCGGGCTCGTATTATCCAATTTCTTGTAATTGTGGTCCGTTTTAAGTGTCGTTTAGTCGTACCGAAAGCCCGGAACGCTAACCCAATCGTTAAATGCAACCAATCGCTTAATTTATTAAAAACCCAATAAATTAAATATTTTAAAAAGTTAATAATTAATAAAATTAATTATTAAAATAAACCCGAGCGTTTCGTTGCTCAAAAGCTATTATCAAAATCGTATCGTTTTTATCGTATTTCATTATCCGAAATATTTATTTGAATTAATATCAACCCTTATTAATTATTAAAACCCTCCGAAGATCAAGTACGCATTTATTACACATAAACACATAAAAGTTAAATAATCGCCGTTAAATAAACTAACGGAAGGTTAACGAAAGTAACGGAAAAATCAGGGTTGTTACATTTACGTCTAATCATCGGCATAGTTCATTCGACGACTACGGGTCGTTTTGGGTGTTTCTTGAATATGAATAAATTTTCTCGGTCGTTCATGACTAATCTCAGGCCCGGTGAATTGATTATCATTTACTTGGTGTGACAAAGGGAGAACGACGTTTTTGGTCATATAAAATTTCGGAAGGTGCGGCATTAATACTCGAACGATAACTATCGTTGTAAGAGGAATCAATTAAAGGCAACAATACCAGTTCGTGATATGTTTTCCAAGGTTTGAATCGTATGTTTGCTTGGTCCATCGGTTTATAGATGATACGCGGAACTCATGTTTAAACGTGTTCCCAAGGCTTCTTGTAAGGCACTCCGAAATTTAGAAGTGAAACGAGTATCTCTGAAATGTCCCGTTCATATTGATTATAAACGTTCCATATTAATTGATTTCGTCGCGAGGTTTTGACCTCTATATGAGACGTTTTTCAAAGAATGCATTCATTTTTAAAACAACCATAACCTTTATTTTATCAATAAAGGTTTAAAAAGCATTACGTAGATTATCAAGTAATGATAATCTAAAATATACCGTTTACACACGACCATTACATAATGGTTTACAATAAGAATATATTACATCAAAAATAAGTTTCTTGAATGCAGTTTTTTTTACATAATATCATACACGCATGGACTCCAAATCTTGTCCTTATTTTAGTATGCAACAGCGGAAGCTCTTAATAATCACCTGAGAATAAACATGCTTAAAGCGTCAACAAAAATGTTGGTGAGTTATAGGTTTAACCTATATATTATCAAATCATAATAATAGACCACAAGATTTCATATTTCAATATACATCCCATACATAGAGATAAAATTCATTCATATGGTGAACACCTGGTAACCGACATTAACAAGATGCATATAAGAATATCCCCTATCATTCTGGGAAATCCTTCGGACATGATAAAAACGAATTCGAAGTACTAAAGCATCCGGTACTTTGGATGGGGTTCGTTAGGCCCAATAGATCTATCTTTAGGATTCGCGTCAATTAGTAGATCGGTTTACTAATTCTTAGGCTACCAAGCAAAAGGGGCATATTCGGCTTCGATCATTCACCCATATAATGTAGTTTCAATTACTTGTGTCTATTTCGTAAAACATTTATAAAACTGCATGTATTCTCATCCCAAAATATTAGATTTTAAAAGTGGGACTATAACTCACTTTCACAGATTTTTACTTCGTCGGGAAGTAAGACTTGGCCACTGGTCGATTCACGAACCTATAACAAATATGTACATATATATCAAAGTATGTTCAAAATATATTTACAACACTTTTAATACATTTTGATGTTTTAAGTTTATTAAGTCAGCTGTCCTCGTTAGTAACCTACAACTAGTTGTCCACAGTTAGATGTACAGAAATAAATCGATATATATTATCTTGAAATAATCCATGACCCAGTGTATACATGTCTCAGGCTAGATCACAACTCAAAGCATATATATTTTTGGAATCAACCTCAACCCTGTATAGCTAACTCCAACATTACTGCATATAGAGTGTATATGGTTGTTCCAAATAATATATATACATGGGTCGATATGATATGTCAAAACATTTGCATACGTGTCTATGGTATCCCAAGATTACATAATATATTAGAATACATGTATAATACACTATAATTTAGTTAGGATATGATTAATATAGATTTGTTACCAATTTTTACGTAGCTACAACAAGCAAAAATATCCAATCTTGTTTTACCCATAACTTATTCGTTTTAAATCCGTTTTGAGTGAATCAAATTGCTATGGTTTCATATTGAACTCTATTTTATGAATCTAGACAGAAAAAGTATAGGTTTATTGTCAGAAATATAAGTTACAAGTCATTTTTATAAAGGTAGTCATTTCAGTCGAAAGAACGACGTCTAGATGACCATTTTTGGAAAACATACTTCCACTTTGAGTTTAACCATAATTTTTGGATATAGTTTTATGTTCATAAGAAAAATCATTTTCCCAGAAGAACAACTTTTAAATCAAAGTTTATCATAGTTTTTAATTAACTAACCCAAAACAGCCAGCGGTGTTACTACGACGGCGTATATCCGGTTTTACGGTGTTTTTCGTGTTTTCAGGTTTTAAATCATTAAGTTAGCATATCATATAGATATAGAACATGTGTTAAGTTGATTTTAAAAGTCAATTTAGAAGGATTAACTTTTGTTTACGAACTAGTTTAGAATTAACTAAACTATGTTCTAGTGATTACATGTTCAAATCTTCAAATAAGATAGTTTTATATGTATGAATCGAATGATATTATGAATATCATTACTACCTCAAGTTTAGTAGGTAAACCTACTGGAAGTGACAAGAAATAATCTAGCTTCAAAGGATCTTGGATGGCATGAAAGTTCTTGAAGTAGAATCATGACACGAAAACAAGTTCAAGTAAGATTTTCACTCGAAATAAGATTGTTATAGTTATAGAAATTGAATCAAAGTTTGAATATGAGTATTAACTTGTATTAGAAAGATATCTTACTGTAAATAAGAAAGATTTCTTAAGGTTGTATGATCACTCTACAAGATTGGAAGTAAGCTAGCAAACTTGGAAGTATTCTTGATTTTATGAAACTAGAACTTGTAGAATTTATGAAGAACACTTAGAACTTGAAGATAGAACTTGAGAGAGATCAATTAGATGAAGAAAATTGAAGAATGAAAGTGTTTGTAGGTGTTTTTGGTCGTTGGTATATGGATTAGATATAAAGGATGTGTAATTTTATTTACATGTAAATAAGTCATGAATGATTACTCATATTTTTGTAATTTTATGAGATATTTCATGCTAGTTGCCAAATGATGGTTCCCACATGTGTTAGATGACTCACATGGGCTTCTAAGAGATGATCATTGGAGTGTATATACTAATAGTACATACATCTAAAAGCTGTGTATTGTACGAGTACGAATACGGGTGCATACGAGTAGAATTGTTGATGAAACTGAACGAGGATGTAATTGTAAGCATTTTTGTTAAGTAGAAGTATTTTGATAAGTGTCTTGAAGTCTTTCAAAAGTGTATGAATACATACTAAAACACTACATGTATATACATTTTAACTGAGTCGTTAAGTCATCGTTAGTCGTTACATGTAAATGTTGATTTGAAACCTTTAAGTTAACGATCTTGTTAAATGTTGTTAACCCAATGTTTATTATATCTAATGAGATGTTAAATTATTATATTATCATGATATTATGATATATTAATATATCTTAATATGATATATATACATTTAAATGTCGTTACAACGATAATCGTTACATATATGTCTCGTTTCGAAATCATTAAGTTAGTAGTCTTGTTTTTACATATGTAGTTCATTGTTAATACACTTAATGACATGTTTACTTATCATTTATCATGATTAAACAAAGTGTATCAATATCTTAATATGATTCATATGTATTTAGTAAGACATTGTTATAACGATAATCGTTATATATATCGTTTCGAGTTTCTTAATTCAATAAACTCAATTTTATGTATATAACTCATTGTTAAAATACCTAATGAGATACTTACTTATCATAATATCATGTTAACTATATATATAATCATATATATGTCATCATATAGTTTTTACAAGTTTTAACGTTCGTGAATCACCGGCCAACTTGGGTGGTCAAATGTCTATATGAAACCTATTCCAATTAATCAAGTCTTAACAAGTTTGATTGCTTAACATGTTGGAAACGCTTAATCATGTAAATATCAATTTCATTTAATATATATAAACATGGAAAAGTTCGGGTCACTACAGTACCTACCCGTTAAATAAATTTTGTCCCGAAATTTTAAGCAGCTGGAGGTGTTGACGTATCTTCTGGAAATAAGTGCGGGTATTTCTTCTTCATCTGATCTTCTCATTCCCAACTGAACTCAAGTCCTCTACGAGCATTCCATCGAACCTTAACAATTGGTATCTTGTTTTGTTTAAGTCTTTTAACCTCACGATCCATTATTTCGACGGGTTCTTCGATGAATTGAAGTTTTTCGTTGATTTGGATTTCGTCTAATGGAATAGTGAGATCTTCTTTAGAAAAACATTTTTTCAAATTCGAGACGTGGAAAGTGTTATGTACAGCCACGAGTTGTTGAGGTAACTCAAGTCGGTAAGCTACTGGTCCGACACGATCAATAATCTTGAATGGTCCAATATACCTCGGATGAACAATGCCTTTCCAAGGTGCAACCTTAAGCATGACCATCTCTCCAATTTCAAATTCTATATCTTTTCTTTTAATGTCGGCGTAGCTCTTTTGTCGACTTCGGGCGGTTTTCAACCGTTGTTGAATTTGGATGATCTTCTTGGTAGTTTTTTGTATTATTTCTGGACCCGTAATCTGTCTATCCCCCACTTCACTCCAACAAATCGAAGACCTGCACTTTCTACCATAAAGTGCTTCAAACGGCGCCATCTCAATGCTTGAATGGTAGCTGTTGTTGTAGGAAAATTCTGCTAACAGAAGGTGTCGATCTCAACTGTTTCCGAAATCAATAACATATGCTCGTAGCATGTCTTCAAGCATTTGTATCATCCTTTCGCTCTGCCCATCAGTTTGTGGATGATAGGCAGTACTCATGTCTAGACGAGTTCCTAATGCTTGCTGTAATGTCTGCCAGAATCGTGAAATAAATCTTCCATCCCTATCAGAGATAATAGAGATTGGTATTCCATGTCTGGAGACAACTTCCTTCAAATACAGTCGTGCTAACTTCTCCATTTTATCATCTTCTCTTATTGGTAGGAAGTGTGCTGATTTGGTGAGACGATCAACTATTACCCAAATAGTATCAAAACCACTTGCAGTCCTTGGCAATTTAGTGATGAAATCCATGGTAATGTTTTCCCATTTTCATTCCGGGATTTTGGGTTGTTGAAGTAGACCTGATGGTTTCTGATGCTCAGCTTTGACCTTAGAACACGTCAAACATTCTCCTACGTATTTAGCAACATCGGCTTTCATACCCGGCCACCAAAAATGTTTCTTGAGATCCTTGTACATCTTCCCCGTTCCAGGGTGTATTGAGTATCTGGTTTTATGAGCTTCTCTAAGTACCATTTCTCTCATATCTCCAAATTTTGGTACCCAAATCCTTTCAGCCCTATACCGGGTTCCGTCTTCCCGAATATTAAGATGCTTCTCCGATCCTTTGGGTATTTCATCCTTTAAATTTCCCTCTTTTAAAACTCCTTGTTGTGCCTCCTTTATTTGAGTAGTAAGGTTATTGTGAATCGTTATATTCATAGATTTTACTCGAATGAGTTCTCTGTCCTTCCTGCTCAAGGCGTCGGCTACCACATTTGCCTTCCCCGGGTGGTAACGAATCTCAAAGTCATAATCATTCAACAATTCAATCCACCTACGCTGCCTCATGTTCAGTTGTTTCTAATTAAATATGTGTTGAAGACTTTTGTGGTTGGTATATATAATACTTTTGACCCCATATAAGTAGTGCCTCCAAGTCTTTAATGCAAAAACAACTACGCCTAATTCCAAGTCATGCGTCGTATAATTCTGCTCGTGAATCTTCAATTGTCTAGACGCATAAGCAATTACATTCGTTCATTGCATTAATACACAACCGAGACCTTGCTTTGAGGCGTCACAATATATCACAAAATCATCATTCCCTTCAGGTAATGACAATATAGGTGCTGTAGTTAACTTTTTCTTCAATAATTAAAACGCTTTTTCTTGTTCATCCTTTCATTCAAATTTCCTCCCTTTATGCGTTAATGCAGTCAAGGGTTTTTCTATTTTGGAAAAATCTTGGATGAATCTCCTGTAATAACCAGCTAGCCCTAAAAATTGGCGTATGTGTTTCGGAGTTTTCGGGGTTTCCCACTTTTCAACGGTTTCAATCTTTGTTGGATCCACCTGAATACCTTCTTTGTTCTCTATGTGACCGAGGAATTGAACTTCTTCCAACCAAAATGCACACTTTGAAAACTTAGCGTACAGTTTTTCTTTTCTTAACAACTCTAGCACTTTTCTCAAGTGTTCTTCGTGCTCTTGATCATTCTTCGAGTAAATAAGTATGTCATCAAGGAAAACAATGACAAACTTGTCAAGATAGGGCCCACACACTCGGTTCGTGAGGTCCATGAATACAGCTGGTGCGTTAGTCAATCCAAATTGCATAACCATAAACTCGTAATGACCGTAACGCGTCCTAAAAGCAGTCTTTGGAATATCATCCTCCTTCACCCGCATTTGATGATATCCAGAACGTAAATCTATCTTCGAATAAACAGACGAGCCTTGTAGTTGATCAAATAAGTCATCGATTCTCGGTAGTGGGTAGCGGTTCTTGATAGTAAGTTTGTTCAACTCTCGGTAGTCGATACACAACCTGAATGTACCATCTTTCTTCTTGACAAACAAAACAGGAGCTCCCCACGGTGATGTGCTTGGTCGAATGAAACCACGCTCTAAAAGTTCTTGTAATTGGCTCTGAAGTTCCTTCATTTTGCTAGGTGTGAGTCTGTATGGAGCACGAGCTATTGGTGCAGCTCCCGGTACAAGGTCTATTTGAAATTCAACGGATCGGTGTGGAGGTAGTCCCGGTAATTCTTTCGAAAATACATCGGAAAATTCCTTTGCGACGGGAATATCATTGATGTTCTTTTCTTCGGAATTGATTTTCTCGACGTGTGCTAGCACAGCATAGCAACCTTTTCTTATTAGTTTTTGTGCCTTCAGGTTACTAATAAGATTTAACTTCGCGTTGCTCTTTTCTCCGTACACCATTAAGGGTTTTCCTTTTTCTCGTATAATGCAAATTGCATTTTTGTAACAAACAATCTCTGCTTTCACTTCTTTCAACCAGTCCATACCGATTATCACATCAAAACTCCCTAACTCTACTGGTATCAAGTCAATCTTAAATGTTTCGCTAACCAGTTTAATTTCTCGATTCCGACATATATTATCTGCTGAAATTAATTTACCATTTGTTAATTCGAGTAAAAATTTACTATCCAAAGGCGTCAATGGGCAACTTAATTTAGCACAAAATTCTCTACTCATATAGCTTCTATCCGCACCCGAATCAAATAAAACATAAGCAGATTTATCGTCAATAAGAAACGTACCCGTAACAAGCTCTGGGTCTTCCTGTGCTTCTGCTGCATTAATATTGAAAACTCTTCCACGTCCCTGCCCATTAGTATTCCCCTGATTCGGGCAATTTCTAATAATGTGGCCTGGTTTTCCACATTTATAACAAACAGCGTTGGTATTACTTGCTCCGACACTATTCGTTTCGGCATTACTTGTTCCGACATTATTTGCTCCCTTAGTTCTGTTAAACTTTGGTCCGTAGACCTCACACTTTGTCGCGCTATGACCATTTCTTTTACACCTGTTGCAAAATGTCGTGCAAAACCTCTGGTGATTTTCTTCACACCTATGACATGGCTGTTTTTGGTTTTTGTTGCCGTTGTTGTTATTGAGGTTGTTGTTGGGATTGTTATTGTTGTTGAAACGGTTGTTGTAGTTGTTGTTGTTGTTGGGATGTTTGTTGTAGTTATTGTTAGGATTGTGGTTATTGTTGCGATTGTTGTTACGGTTGTTGGGATAGTTGTTGCGATTGTGGTTGTAATTGTTATTGTTATTGTACTGGTGACTCTTGTCGCCGTTTTCCTCCCACTTCCTCTTGAGTTGTTTCGTGTTGGCTTCTTCGGCAGCCTGCTCTTTAATTCTTCCCTCAATCTAATTTATGAGTTTATGAGCCATTCGACTTGCCTTCTGTATAGAAGCAGGCTCGTGTGAACTTACATCTTCTTGAATCCTTACTGGTAACCCTTTTATAAACGCGTCGATCTTCTCTTCTTCATCTTTGAATGCTCCTGGACACAATAGGCACAACTCTGTGAATCGTCGTTCATATGTGGTAACATCGAACCCTTGTGTTCGTAACTCTCTAAGTTCTGCCTTGAGTTTATTGACTTCGTTTCTAGGACGGTACTGCTCGTTCATCAATTGCTCGAATGCCGACCACGGTAGTGCGTAAGCAGCATTTTGTCCTACCTGTTCAGGATAGGTGTTCCACCACGTTAACGCAGTACCTGTGAAGGTATGCGTAGCGTACTTAACTTTGTCCTCTTCAGTACACTTACTTATGGCAAACACCGATTCGACTTTCTCTGTCCACTGTTTCAATCCAATTGGTCCTTCGGTTCCATCAAATTCCAAAGGTTTGCAGGCAGTGAATTCTTTGTAGGTGCATCCTACATGAATTCTTGCGCCGTTAGCTGCATTGCTAGATTTAGCGTTATTGTTGGTATGTATCACAGCCTGTACTGCGGCTATGTTTACAGCAAGAAAGGTACGAAATTCCTTTTCGTTCATATTCATGGTGTGTCGAGTAGTCGGTGCCATTTCCTTCAAAATAGACAACTGAATCGAGTTAATCATACAGAGTATTAAGAGTAGTCAATAGTATTTCGTAGCATAATATAAACTCATTTATAAAAGCTTTTTCTTCATATTAGCGTTTTATAAGTTTAAATTCGGGTACTACCTACCGTTAAGTTCATACTTAGTAGCTAATATACAATTCAATTACTACAATTCCATATGAAAACTGATTATAATAATATATCACATACAAATATTCTTCAAACTTACAACTTCGCTATATTACATATAACATGAAATATAGTACACTTTGATACAGGACAGTTTTGAAGATAAACCTAGTTAATACGAAAGTTGTTCAGCAAAGGAAATAAAGACACGTAATTCATAAGTCCAGAAACAAGTCATGCATTCTGGTTTTACTAAGACAACTTCCCATCCTTGGTCTTGTGGAAAATAACCGTTATGACCATTGGCTAGGCAGCATGTTGTAACGTCGTCAAAAGGACGAGGGTTTCGTAATGTCCAACAGCCCCGTAATAATCTAAAAACCTTGTTTCTCACCCCAAGTACTGAATCCGTCACTTGTGGGAAGGTTTTATTTAAAAGTTGCAATCCGATGTTCTTTTTCTCACTTTGGTAAGAAGCGAACATCACTAACCCATAAGCATAACATGCTTCTTTATGTTGCATGTTAGAAGCTCTTTCTAATTCACGAAATCCTATGTTGGGATATGTTGAGTCAAAATAGGTTCTTAACCCGTAGCGTAAAATTGCATTTGGGTTCCCCGCATTTAATGCTTTAAAGAAAACACGGCGTAAATTACGGTCTGCCCAATGTGATATACCCCACCTATCAAAGGAAAGCCTTTTATAAACTAAGGCATTTCCGGAAAGTCTTTCAAATGTTTGACAAGTTAATTTCGCCATAACTAAATGTGCTGATGAATTCTGACCGACTCTAGACAAGATTTCCTCTATCATATCCTCTGGTAGGTCTTCTAAAATATTCGGTTGTCTACCCTTAACGTCCATTTTGTTTTTATACTGTAAAATAGACAAGGATTAGATTCGTAAAAGATAATTAACAAACAATACAAGCAATTTTTACATAGAACATAAAAGTACAAGCACACTACAATACATATAATACACAACATGATTACAACCCTCTAATCTGAATCACTGGTTTCTTCTTCTTCGGACTTGGTTCGTTTTCCTAATTTTCTAGGAATATAAGATGTTCCTCTAATACGAGCCGTCGTTTTCCATAATGGTTTAGAAAAACCTGGTGGTTTAGAGGTTCCCGGGTCATTGTTACATTTTAGGAAATACGGATGTTGACGATACATCTAAAGTTCATCGGGGTTGGAATCGGGTTTCTCTATTTTTATACCTTTTCCCTTATTATTTTCTTTCGCTTTATTAAATTGGGTCGAGGTAATTTCTATAACATCATCGGAATCCTCATCGGGATCCGATTCATCGAAAAATTGGTAATCTTCCCAATATTTTGCTTCCTTGGCAGAAACACCATTGACCATTATTAACTTTGGTCCGTTGGTTGAGGATTTTCTTTTATTTAATCGATTTACTATAGGTATCAATATTTCTTCCTCTGGAACCTCTTCTTCTTCTGGTTCCTCCTCTTCCGATTCCTCCTCTTCTGGTTTCTCTTCTTCCGGTTCCTCCTCTTCCGGTTCCTCCTCTTCCGGTTCCTCTTCGGGAATTTGTGAATCTTCCCAAAATATATTTGACTCTTCATTATTATTAGGTGAATCAATGGGATTTGTACTAGAGGTAGACATCTATCACATAATATCAAACACGTTAAGAGATTAATATATCACATAATATTTACATGTTAATAATATATAGTTTCCAACAAAAAAAATGTTAAGCAATCGTTTTTGAAGAAAAACACGGTCGAAGTCCAGACTCACTAATGCATCCTAACAAACTCGGTAAACACATTAATTTAATTTTCTGGTTCTCTAAGACCAACGCTCGGATACCAACTGAAATGTCCCATTCATATTGATTATAAACGTTCCATATTAATTGATTTCATCGCTAGGTTTTGACCTCTATATGAGACGTTTTTCAAAGACTGCATTCATTTTTAAAACAACCATAACCTTTATTTTATCGATAAAGGTTTAAAAAGCATTACATAGATTATCAAGTAATGATAATCTAAAATATACCTTTTACACACGACCATTACATAATGGTTTACAATAAGAATATATTACATCAAAAATAAGTTTCTTGAATGCAGTTTTTTTTACATAATATCATACAAGCATGGACTCCAAATCTTGTCCTTATTTTAGTATGCAACAGCGGAAGCTCTTAATAATCACCTGAGAATAAACATGCTTAAAACGTCAACAAAAATGTTGGTGAGTTATAGGTTTAACCTATATATTATCAAATCATAATAATAGACCACAAGATTTCATATTTCAATATACATCCCATACATAGAGATAAAATTCATTCATATGGTGAACACCTGGTAACCGACATTAACAAGATGCATATAAGAATATCCCCTATCATTCCGGGAAATCCTTTAGGACATGATAAAAACGAATTCGAAGTACTAAAGCATCCGGTACTTTGGATGGGGTTCGTTAGGCCCAATAGATCTATCTTTAGGATTCGCGTCAAATAGTAGATCAGTTTACTAATTCTTAGGCTACCAAGCAAAAGGGGCATATTCGGCTTCGATCATTCACCCATATAATGTAGTTTCAATTACTTGTGTTTATTTCGCAAAACATTTATAAAATTGCATGTATTCTCATCCCAAAATATTAGATTTTAAAAGTGGGACTATAACTCACTTTCACAGATTTTTACTTCGTCGGGAAGTAAGACTTGGCCACTGGTCGATTCACGAACCTATAACAAATATGTACATATATATCAAAGTATGTTCAAAATATATTTACAACACTTTTAATACATTTTGATGGTTTAAGTTTATTAAGTCAGCTGTCCTCGTTAGTAACCTAAAACTAGTTGTCCACAGTTAGATGTACAGAAATAAATCGATATATATTATCTTGAATCAATCCACGACCCAGTGTATACACGTCTCAGGCTAGATAACAACTCAAAGCATATATATTTTTGGAATCAACCTCAACCCTGTATAGCTAACTCCAATATTACTGCATATAGAGTGTCTATGGTTGTTCCAAATAATATATATACATGGGTCGATATGATATGTCAAAACATTTGCATACGTGTCTATGGTATCCCAAGATTACATAATATATTAGAATACATGTATAATACACTATAAGTTAGCTAGGATATGATTAATATAGATTTGTTACCAATATTCACGTAGCTACAACAAGCAAAAATATCCAATCTTGTTTTACCCATAACTTATTCGTTTTAAATCCGTTTTGAGTGAGTCAAATTGCTATGGTTTCATATTGAACTATATTTTATGAATATAGACAGAAAAAGTATAGGTTTATTTTCGGAAATATAAGTTACAAGTCGTTTTTGTAAAGATAGTCATTTCAGTCGAAAGAACGACGTCTAGATGACCATTTTTGGAAAACATACTTCCACTTTGAGTTTAACCATAATTTTTGGTTATAGTTTCATGTTCATAAGAAAAATCATTTTTCCAGAAGAACAACTTTTAAATCAAAGTTTATCATAGTTTTTAATTAACTAACCCAAAACAGCCCGCGGTGTTACTACTACGGCGTATATCCGGTTTTACGGTGTTTTTCGTGTTTTCAGGTTTTAAATCATTAAGTTAGCATATCATATAGATATAGAACATGTGTTAAGTTGATTTTAAAAGTCAAGTCAGAAGGATTAACTTTTGTTTACGAACAAGTTTAGAATTAACTAAACTATGTTCTAGTGATTACATGTTCAAATCTTTGAATAAGATAGTTTTATATGTATGAATCGAATGATGTTTTGAACATCATTACTACCTCAAGTTTAGTAGGTAAACCTACTAGAAGTGACAAGAAATGATCTAGCTTCAAAGAATCTTGAATGGCTTGAAAGTTCTTGAAGTAGAATCATGACACGAAAACAAGTTCAAGTAAGATTTCCACTCGAAATAAGATTGTTATAGTTATAGAAATTGAATCAAAGTTTGAATATGAGTATTACCTTGTATTAGAAATATATATTACTATAAATAAGAAAAATTTCTTGAGGTTGGATGATCACTCTACAAGATTGGAAGTAAGCTAGCAAACTTGGAAGTATTCTTGATTTTATGAAACTAGAACTTGTAGAATTTATGAAGAACACTTAGAACTTGAAGATAGAACTTGAGAGAGATCAATTAGATGAAGAAAATTGAAGAATTAAAGTGTTTATAGGTGTTTTTGGTCGTTGGTATATGGATTAGATATAAAGGATGTGTAATTTTGTTTACATGTAAATAAGTCATGAATGATTACTCATATTTTGGTAATTTTATGAGATATTTCATGCTAGTTGCCAAATAATGGTTCCCACATGTGTTAGGTAACTCACATGGGCTGCTAAGAGCTGATCATTGGAGTGTATATACCAATAGTACATACATCTAAAAGCTGTGTATTGTACGAGTACGAATACGGGTGCATACGAGTAGAATTGTTGATGAAACTGAACGAGGATGTAATTGTAAGCATTTTTGTTAAGTAGAAGTATTTTGATAAGTGTCTTGAAGTCTTTCAAAAGTGTATGAATACATATTAAAACACTACATGTATATACATTTTAACTGAGTCGTTAAGTCATCGTTAGTCGTTACATGTAAATGTTGATTTGAAACCTTTAAGTTAACGATCTTGTTAAATGTTGTTAACCCAATGTTTATTATATCTAATGAGATGTTAAATTATTATATTATCATGATATTATAATATATTAATATATCTTAATATGATATATATACATTTAAATGTCGTTACAACGATAATCGTTACATATATGTCTCGTTTCGAAATCATTAAGTTAGTAGTCTTGTTTTTACATATGTAGTTCATTGTTAATACACTTAATGACATGTTTACTTATCATTTATCATGATTAAATATAGTGTATCAATATCTTAATATGATTTATATGTATTTAGTAAGACATTGTTATAACGATAATCGTTATATATATCGTTTCGAGTTTCTTAATTCAATAAACTCAATTTTATGTATATAACTCATTGTTAAAATACCTAATGAGATACTTACTTATCATAATATTATGTTAACTATATATATAATCATATATATGTCATCATATAGTTTTTACAAATTTTAACGTTCGTGAATCACCGGTCAACTTGGGTGGTCAAATGTCTATATGAAACCTATTTCAATTAATCAAGTCTTAACAAGTTTGATTGCTTAACATGTTGGAAACACTTAATCATGTAAATATCAATTTCATTTAATATAAATAAACATGGAAAAGTTCGGGTCACTACAATCTCAATCCGAAATAAATGACAATGGAACACCGTGTTGAGATAGAATTCCTATAATGTATAGTCGTACAAGTCTTTCCCATCTTGTTGGTTTCTAAAAGACGTTTGTTAGAACAAGTTTCTTATCTGTTTCTGAAAACGTTTGTTAGGACTATTCACCCTCGTGGCGAATACTAGTATAACGTGAAGAGTCTCTCTCTCCATTGAGAATTTAGATAAAATATTTCCTTATACAGAAGTACGAGTATAATGCGAGAGAAGTTTCTGCCTCGATGTGAGCATATCAAGCATTTTGTAGTTCATCGATAAAACTGTGCGAAGACGAGATAGTGTACATGTGTAACATATGTGTTGAAGTTGAAAGAATTGGTCATTTATTCAGAAGCATCAATATTGTTCGGCAATAACCAAAGGTGTGTCCTTGGTATGGTTGTTATCAATATTCTCGAAGTTTTCAGATGTTCAAAACAAAAATATAAAGTCATGTACATGGCACATGGTGGTGACTAGGTTGATCAAGTCTAATCACCATCACGTGTCATTAGAACTTTGGTATGACTTACTGTAATATAACCACGTTGATCGAGTGTCGTTATATTACACTAACTCATACCTCCATTCCCACATCACTCCATAAAAATCAAGTTCATGTAATCGTGCAGATTTAAAATGAACAAAGTGTAATGACATCGCTAACGTGACTCGTATATAATCGAAAGAATTAGTACAACTATGAAGATGCATTGAAAGGACCCGTCCTAATCCATCTGGACGAAGTCCATATCGATTACAAACGATTCCCAATAGTTGATTACATCGCGAGGTACTTGACCTCTATATGATACATTATACAAACATTACATTCGTTTTTGAAAAGACAATCTTTCATTTCATCGAAAGTTGACGGCATGCATACCATTTCATAATATATCCAACTATACTTGACTTAATAATAATATTGACGAACTCAATGACTCGAATGCAACGTCTTTTGAAATATGTCATGAATGACTTCAAGTAATATCTTTTAAATGAGCAAATGCACAGTGGAAGATTTCTTTCATACCTGAGAATAAACATGCTTTAAAGTGTCAACCAAAAGGTTGGTGAGTTCATTAGTTTAACATAAATAATCATTTCCATCATTTTAATAGACCACAAGATTTCATATTTTCATTTCTCATAAACATACGTCCCATGCATAGAGACAAAAATCATTCATATGGATTGAACACCTGGTAACCGACATTTACAATTTGTATATAAGAATATCCCCATCATTCCGGGATCCTCCTTCGGACATGATATAAATTTCAAAGTACTAAAGCATCCGGTACTTTGGATGGGGCTTGTTGGGCCCGATAGATCCATCTTTAGGATTCGCGTCAATTAGGGTGTCTGTTCCCTAATTCTTAGATCACCAGACTAAAAGGGCCATATTCAGTTTCGATCATTCAACCATAGAACGTAATTTTGATTACTTGTGTCTATTTCGTAAAACAGTTATAAAAACAGCGCATGTATTCTCAGTCCCAAAAATATATATTGCGAAAGCATTTAAAAAGGGAGTAATGAAACTCACGCATGTAAATATTGTAAAACAGTTAATAAAGCATTTACCTGTATTCTCAGCCCAAAAATGTAAAGAGTAAAAAGGGCAAATGAAACTCACCTAATGTATTTTGTAGTAAAAATACATATGACGACATTTAACAAGTGTAGGATTGACCTCGGATTCACGAACCTATATCATTAATGTATATTAACACATATATTTATAATCGAATAAATTCGTATATTATATCTTATATTATATATCTTATATATTTAGTTTGTATATATTTAAAATAGTTAATATTTATATAGTTTAATATTATATTTTAAAAATCAATAATTTGTTATATGTAAATATTTATATAGGTAATCTTAATATATATATTTATATGTAATATTATGGTAATTTTAATATATTTACTCTTATATAGAAAATATAGAAAATATTTATTTGTTATAATAATATTGTTAATATAAAAGTAGTAATCCTAATTAACTAACAATAATAATAATAATAATAATAATAATAATAATAATAATAATAATAATAATAATAATAATAATAATAATAATAATAATAATAGTACTACCTTAATAAAAGAAGCTTTAAAAAAAATAAATACCACCCTTGCCCAGGCTCGAACCCACGACCTCCCATTCGCCCAACACCACACTCAACCATTGCACTGCTTTGTATCTTTCTGAATTATCTCACTCGTTTAATTACTTTAAACCGAAATTTTCTATTGCCTTCATCTTCTTTTTAAGCCCAATTAACAATCCAATTATTAATAGCAGATGGTTTCAGAATACATATACTCCGTAACAATGAACAAAAAACCAGTCAAGCATCGATACATCATCATCATCATGCGAAACCATCATCAATATCATCATCATAGTCGCATAGCATCATCACCTTCTTTATTAACATCTCCACCTTATTATCGAATCATCAGCATTATATATATTCAATATTACGTAGCACCATTATCATTCATAATTATAACCTCATCCTTATAATCTGACCCAGCTTCCCATCAGCCCAACAGAACTGAATTTGTGGCCCAACAGAGAGAAAACCCCGGCCCAGCAGTGGAAGTCCACTAAATAAAAATTCAAACGGCCCAAGGACATTTTAAATGAATGGTTGCTATTGTATTTGACGAATAAAAAACAGGAATGTAACAAAGAAAATATGATGGCCAGCAAGGACTTCCATTTCGTCGCACACCTACTTTAACCCCCTAGGATTCGTTTTATTTTATGGCCCTACAAGAATTCTATTACAATTTGATATCCTTTTCCCCTAATCATGTTTTCTACAATTCAACAAACATGTATATTTAATATCAAGTGGTGTCTTGTTGTTTGCAATTTGTCACGACAAGTTGTAAAAAAATTTGCTGGTTTCCCACTTCACCTAAAATGATGATATATGTTGGCTATTTGATTATTTGAGTAGCAAGTGGGTTTTGTCTTCTCTTTTTCTTTTATAAGCATCGGCCATGTAGGTAAATAAGGAGTGGTACATGCACTAGCAATTAGATTAATGATCAAGCATGCATAAATAGAAATCAATTGCATATAGTTTTTGGGATATATATTCCTAGTCATACCAGCCTAAAATATGATGGTGATAGATAAACATTGCGCTTTATAGCTGTATCATAATATATCTGTAATTTATAAAACCGTGTTTATTTATTATCTATTATATATACCTATCTATTATATATTTATATACGTAGTATATCTATATTTATATAAGGGTTATATTAAGTAAATTATTGATATCAAATTACTAATAAAAATCCATTAATATTATTAATTTGGATAAGAATACTAATAATAAAAATACTAATAATATCAATAATAATAACAATAACAATATTAATAATAAATAATAAAACCTATAAAAATAATTAAAACAATGATAATAATAATCTTATCAATTTTCATATAATAAATTTTAATAATATTATTAATATTGAATGTAATAATGTAACAACTAAATGTGTAATTACATTTAATATAATATATAATATTATTTTATATGATAACATTTATTTTATATTACAACTAATTATGAGTTATATATATATTTATATATTTATTCATTTTAATTACACTTATTTATTTTATATCTTATTTTACATATTTAATTCTACTGTTTAAATTATAATTTATAATTTCAAGTTAGTATATATTTTTACATTTATATTTATTTACAACCCATTGTTCGTGAATCTTCGGAATTGTCAAAGGTCAAATGTATTCATGTAAACAGTGCTTAACATTTTAAAAACTCAATTATATAAACTTTGCTTATCGTGTCGAATTCATATTAAGATTGAGTTTAAATTTGGTCGTAAATTCCCGGGTCGTCACAGTACCTACCCGTTAAAGAAATTTCGTCCCGAAATTTGAGTGAGGTGGTCATGGATAACGATAAAAATGTTTTCATGACGAAAATGAGTTGATAAATAGAGTTTTATCATTATTGAGTAATATAGATAAAACAATTTGTTTATTCGAAGAGCACGAATGAAGCTATCTCAAAAGAGTAGAATGAGAAAATAATGTTTTATCATATCTCTTGACGTATATACAGTTGATTTTCGGGATTCAAGGGATTTAAAAGAAAATCTTGGAAATCTATAAGATCTGATTCTTCAGGATTAAGGAAATTAAAATCTCTTTAATTTAATACGATCACCTGTCTCGATTACTTTGTCTGGTATCTCCACTATAAATGAACTTCCTCCGTTCCATTATTTTCACCACTCCTATTTTAAATTCTCAAATTCAAACAATTGTGAAAATGCTTAATCCATTTCTGATTCTTGTTCTTATTCTTACTATTGCAACAATTATTCTCCTTTTCTAATTACCACCGGATGAATCTGTTTTCTTCCTCTTCGCCCTTGGGGTTATAATGTTTTTAATTCTCCCGTGTCTTTATATTGCGATAAACATTGACATACACGGTTTGTAATTTATGTGTTGTTATCGGGCTTTATATTCTCCCTTATGTTTCGAAACTCAATGCTTTTGTTTTCTCTTCCCGACTTCAAGTCAAGCGAATAATGGTCCAGAATTTGTAAATATAGAGTTTCGAATAATTATAATGTTCTAAGCAGAAATGAACGTGATAGCACGATTTGGTTTTCAAATTTATCAACATCATGTAAGGTGGAACCATCAAGAATACATTTTCTTGATATGTTCAGAAGTTAAGTTGAATGATAGAGTTATGTAACATGACACATGATGATGGTATGATCTACTGTCAACCGTCATCACGTTTCATTAGAAACTCAGCATGACTTACTGTAATATAATCACGTTGGCCAAGCGCCATTATATTATACTAACTCATGCTTTAATTCCCAACACTTCTCCACAATTCATTCATAATTTATACTTAGATTTTTACAGAAGTTTCCAATATAATGGAATACAGAAAACACGAAGAGGTAGATAATTTCGGACAAGAATATTTATGAAAATATCGTCAGAAATATCGAAGATATTTATGATGATATTTTGGAATTTCTAAGTTCGAAGGTTGATGAAGAAAAATTTTCCGCAAGATTTTAACATGACTTCGGAGCAAGGTATTCTCTAAGATTTCGTTGGATCCAGATTTATCTGGGTTCTATGATTTAGGGTATGTTACTTGTATTTCTCCTTGGTTTCCTTTATGGTTAGCTCAATCTATTTTTTAGTACCAAATATTTTCTATCGAGCATTCCCAACACTCCATTCTTTTATCGTCACCTTTGGCCATTAAGACCATTTACTACATGCTGCTTCATCAGCATTTTCAAAGTTAATGGATCTGGATCATTGGTTATCATATCGAGGTGTTTTCAGGAGAATTGTGTTTTTAGATGATTAAACGCTGATGGTAATATGGTGGAATATAAAAGGTTCTCCAATAGCAATAAAAGAGCACGCATATATATCAAGGTTATAATAAGGTTGTTTTGAATAAAAAATCAAAGTTGACTTGCTGGAACTGTGACAAAACTGACTATTGTGAAAAAGAATTGAAATGTTATTTTCTATAATAACAATGCAAAGGAGCTAGCACTGATACATGTTAAACCTTTACTCAGGTTCCAAGAGTTTTCTAGGTGCATAACTATATGCATCAATCTTTTCTTCCGTAGGTGAAGTGTGGTTGGTTCATCCTCTCGATTGAGGTGTTTTCAAGAATCATGAAAGGTTTGGACATAGATTGTAATCGTCAAGATACAATTGAGGTTTAAGATGGAATCAAGTGGCAATCTTGAAGAATGGTTTAGTTGCATATATTATAACCAATGTTTTAATACCTTTTAATTGTCCAATGTTAGTAGTCTAAATGTAGTCCAATAGTTCCATAATTCAATATATAATCTAATTAATGAAGACGTATTGTATATCTATTGTCTTAACTAACCAAGATTATTTTATATTGTCTCACGTTTAACCAAGACTAGTGTATTATAAGGAATAGCCATAATGGATATAGAAACAGTTAGCTAGGATATTGTTAGCATGGATTCTTAACAGAATTTTCTCATAATTAATTTGTTTGTTTCTAACAAATTTTATTTTGTCCAATGTTTTCTTCATTATGCCACTTGTTGGATTCTGATAGGTCAAAATCCAAATATGAAATTGAATGAAAATGGTTATCCTGCGGTGAACAAATACGTATATCTGTGGATGTAAGTAGGATAGTAAATGACTGTTGAATCAGAGTGGAAGAATATTCAGTGTAACTTATTAATGTGAAATCTAAATATTCATCAGGTATTACCTACCCGTTAAAATATTTTCACCATTAACGGTTTGTGCAAAAGAATTTTTAATTACAATCTTTATGAAAATATACTTACATATATTTTCTTCAGATGTAATCATGGATTTAATGAGTTAATATAATATTAATCTCATTTGATTTATGATTAGAACTATGATACATAATCTCTAAAACATTAGAGATTACATAATCGCCATGTAGAACGAAGATAAAGATGTAGATCGATTCGTAGAACGATGATTATGATCGAGGTACATAATGAGATGTTGAGGCGTGTGATGTTGAAACTTGGGTTGTTGGTGGTTCTGCTATTGATGTTGGTGGTACTGTTGGTGCCGGTGATGTTGCTGAAGCTGGTACATTTTGCACCACATTTTCCAAATTTATTACTCGCGCGAAGCTCGTTGATTTCTTCGATCACTCAGGGATGATTATCGGTCGGAACGAGCGGATGTATAAGGTTTTAAATTTCAGATAGTATATAATCGTGACGGAATACTCTGGAAATGAGAGAGAAAATATTATTACGAACAGGTTCGCCGGTAAACACTTCAGGTTCATTGTCAAGAGTGCAGGTTAGTGAGTGGAAAGGATTGCCTTCTTCTCATCTCCATTGATTTAGTAGACTACGAAACCATCAGATGAATTGGGGATGACTGATTGGTTGATTCATTCCGGTGACACTGCTTTCAAAGCTTAGGTGAATATCCATGTCGGAATAGTTGTCGGAATAACTATCGGAATAGCCATCGAAATTTGAGGGACTAGAACTGGTTGAGGTATTCATCTCGTACAATCAGATAAAGGATTGTCGATAAGAAATAGATTATAGGATGTAGATTAGTACCCTGAAATACATAATTTACATATGCATATATAATACTAAAATCCCATAAGTTACGGAGGAATCTACGGAAGCTGTCAGGCAAAGGTAACAATAACAGATACGCTAAAATATGAATTTATCTATACACTGTCTATGCAATAGAGGTAGTAAGACATGTCTAGACTAAGAATGATAAGCAAATAATTTTCGACACTAAATGATAAGCAAAACTTTTGACATGCAGACACGGTCGAAGTCCAGACTCACTAATGCATCTTAACAACTATCAATTAGACACACTAATGCAAGACCTGGATCGCTAAGACCACCGCTCTGATACCAACTAAAAGGACCCGTCCTAATCCATCTGAACGAAGTCCATATCGATTACAAACGATTCACAATAGTTGATTATATCGCGAGGTACTTGACCTCTATATGATACATTATACAAACATTACATTCGTTTTTGAAAAGACAATCTTTCATTTCATCGAAAGTTGACGGCATGCATACCATTTCATAATATATCCAACTATACTTGACTTAATAATAATCTTGACGAACTCAACGACTCGAATGCAACGTCTTTTGAAATATGTCATGAATGACTTCAAGTAATATCTTTTAAATGAGCAAATGCACAGCGGAAGATTTCTTTCAAACCTGAGAATAAACATGCTTTAAAGTGTCAACCAAAAGGTTGGTGAGTTCATTAGTTTAACATAAATAATCATTTCTATCATTTTAATAGACCACAAGATTTCATATTTCCATTTCTCATAAACATACGTCCCATGCATAGAGATAAAAATCATTCATATGGATTGAACACCTGGTAACCGACATTCACAATTTGTATATAAGAATATCTCCATCATTCCGGGATCCTCCTTTGGACATGATATAAATTTCGAAGTACTAAAGCATCCGGTACTTTGGATGGGGCTTGTTGGGCCCGATAGATCTATCTTTAGGATTCGCGTCAATTAGGGTGTCTGTTCCCTAATTCTTAGATTACCAGACTAAAAGGGGCATATTCAGTTTCGATCATTCAACCATAGAACGTAATTTCGATTACTTGTGTCTATTTCGTAAAACAGTTATAAAAACAGCGCATGTATTCTCAGTCCCAAAAATATATATTGCGAAAGCAATTAAAAAGGGAGTAATGAAACTCACGCATGTAAATATTGTAAAACAGTTAATAAAGCATTTGCCTGTATTCTCAGCCCAAAAACGTAAAGAGTAAAAAGGGCAAATGAAACTCACCTAATGTATTTTGTAGTAAAAATACATATGGCAACATTTAACAAGTGTAGGATTGACCCCGGATTCACGAACCTATATCATTAATGTAATGTATATTAACACATATATTTGTAATCGAATAAATTCGTATATTATATCTTATATTATATATCTTATATATTTAGTTTGTATATATTTAAAATAGTTAATATTTATATAGTTTAATATTATATTTTAAAAATCAGTAATTTGTTATATGTAAATATTTATATAGGTAATCTTAATATATATATTTATATGTAATATTATGGTAATTGTAATATATTTACTCTTATATAGAAGATATAGAAAATATTTATTTGTTATAATAATAATGTTAATATAAAAGTAGTAATCCTAATTAACTAACAATAATAATAATAATAATAATAATAATAATAATAATAATAATAATAATAATAATAATAATAATAATAATAATAATAATAATAATAATAATAATAATAATAGTACTACATTAATGAAAGAAGCTTTAAAAAAAATAAACACCACCCTTGCCCAGGCTCGAACCCACGACCTCCCATTCGCCCAACACCACACTCAACCATTGCACTGCTTTGTATCTTTCTGAATTATCTCACTCGTTTAATTACTTTAAACCGAAATTTTCTATTGCCTTCATCTTCTTTTTAAGCCCAATTAACAATCCAATTATTAATAGCAGATGGTTTCAGAATTCATATACTCCGTAACAATGAATAAAAAACCAGTCAAGCGTCGATACATCATCATCATCATGCGAAACCATCATCAATATCATTATCATAGTAGCATAGCATCATCACCCTCTTTATTAACATCACCACCTTATTATCGAATCATCAACATTATATATATTCAATATTACGTAGCACCATTATCATTCATAATTATAACCTCATCCTTATAATCTGACCCAGCTTCCCATCAGCCTAACAGAACTGAATTCGTGGCCCAACAGAGAGGAAACCCCAGCCCAGCAGTGGAAGTCCACTAAATAAAAATTCAAATGGCCCAAGGACATTTTAAATGAATGGTTGCTGTTGTATTTGACGAAGAAAAAACAGGAATGTAACAAAGAAAATATGATGGCCAACAAGGACTTCCATTTCGTCGCACACCTACTTTAACCCCCTAGGATTCATTTTATTTTATGGCCCTACAAGAATTCTATAACAATTTGATATCCTTTTCCCCTAATCATGTTTTCTACAATTCAACAAACATGTATATTTAATATCAAGTGGTGTCTTGTTGTTTGCAATTTGTCACGACAAGTTGTAAAAATTTTTGCTGGTTTCCCACTTCACCTAAAATGATGATATATGTTGGCTATTTTATTATTTGAGTAGCAAGTGGGTTTTGTCTTCTCTTTTTCTTTTATAAGCATCAGCCATGTAGGTAAATAAGGAGTGGTACATGCACTAGCAATTAGATTAATGATCAAGCATGCATAAATAGAAATCAATTGCATATAGTTTTTGGGATATATATTCCTAGTCGTACCAGCCTAAAATATGATGGTGATATATAAACATTACACTTTATAGCTGTATCATAATATATCTGTATTTTATAAAACCATGTTTATTTATTATCTATTATATATACCTATCTATTATACATTTATATACGTAGTATATCTATATTTATATAAGGGTTATATTAAGTATATTATTGATATCAAATTACTAATAAAAATCCATTAATATTATTAATTTGGATAAGAATACTAATAATAAAAATACTAATAATATCAATAATAATAACAATAATTATATTAATAATAAATAATAAAACCTATAAAAATAATTATAACAATGATAATAATAATCTTATCAATTTTCATATAATAAATTTTAATAATATTATTAATATTGAATGTAATAATGTAACAACTAAATGTGTAATTACATTTAATATAATATACAATATTATTTTATATGATAACATTTATTTTATATTACAACTAATTATGAGTTATATATATTTATATATTTATTAATTTTAATTACACTTATTTATTTTATATCTTATTTTACATATTTAATTCTACTGTTTAAATTATAATTTATAATTTCAAGTTAGTATATATTTTTACATTTATATTTATTTACAACCCATTGTTCGTGAATCGTCGGAATTTTCAAAGGTCAAATGTATTCATGTAAACAGTTCTTAACATTTTTAAAACTCAGTTATATAAACTTTGCTTATCGTGTCAAATTCATATTAAGATTGAGTTTAAATTTGGTCGTAAATTCCCGGGTCGTCACATGCGTTCCCCAAGGGAAGTGTATAATTGGTTGTTCACGTAAATGCGGTTCAAGTTAAACAATAATGTCCTTAGGTACAAAAAGAGTAACGAATTTGGATAACGAGTAGTACGCAACCATAGTGATAAGCAGTGATGACGATACTCATCTAGAGTAGTGGTGGTAGTAACAATAAGTGGTGGATAGTAAAGAACACCGATGTATCATCGGTAGTGGCTAGTGATTGCCATAGTGGTGGAAACTTTATAGTACTTGTGGATAGTAAGCTGGGACGGTGGTGAATAACAACCTGGGGGACAGAGTTCCCGAACTAGTATAATTAATGAAGTCGTCGTCATCCTTACGCATTTGAATCTTGAATTTGCATGTGTTACCAGAAAGTTGCAGAGTACGAGTTCGTATGATGAAAATTTGGTACCATTAAGATGTTCACTTAAGAAAGATTCAAGTATAATGCACAAGTAGTCAAGTAAGTGCTATCTATAGCAAATGCAAGTCAATATGCAATGGTTAACTATCCAATTATAGTCTAGATTCACTAATGCGTCCTAATGACTCTGTCAGACACACTAATGCACCTCCTAGATCCCTACAACCAACGCTCTGATACCAACTATGATGACCCGACAAAATCTCCATTATCGGCGCCATCAACTTAGGTCCCGTTACTGTGACAACCCGGAAAATTTTGACTAATTTTAAACCAAACTCTCGAAACGATTTAATATTTTTGACACGATAAGAAAAGTCTGTAATGTTGAGTCTCAAAAATTTTGAACTGTTTTAATATATTCTTTTGATCTTCGACTAGTTCCGACGATTCACGAACAACTATTTGTAAATAGATATTATATAAGTTTATATATATATATATATATATATATATATATATATATATATATATACACACACACACAATAGTAATAATAATTTGAAAAAAATATTATATGATTTAGTTATTAAAAGTAAGTATGTGAAATAAAAATAAAAATATGATATTATGATAATTAATATTTAAAACATATATATATATATATGTATATATATATATATATATATATATATATATATATATATATATATATATATATATATATATATATATATATATATATTGTGAATTCGAATCTATTTAGTAAACGACAGTAACACTCAATTGTCATTCGATTGATATTAAGCAAGTTAAAATTCAAACTTATATGATTTTAAAATAAACAGTAATTCGAAAATGAGTTCTATAAACTTTAGGCTTAC